>NC_064291.1:14989134-15309884 GCF_019186545.1 Solanum stenotomum | reverse complement strand
GTTAGGTCCTTTTGAGAAATTTAATCTTCAAGATGAATTTCTATTCAAGGAAAATAAATTATGTGTTCCTAACTGCTCGTTGCTTGAACTATTTGTTAGGGAAGCACATTGTGGAGGGCTAATGGGACATTTTGGTGTACCCAAAACACTGGAAATACTTTCTGAACATTTTTATTGGCCTAGCATGAGAAAGGATGTTGAAAAAGTGTGTTCTTATTGTCTTGAATGTAAACAGGCTAAGTCTAGAACATTGCCGCATGGTCTTTATACTCCTTTACCTGTTTCTAATTGCCCTTGGATTGATATTTCTATGGATTTCATATTGGGGCTGCCAAGGACTAAGTATGGTAAGGATAGTATATTTGTGGTAGTAGATAGATTTTCTAAAACGGCTCGTTTTATCCCATGTAAAAAGACTAATGATGCATCTCATGTGGCTGACTTGTTTGTAAAAGAAGTGGTTAAATTGCATGGAATACCTAGAACTATTGTTAGTGATAGGGATGCCAAGTTCTTAAGTCACTTTTGGAGAATTCTTTGGGGAAAGTTGGGAACTAAATTGCTATTTTCTACATCTTGTCACCCACAAATGGACAGGCAAACGGAAGTGGTTAATAGAACTTTAGGGAACATGTTGAGGGCTGTTTTGAAAGGAAAGTTAACTTCTTGGGAATATTACTTACCTATTGTAGAATTTGCTTATAATAGGACCTTCTATTCTTCTACTGGTAAGACTCCTTTTGAAGTTGTATATGGATTCAACCCCCTTACCCCCCTTGATTTATTGCCTTAGCCTACTAATGATTTTGCTAATCTTGATGGTAAGACGAAGGCTGATATGCTGAAGAAAATTCATGAACAAACAAGACTTGCAATTGAAAAGAAGAACAGGGAAGTTGCATTGCGAAGGAATAAGGGCAGAAAATATGTTGTTTTTAAACCTGGTGACTTGGTTTGGGTGCATATGAGAAAGGAAAGATTTCCTTCCAAAAGAAAGACCAAACTAGATCCTAGAGGAAGTGGGCCATACAAAGTCCTTGAAAGGATTGGAGACAATGCTTATAAACTTGATCTTCTTGGTGAGTTCCAAGTTAGTGCTACTTTTAATGTTTCTGATCTTTTCCCATTTTGATGCAGATTTGAATTCGAGGACGAATTCTCTTCAAGAAGAGGGGAATGATAGCATCCAAGGAAGCTCTACTCCATTGAAGGACAAGGATGAAGCTTTAGAAACTCCAAGGAGGCCCATAACAAGATCTCAAACCAAGGAGTTCAATGATAAGCTCAATGGGCTTCAATCGCTGATCCAAAGGTGTCTTATTGGGGAAGAAGAGCTCAAGCCCAAGGGAGAGGAATTGTACAAATGCTACAATTATTTGGTAGCCCAAATTCGAGCCAAAATGAGGAATTTTAAGGGCCATTTTCGTGCAAATAAGGTCAAGAAGAGTCCAAGAATCAGCCACAACAAGAGTTGCTTTCTGCCCAAGTTTTGAGAGAAGACTAGTCAAACTTTCCAAGATTGTCAAGATTCTTTTCCTAGTTGGGATTTACCTTATTTATTTATTTATTTATATATAGGTTATTAATATTTTCCTTAGTCTATTTATGGTATCCTAAGTACCATTTAATGCTTTCCTAGAAGTACTAAATTTGTTCCTAGTTAGGTTACTTTATTTCCTTTCTAGAGTAGGATTCCTTGTAATTGTCTTCCTAGGGTCCATGGACGTTTTTTTCCCCTTCTCCTATATATAGGAGTCCTTTTCATTCATTAAAGTCAATTTAGATTGATATTAATAATATTTGAGAGAGTTCTTTGAACCTTTGTGACTTGTTCTTTGAGAATTTATCTTTAAACCTTTACTAGTTTCATAGTTTAAGGTATAAAGTAACTTCTTCTTGTGATATCTTTGGTTTCTTTTTGGTATTCTTTAGAAGGTGATTAGTTTCTACTTACTAATTATTGTCTTTAGTTACTCATAAAGCAGTCAAGATCCGAATCTATCGTTTTGATTCGTTTTCTCAAGTAAAGGCGTTAGATTTCTTACATAAATCTATACGTTGTTACTTGGATCTTTTCAAGGCCTTAGAACATCTAATCCTTCGAAATTCGTGGATCTTTCCTTCGAATTTCCCATATCTTTAGTAATTTTTTTTTGTTTCTTTTCTTTGTGCTTCCGCATTCTAATATTCAATTCTCTATTTGTGATCTCTCTTAACCTTGCTGTTATCACCAAACACCCAACTTAAAACTAAAATGCTGAAAATTGGCAGAATTCACGACTTCACAATCCATGGACCGTATACTGAGTAGTCCATGGTTTGGGTCAGAGACTCATATTTTTCAGGCATGTGCAGTCCTGATCCACTGCCATGACCGACGAGCCATAGATTGATCTACTGGGCGTGGTTTGCCACCGTGAACCACCAAAAGTAGACTGTTTTGGGGATTGTTTTGGGGTCCTCCTCAAGGACCCCTTGGGTGGTCCTTGGGGAGTTGTACCCGGACGTTGAATTCCTAAAATTGTCATTCTAAGTAGGGGGGTTATTTATTTTGATTTTTACCCCTCATACAACACTCCAAAGCTCCACTACAAGAGTCTACAACACACTAGTTCAATTAACTAGTTTTCGGGCCTTATAGTAAGTTGATGTTAAACCCCTAAATTCCTTAACCTTCACTCGGGAAACCATTTAACAACACTTAATCAAGTTTTCAACTTCAAACTAACATGTGAGGCTCTAGTTACACCTTCTAGATTCCATCAAGCATTAGCTAGGTCTTACTAGTTTTTATGGGGTGCTACACAAGTAGTCTACATGCAATTCATACTCATATGCACATAAACATGTAGAAATCAATCAAATTGACTCATTTTCTCAAATCTATAACTTTTTCAAATCATGCATAGTAAGGAAATCATGTAAACACATAAGACACATGGCTTCAAACAAAAAAAATCCATGAGGAACTCATTACCTCAAGCTAGATTAGTAATAGAAGGAAAGAAATGAGGATATCGGGACATCATATCGGCCTCGGAGTCCCAAGTAACACACTCAACAAATTGATTCCTCCACAACACATTCACAGAAGCTATTTCATTATTTCTCAACTTCTTGAGTTCCCGGTCTTTATCTCAACTGGAATATCCTCATAAGAAAGATTCTCCTTAACTCCCAACCATTCTACGGGAACTATGGATATCGGATAACCAACTCATTTCTTCAACATAGTGACACAGAAAACTGGATGCAGCGATGCCAACTCATTTGGAAAATCTAGCTCATAAGCGACCTTATTAACACGTCTCAAAATCTGGTATAGGCTTACATATCGGGGACTAAGCTTCCCTTTCTTACCAAATCTCATTACACCCTTCACAAGTGAGACTTTCAAGTAAACGCAATCATGAACGTCAAAATCAAGATCCATTCTTCTCACATCAGCATATAACTTTTGCTGACTTTGAACCGTTTTCAACCTTTCTCTAATATGTCGTCTTTCTCTATGGCCTCATGTACCAACTTAGGGCCTATTAGGGGGACTTCACCCACCTCAAACCAACCTATAAGAGATCTACACATCCTACCATATAATGCCTCAAATGGAGCCATATCAATACTCGAGTGATAGCTATTGTTATAAGAAAACTCAATCAATTGCAAATGGTCATCCGAATTACCCGTAAAATCAATAACACAAGCCCTTAACATATCTTTCAAAGTTTTGATAGTAAGCTCCACTTGCCCATCATTTTAAGGATGAAAGGCCGTACTAAACTTAACACGAGTACCAAGACACTTTTGGAAAGACTTCCAAAATTGATGAGTGAATTGGCTACCACGAACGGAAATGATGAACAAAGCCACTCCATGCAACTTTAGCATTTTTCTCAAGTACAACTTTGAATAGTCCTCCACCAAACAGTAAACCTTGATGGGAAGGAAATTAGCCCATTTCGTCATCCGGTCTATTATAACCCAAATCGAGTCATGTTGTCTCCGCCTGTGAGGCAAACCAATAATAAAGTACAAATTCAAATCTTCCCACTTCTATGTAGGAATGCTAATATCTTGGGACAAACCTCCCTGTTTCTGATGCTCAACTTTCACTTGTTGGCAACTTGGACACTTAGCCACAAATTCCGCAATACCCTTCTTCATCCCATTCAACCAATAGACCTCCCGTAAATGACCGTTCATCTTGGTTGCTCCCAGGTGAATGAAATACAGGGAACTATGGGCTTTTGTCCAGATATGTTCCCTCAAGTCATCAACATGTGGAACACACAAACAACCTTGATATATAAGTACACCATCTCCCCCTAGGGAGAAAGCCTCAACGGATAACTTAAGCACTAATTTTTTCAATTCTACAAAAAATTGATCAAGACCTTGCTTGCTTTCACAGCCGCCACAAAAGATGATTCTGAACCAAAATACCACCCTTTGTAGAGTCAATTAACCAAACACCCAATTGGGCCAATCTATGAACATCTTGAACCAACTCTTTCTTTTCTTCTTCAATATGAGTAACACTACCCAGAGATAACTGACTAAGATCATCTGCCACTACATTTGCCTTTCCGGGTGATAGAGAACACTCATATCATAATCTTTGAATAACTCAAGCCAACTTCTTTGGTGAAGATTCAGATCTTTCTGATAAAACACATATTATAAACTTTTGTGGTCAATAAACACAGATACATGAACGCCATATAAATAATCTTTGCAAATCTTTAAGGCAAAAACAACTACCGCTAGTTCAAGGTCTTGTGTAGGATAATTCTTCTCATGAATCTTAAGTTACCTTGAGTCATAGCTAATAACTGTCCCATTTTGCATAAGTACACACCCTAGCCCAGTTTTCGAGGTATCATAATAAAAAACAAAACCATTTGTCCCTTCCGGTAAAGTCAACAACGGAGAGTAAGTAAGTCTATTCTTCAACTTTTGGAAACTTTTCTCACATAATTCAGAGCACATGAACTTAGCCTTCTTTTGAGTCAAAGCCGTCAAAGGAGAGGCAATTGAAGAGGATCTCTGAAAAAACCTTCTATAGTAACCAGCTAAACTCAAGAAACTTCTAATATTTGAAGGAGTTAGAGGTCTAGGACAACTCTTGGCCGCATCCTTAGGATCTACCATAATACCCTTACTTGAAACAATATGCCCAAGAAAAGCTACGGACATTAAGAAAACTCATACTTGCTAAACTTTGCAAAAAGTTGTTGGTCTTTGAGAATTTGCAACACTATCCTCAAATGGTCAATATACCCACTCCCACTTCTCGAATAGATCAAAATATCATCAATGAACACAATCACAAACATGTTAAGGTATTGTTTAAACCCCATATTCATCAAATTCATAAACGCCGTTGGAGCATTCGTCAACCCAAATGACATTACCAAAAACTCATAATGACCATATCGAGTTCCAAAAGCCGTCTTCAGAATATATTCTTCCTGCACCCTCAATTGGTGATAACTGGATCAAAGATCAATCTTAGAGAAATAATTTACTCCTTGAAGTAGGTCAAACAAATCATCTATCCACGGAAGAGGATACTTATTCTTAGTAGTCACCTTGTTCAGCTTACGATAGTCAGTACACATACGAAGAGAATCATCCTTCTTCCTAACAAAAAAAACTGGAGCACCCCATCAATAGATACTCGGTCGGATGAAACCCTTATCCAACAATTCCTTCAATTATTCTTTCAACTCCTTAAGTTCTGCTGGAGCCATACGGTAAGGAGGAATAGAAATAACTCCCGTATCTAGGAGAAGGTCAATACCAAGTTTATTCCCTTTCAAGGGAATTCAAGGTAAGTTGTCCGGGAACATTTTTGGAAACTCACTTAGAACGGGGACCGACTCAAGGGTAGGGGTTTTAGAATCCCCAGCCCTTACCTTAACTAGATGGTAAATGAAACCCTTAAAAATCATTTTTTCGGCTTTAAGATAAGAGACAAACTGACCCTTAGGATTAGACTTTCCATTTTTCCACTGTAGGACAAGCTCATTCGGGAATTGAAAGTTGACTACACGAGTTCTCTAATCAATTGAAGCATAACAAGTGTGCAGCCAAGTATACATCAAAATCTAGAATATCAAGCTCTACCACGTCAACAAGAGTAACTCTATGGGACAAGGAACGAGACACTTTCTATACAACCTTTTTAGCAACAATAGAATAACCAACATAAGTGGAGACATAAAAGGATCTAACAACATATCCAGAAAAACATCAAACCTCATAGCCACATATGGCGTCACAAAAGACAAAATAGCACCGGGAACAAGTAAAGCATAAACATCAAGTTGGAAAACTTTCAACATACCGATAAGCACATCGGGAGAACCCTCTTCTTCACCACGAGTCTGTAGTGCATAAAATTGGTTTTTCTTAGGACCATTGGGACCTGAACCACTAGGAGGAGCTTTCTTGCCCTCTGTTCCTTTAGACGTAAGTATCGGGCAATCCCGCATTTTATGACCACTTTTACAACAACTGAAGCAACCATTCATACCGGCTAGGCACTTACCCTCGTGCTTCATTTAACATCTAGTACAAGTACACATGGGCAATGAAGATCCACAACCATTTTCTCCTTAAGGCTTAGGGTTAGACACCCTATCTTTGTCTAACTTAGGAGGAGCATTGGCAAAGCCTTGAGCGAAATAATTTTGTCGTAATCTAGGACGACCATGTCCATCAGACCTTGCATGAGAAAAATAACCACCACCGGAAGGCTCTCTTTGTTTCCCTTGACTTTCCTATAAGTTTCTCCTCTTCATTTTTTTGTGCATGAACCATAAGAAGAGAAATGTCCATGTCATTAATGAGCATGGCGGTACAATATTCTTTAACTACCATTTCAGACACACCTAAAAAAGATTTACTCATCGTTGCCCTTGAATTGACAACTATTGTTGGAGCATATTTTGAAAATTGTGTGAACTTTAGAGCATATTCCCTTACACTCATACACCCTTGTCAAAGGATAATGAGCTCAAGCACCTTGGCTTCCCTCATCTCAAAGGGAAAGAACCTATCAAGAAAAGTGGCCTTAAGCTTCTCCCATTCAAGAGGACTCACATCTTCCGATCCCCCTTCTTTCCATTGGTTGTACCAAATTTAAGCCACGCCCTTAAGTTGATAAGCATCCAACGCCGCCTTTTCCACTGGCATCACTCCCATGATCATCAAACGTTATAGACCTAATCAATGAACTCTTGAGGATCTTGCTCATCCTTAGAACCATAAAACTTCGGAGGATTCATCCTACTGAAGTC
Source organism: Solanum stenotomum (assembly GCF_019186545.1). Lineage (NCBI taxonomy): Eukaryota > Viridiplantae > Streptophyta > Magnoliopsida > Solanales > Solanaceae > Solanum > Solanum stenotomum. The sequence goes on along the minus strand of NC_064291.1, from coordinate 15,302,580 downwards.
CCTCACTCTAGATTCCATTGTACCCACATTTGAGTTCACTTTGGCTTGGGCCATCACGGCATGATCCAACACTTGAAAAATAGCCCTAAACTCCGCATTAGTTACTTGTTTGGCCGAAGGAAAGACCAGAACTTGAGGAGCTTGGGGATAAGCTTTTTTTTCTGCATTCTCCTTCGCATTCCTTCTAGAATAAGCTCTTCGAGTAATGTTATCCTATAGAGCATCAAATAAGGATTAAGAGAGAGACCTTATAGAGTTAAACTCTATCGCACAACTTTGAGCGTAATGAAAGAAGTGGATTTTCCTAATCATCCTGTACCCTCTCATTTATAAATGTGGCGCGCTTCACACTTATGAACAGGACCCTACTCGATGTTGCTTATGAGACATTCTAGGACCATCCTAAACCTTAATATTTGATTACCAAGTTTGTCATGACCCAGGGGTACCCCGTAGACGTAACATGGCGTATAAAACCCTGAAGAATCCCATACAAGCCACTTAGTTTTCACATCTTAAGAAATAGAACAATAAGAGTAAGACAATAGTCTAATAGTTTTATAAAAGAAACGTGGAAGTCTAAAACACTTATCTCAATATAGCCATATAGTACAATAGAATGAAATTGGGCCTATCCCATATATCAAGTCCAAATCTGAAATACAACATGGAAACTACAAATAATAAAAATCCATCCTCGAAGATTGAGGACTCACCAAAGCTCGGGAATCTCAAATTCAACCACTACCCACGTAATTGGGAAACCAGACTGTCGGACCCTACATTTGGAGAAATGTAGGCAAGAGTATGCATTAGTACAAATGAACATACCCAGTATGATAGATATGCATAAAACATTTTAATCATACTAAAAAGGGACATTTCATTTCATGACATGCAATTGACCAATCTAAAACATGGTATAAAAGGCTTAGAAAAAGTCATAATATCATGGTTAATGGAAGCTAACATCATTTAAAGCCTTTGAACACATATGGAATACATCATGAAGTAACTTTAGTTCATTATTAATGTGGGTGATTAGCGTTAACCGGCATAGAGACCACGTGAGCTATAATATGATCCCCCGTGTCTCCCACACCTAAAAATATTGTCCTTCTTGCCAAGGTAAGGACCATAAATCTCAGCTAAAGTGGATCCATTAGCTAATGTCTATCTATACAATCATCCTATAGGGGCTTATCAGTAAGGTATAAGGAGATTTCTTTTAGAAACACGACCTCTACTAATGGGAGAACTTCTATCTCAATATCCTCTCGGTGGTAAGCATAAATCCCACAGCTATTATTTCTTCTTGTTCTTATTATCCATGGAAAGGCACGTCATCTTTCCAATACAAGCTAAGTTATCATCCATGGAGAGGTATCTTTCAATAACTAGTCCAATCTAGGTTCACCGTGATAGCTCTAATCTTTAATTCAATTTGGTGAGAAGACCTTCCAACCTTAGAATCCTTATTATGTTAGAAAATCTTTCACATCTTTCTTTTATGTGTATATGAGAAATTCCTTTCAATAAAAAATATATTCATCAACATTGATACTGTACTCTCAAAGCATCCTTAAAACATTTGCATAGATTTCATAAGAAAATGCATAAATCCATAATATACCTTTCAAGATTCAAAACACACTTTAAATCATTAACATTTAGAAAACATGGGTTACATCTGGATTTCATCATAAATTCATGCAAAGATAGCATTACATGCCTAATTTAATAAAACTCTTCCTTTATAGTCAAAATCCCACACCATATGATAATAACTTGAAAACATGGGGGTTACATGGGTTCATGGGGAAAATCATCATAAAATCATCGTACTTCATAAATTCAATCATTTAAACAAATAATGAAGAGAACACATGACAATTGAAGAAAATCCTAACTCAACTGGGATTTCTAACTTTAGAAATAGAGGAATTTGGAAACTCAATGAATATAAGGAATCCATGGATTAAAACTATCATACCTTACTTATCAAAGCCCACAATTGCTTGAGGAAGGGAGACTTGAACTTGATCCTAGCTTGAGCCCTTTCTTCTTCTTCAAGTTCTGGAGAGAGAAGTATTTTAGAAAGGAGGAACTTGATTTCTTTTGGTGATTTTGAGAAAATGAATTCTATTGGGAAATTTAGGGGTTGGAATACTTATATAGGGGTCTTAGTGAAGGGTGAAACGATGTAGTATAGAGATAAAATAATTAGAAAAAGATCCAACTACCCCTAAACATAAGTACCGACCTACCTCCTATGGACCCTAGTCGACGGACCGTGCACTGACCTATGGACTGTCATGGTGGACCGTCATATGGATTAGAGAATTGGTTTTGGACCATTGAACCCATGTGCCCCCAACTACGGACTGTGTTCTGAACAATGATCCAGTTGTCAAGCCGTTGTTCTAGCATTCTCGGTTTGTTTTGGGGAGGCCATCCATGGACCACACCTACGATCGGTGGTCCTATCCATGGGCCAGGAGTGGCCCTCGTGGGTTGGCACCTACAGCCCATCAAAAGTTTCGTCTAATCCACTTTCCTATTCGGGGTGTTACAGAAAGTGTCTTCATTGTGCACGACGTTAAATAAGGCGGTTCTTGGGAGGTAACCCAAGTTTTTGTTTTTGTTTTTGTAATTTAAATAACGAGTGTTGGATGTGCAATTTGAAAAATTTGACTTTGTGGAGAAATAGGTAACTGGGCGAGCTCAGGACCCACTCGGCAATTCACTGTGTGGTTCGGCAAAGCCTGATGTGGATCACCCTTTTCGCCAACCAAAGGGCTAGAGTTCTGGAAACTTCAGCGGACAAAGTGGTCATTGTTGCATCGCTGAATGGGTATCGTTGAACGAGGCGTGAACTGAACAGTCAAAAGGCTTCCAACCATTTTAAAATCAAAACACCCATTTTTTATTTATTTTTACTCTTGAACCCTTTCACCCTCATATTAGATCATATTTCTTGTCGAGATTTTTGGTTGATATCATCGCATACTTTGATATTGTCCCCTTGATTGGTTTTCCCTTTTGTCCATATCGCCTAATTGTCTGTTACTAAGGTTGTTGTCCTAAATTTTCTTTACATTTTTTACATATCCTATGCATGCTCATATATACTATGTTTATTTTAAATTTTAGGCTGTTGATCAAACTTTTTAGATTTCATATTTGGCCTACTATAGTTTGAATTCCGAGGTTAAATTGCCTAAATTTTTGGGTGTGTGGTTGTAGCATTTTAGGTATGGTGTGGATGAAGTCTAAGTAACCCAAATTGTACTGATTGATTAAAATTGCCCAATGATATATCGGGTGACATCCTTCTTAAGGGAAAAAGACGTCGACTGGTAGATGATATTTAAAATGGTGGAAGTCTGAATACCCCGGTGTTGGTAATGATATGGCCTAGGTGTTAATTGCATACAATAGGGTTTTAATTTGGTTCTCGTAGGTTGTGCATTGAAAATTGGGGGTTAGGGTAGAAATCTAACACGGGAGGTTGTTTCTCGAGCTTAGTTGAGCTTGATGAATGACTTGGCGGTTCGCCAACTAACCCCTCAAATCGCCGTTTTCCCCTAAAAGTTAGTTAGTAGCCTCGGTAACATTTGACGCTATGCAAACTCGGTGATTCGTCGAATGCCTTTGTGATCGCCCTTTTTCTGCCCATATTTGTGAAATTCTTTCTGTGATATTCGGCTATCTACCCTTGGCTAGCCGATCAAGTTCGGCGATTCATCGACTGACCCTGCACCTCCCCGACTTGTGCTAAATCCTATACATTTTTGTTTTGTGAATTTTGGCGTGCCCTCTAAATCGTAGGACCTAAACTCTATACCCTAAACCTTAGGGCATTAATCCTAAGTCCTAAAAAAACTCTAAATTGTAGGGCCTAAACCTTATACGACTATACCCAACCCTATACTTCAGGGCTTACACCCTTAAACCTAAATTTTATATCCTAAATTCTAAAAACTAAACCTTAAGGCGTAAAATCTACACCCTAAACCCTAAACCCTACGCCTCAAGAATCCCTAAGTAACCCCAAGAAACCCTAAACCCTAAACCCTAAAAACTTTCGAAAACCCTAAACCCTAAAAAGCAGTCAAAACACCCTAACGAAAACGTTAAAAGCCCCAAAACCTCAAAATCCCAAAGTCATAAACCCTAAAATAACCCTAAAATAGAATACCCTAAACTTTAAACCCTTAAAAAATCGTAAAACCCTTAAAAAATTCTCTAAAAACACTATAAAAACACCCTAAAAATACTATAAAATCCATTAAACATAAAGAAGCCAAAGCCCTTAACCTAAAAAAAATCCTAAAAAACCTTAATCTTTAAATGGTAAACCGAAGTTCCTAAACTCTATACCAATCACAACCCAACGGTACCCCTTAGATGTGACACGACGTACTTGACCCCGAAGTGGTCTCATAGAAGGCCTTAGCATAATCATGAACATAAGTACATAGAAATGATGCGGAAAAATTTAAAACTTTACAATCCAAGTTTATTTCACAAAAGAAATATAAGAGTCTAGACCTTGTCTCAATCACCGTCTACTACAATCGAATACAATCTTAGGGACATAGCCCATTACATCATAGTCTTGAAAATGGGAAGTACAAAAGGAACTAAAAATGAATAAAGTCTTCTCCTCGAACAATGAGGACTTACCAAGCTTGGAGAATAGTCAACTCAAGCTTCACTTGAAAGAAGAAGCGTGTCTCAACAACAGAGACCTACACTTATAACAAAATGTAGAGAATATGGGTTAGCACTAAAAATGTACTAAGTATTGAAGCCATGCATAAAAAATCCTTAAAACATGCATACAAGGGACATTTAGTTGAAATCATACCTTTATCAAGTTTAAAAGACATCATGCACATTTAGAGTAATTACATAGTCAAACCATACCATAAGAAACCATAGGCTACCATAATCATGCATAACTTACCTTGACCTCATCCATAGACAACACTCATAGACAAGTAGTCATTCATGTTCATATCCCATAATAAGAAAATTCATTCATGGCAACAATTCATATCATGCATACATGGATTCACATATCTTCATAGGATAAGGAAACCACACAATAACTCCTTTATAAGTCTACTTGTGAAATGTACAAGTGAAGTCCCACACCCCCACTCACACTAAGCAAAGCTCATTAAGAAGCCATTGGTATAGTTCATATTCATGGTAATATTCATATTCATGTAAAGCATGGATTAACTCATAAAGCATCATGTCATCAAAGCGCAGACCACAATCCCTCTCAAGGCATACTTGTGCAATGCATAAGTGAAGTCCCATACCCCCACTAACACTAAGTAAAACCCTTTAAGTAATCATAGTACATAACTCTTGTTGTTGTGGATCATGTGCTTATCATGTAGGGAAATATAGCCTTAACCGACATAGACCATGTATGCTACATGGAATCCGGGGTCATGCCACACACCGAAAAGAGGTATCCTACTTGCCTAAGGTAGAACTAATCTGTTTAGCATTTTGGGTGGATCAACTAGGTAAAGACCTATGTGGGAACATAGTTATAGGATAAGGACATTGCTACTAGAAACCCGGACTAATAAAGGTAAAAAGTTTCCATCTTATGAGTTATCCATATTGGGAAGCCAGACTAACTAATGTAAAAGTTTCCGTCTCATATTCATATCCACTCGGTGCTAAGATTAATTCCCTTTAATCTTTATGTTAAGTCTTTACTTTATATTCATGTTTATGAAAGAATTCCTAGCACTCATACTAACATAGTATCATGGTAGCTCATGGATTGATTAGGTGAGAATGTCCTTTGAACCTTATAATCATTAATACGTGAGTAAACCTTTCATGTCAAGTTCATAGTATTTTATGAGTATAGCCTTTCAATCAACACAACAATAATACCATAATCATAGACCTTTCATGCATAGTCATGTGTAAGGGTATTGGGGAAAATGATCTTGCAACAACACCACAGTTCTACAATAGTTATAGGATCATCATTACCTAAGTGAATCATGAGTTCATATACAATCCTCATCAACATGTGCAAACCCTATCAATTATCCCTTCAAGGTAATGAATCAAACTCAACCCAAACATATAGAATTACTACCTAATATAGGGGAATATAATAATTCAATAACTCAATTAACATAACCATAATCAAAGACATGCTTCCCTAATCAATCAACCCACACCATAGTTCACAATCTAGAAAGATTGGGAAAATCATGGGTCCATGGGGAATTTTACCATAAATCGACAATACTCCCTTAATCCAAACTTAATTCATCATAATCAAGCATAATAAACCATAATTAAATAATTGAAAATGTTTTGGAAGAAGACCCATGACATAGACCCTAGATTTTTGGGGAATTTGGATGTCTTAAAAACCAAGTTTGAATGGGCTCTATGGGTGATAGCTACCCATACATGAAAAGCATACATACCTTAAGTTGATTTTCACAAGAAATTGGAGAAGAAAGGCTTCTCCACGAACCCTAATCTTGACCTTGTTCTTGTTCTTCAGTGGAGACTTAGAGAGAGAAATTTTGGAGAGGAGAGTTAGTTTTTAGTTTGAGTATTGTGAGGTATGAGGTGGTTAATTGTTAAAAACTACTTATCTACGACTACATAACTAATATAAACGTTCCCACACTTGAATAATTAAAATAGAATTTAACTAAATTAATACACCCTTGGCCGAACTTAAGACAATTTTTCAGAGCCCATCCACCCCCCCACCCACGGGGCGTGGATGGTACTGGTCACTCGTGGGTTGTGTCTGGGGCGTGTCATTTTGGCCAAGGTTCAGGCATCACTCACGAGACCCCACCCAGGGGGAGTGAGTGGTCCTACGGGCCATATTGCATGCTAGTGGTTCCTTTCAGAGACTTGGAGAATTGGGGGAGGTCTAGCCTCGATTCAAGACCCCCACCTATGGGGCGTGAGTCCACCCACGGCTCGTGGGTACCCATTTCGTGAGTCAAGCGGTTTTTGATAGCTTTTTGGGCAGTCCCTTGGTTCTCCTCAAGGACCTTTGAGGGGTCCTTTGGGGGGCCATGCCTTGAAGTTTAGGGACTAAAACATTAGTACTAATTTAGGGAGTTTATTTTTGTACTCAAATTTTTACATTCAACCCCTTTTAGGCCAGTAGTTTACATGTTAGGCTCTAGCGTAGTTCGTTAGATTTTCGGGGTATTACATTATCTCCTCCTTGGGAACATTCAGCCTCGAATGATGATCTAGACACCAAACTAATTTATAAACTCAAGACTAGCAGCCCATCATACATGAAACATCAAAATGTGCAAAACTTACGAATGTATTATTCACCTCATGCACTATTCAAAAGGAGGAAACTTTAACTTCATTTCAAAACATGGTCAATGCAATATAACGAAGTAGGAATTATACCTACCAACCCACTATGCATGAAACTCATCAATTCACATAAACATGGGAGGAGTAACTTTTTCCAACTCAAGGCAAGGTCAACACAACAATATTGAGCCAACATGCCATTCCATCAAAACATAACAAAGCATGTTCATCAATTCATCTCATGAAGTCAAATATGCAGTCATCATACAAAAATGCAAATCAACATGAGGAACATATAAATCATGAAAACTCAATTTAAGGTAAACATGAATTCTCACAAGAACATGCACAATAAGGAAATCAACGAAAACTCCCACAATACCTATGACACCCAAAACACTAAAACTCAAGAGGAACTACTTACCTCAAGCTTGAGTAGGAGTAGAGGGAAAAAGATGAGGATAGCGGGACTTCATATCGGCCTCGGCCTCCCATGTAGCACCCTCTACTAAGAGATTCTTCCATAAAACTTTTACGGAAGATACTTTCTTGTTTCTCAACCTCTTAACTTGCCGGTCAAAAATCTCGACCAGAACTTCCTCATAAGTTAGACTCTCATCAACTCCTACACCGTCTAAAGGAATGATGGATACCAGATCACCAATGTACTTCTTAAGCATGGAAACATGTAACACCGGATGAACCAGAGCCAACTGATTTGGTAAGTCTAACTCATATGCAACTTTCCCAACATGTTTCATATTTTTGTATGGGCCCACATACCAGGGACTAAGCTTCCCCTTTTTATCAAACCTCATCACACCTTTCATAGGTTAGATTTTCAAGTAGACCCAATCACCAATCTCACATTCCAGATCCCTCTTTCAAACATTGGCATAAGACTTTTGCTGACTTTGGGCCATCTTCAACCTCTCTTTAATGAGTCGAACTTTTTCAATGGCTCATAAACTAGTTCGGTACCAATTAGAGAAAATTCACCTACTTCAAACCAACCAACCGGAGATCTATACCTCCTACCATACAATGCTTCAAAAGAAGCCATGGCAATACTTAAGTGGTAATTACTATTGTAGGCAAACTAAATCAATGGTAGATGGTCATCCTAATTACCCTTAAAATCAATAACACACGCCCTCAACTTGTCCTCTAAGGTTTGAATGGTGTGTTCCTCTTGACCATCCTTTGGAGGGTAGAAAGCGGTACAAAGCTTAACATTGGTACTAAGCCCTCGTTGGAATGCATTCCAAAAATGTGAAGTAAATTGAGTACCCCGATCCGAAATAATATACAAATGAACCCCATGCAACTTCACTATTTTCTTGATGTATAACTTGGCATAATCTTCCGCCAAATAAGAAACCTTGACGGGAATAAAGTGGGCTGATTTTGTCATCCTATCAACATGACCCAAATAGAATCATATTGCCTTCGAGTACAAGGAAAACCCACAACAAAGTCCATATTCACATCCTCCCACTTCCCACTGAAGTGGGAATATATATAAATATTGGGACAAACCTCCCAATTTTAGGTGTTTGGTCTTAACTTGTTGGCATTTCAGACATTTGGCTACGAAACCCGCCATATCCTTTTTCATGCCATTCCACCAATAGACTTCATGTAGATCACGGTACATCTTCGTGGATCCCTGATGAATAGAATACTGTGAACCATGAGGCTCTTCTAAACTTTGCTCTCTTAAGCCATCAAGATCCGGAACACATAATCTACCTTGGTACCTAACCACCCCATCTACCCCTTGGGAGAAAGCCTTAACAGACATGTTGAGTACCGATTCTTTCAACTCCACTAATATGGGATCAAGGCTTTGTTTGGACTTCACATCAACCACAAAGGATGTTTCAGAACTATGATGGACTGTGACACCACCCTTGGTGGAATCCACTAGTTAGACACCTAATTTGACCAACCTATGCACATCACAAACTAATTCCTTTTTCTCATCTTCTGCATGAGCCACACTACCCATGGACATTCGACTTAAGGCATCGGCAACTACATTGGCTTTGCCGGGGTGGTAAAGGATACTCATGTCATAATCCTTTAAAAGTTCTAACAACCTTCTTTGCCTGAGATTCAAGTCTTCTTTGGTAAACACATATTAAAGACTCTTGTGATAGGTGAAAACATCTACATGGACCCCATATAGGTAGTGCCTCCAAATTTTCAAGGCAAACACTACCGCAGCTAATTCAAGATCATGTGTTCGATAATTCTTTTCATGGATCTTGAGTTGCCTTGAAGCATATGCAATCACTTTCCTATGTTGCATAAGGACACATCCAAAACCCACTCAAGAAGCATCACATTATACCACACACCAACCGGTACCCTCCGATTTGGTCAAGACTGGAGCAGATGTAAGTCTATCTTCAATTCTTGGAAGCTTTTCTCACAAGCCTCCGACCACATAAGCTTAGCTTTATTTTGAGTCAAGGCCGTCAATGAAGAAGCAATGGAGGAGAAACCCTCAACAAACCTCCGATAGTAACCGGCCAAACCCAAAAAGCTTCTATTATCGGTAGGAGTTACAGGTCTAGGAAACCTTTGATCGCATCCGTCTTTTTAGCGTCTACCTCTATACCCTTGCTCGACACAATGTGACCAAGAAAGGCAACCGACCTTAGCAAAAACTCACATTTACTAAACTTAGAATATAAGTGGTGGTCTTTAATGACTTGCAATACGATCCTCAAATGATCCATATGTTCACATTCACTCTTTGAATACATCAAAATATCATCAATAAAGACGATCACAAACAAATCAAGATATTGCCTAAACACCCTATTCATTAGATCCATGAATGTCATCGGGGAATTAGTTAACCCAAATGACATAACCAAAAATTCATTGTGACCGTACCGGGCCCTAAAGGCCATCTTGGGAATGTCAACCCCTGTTACCCTTAGTAGATGGTAACCCGAACGAAGATCTATCTTAGAGAAATAGTTATCCCCTTGAAGTTGATAAAAAAATCATCAATTCTAAGAAGGGGATTCTTATTCTTTATAGTCACCTTGTTCAATTGGCAGTAGGTAATACACATCCTAAGGGACCCATCCGTCTTTTTCACAAATATTATTGGAGCACCCCATGGAGAGATGCTTGGTTGAATAAAGCCTTTTTCTAACAAATTCGTGAGTTGCTCCTTCAACTCTTTCAATTTAGCCGGAGCCATTCTATATGGAGGAATGGAGATAGGTTGTGTATCCGATAGGAGATCAATGCCAAAGCCTATTTCCCGTTCGGGAGGAATGTCGGGCAAGTCATCGGGAAAGACTTCTAGAAACTCACTTACCATGGGGACCAACTCTAAGGAAGGGGGTTTTGGACTCAACATCCACAACCCTAACAATATGGTAATACACCCCTTGGAGATCATTTTTCGAACATTGAGATAGGAAACAAATTGACCTCTAGGGATAGAATTTCCCCCCCCCCCTTCCACTCTAAGGTAGACTCGTTTGGAAATTGGAACTTTACAACCTGAGTCCTACAATCAATAGAGGCATAACATGCATTCAACCAATCCATACCCAAAATGATATCAAAGTCTAACATGTCTAACTCTATCAAATCAACCAATGTGACTTTGTGAGACAAAGAAATAGGAAAACTCCTATAGACTCATTTTACCATTACCGAGTCACCAACTGGGGTAGACACCAAAAAAGGTTCTTCTAACACTTTGGGGAGTATTTCAAATCTCATAGCCACAAAAGGTGTAACAAATGACAAAGTGGCACTGGGGTCTAACAATGCATAAACATCAATAGAAAAGACTTGTAATATACCGGTTGCCAGATTCAGGGAGCTCTCTTAGTCAACTCAGGAATGAAGAGCATAAAAGCGGTTCTTCTTGGGAGCATTGGAGTTTGAACCACTAGGAAGGGCTTGCGTGCCCTCTCTTCATTGAACCTTTAGCATGGGACAATCTCTCACCATATGACCACTCTTACCACAATGCAAGCAACCATCTGTGCCAACAAGACAGTTGCCCTCATGTTTCTTGCCACACTTGGCACAAGTAGGCCTTGTCATAGATGATCTACCACTATTGCCTCCTTGAGGCTTAGGGTTAGTCACCCTATCCCTTTTGTCCGTTTGAGCACTAGAGGAGCCTTGGTTGGAGAACCTTCTCTTGAACCTTTGTTGCCCTTGACTCTCAAATTTACCCTCGGAAGAATTCCCATCATCGGTCCTTGCCTTCTTCACTTCCTTATTCACTTTCTTGAGCTTCTCCTCCTCAATTTGTTTGGCATGGACCATAAGGCATGAAATATTCACACTTGGGATGAGCATTGTCGAATGATATTCATTGACTACCAAGTTGGATACCCCATAACAAATTTGTTCTTCTTGGCCCTAGAGTCCGCTACTAAGGTTGGAGCATTTTCAAAAAATTGGGTGAATTTAAGGCCATACTCCTTCACAATCAACCCTCCGTGTCTAAGATTTATGAACTCTTGCATCTTTTGGTCCCTCAACTCTACGGGAAAGAACCTATCAAGGAAGACCGACTTCAACAATTCCCAATCTACCAGACCCCCTCCTACGGGCCTCTCACCTTTCCATTGCTCATACCACACTTAAGCCACATCCTTCAATTGGTAGGCGGCTAGTTCTGCCTTCTCTTGTGGAGACACTCCCATATCATCAAGCACCTTAAAGATCTCATTAATAAACCCTTGTGGATCTTCATCTACTTTGGAGCCAGAGAACATAAGAGGGTTCATTCTTGTGAAATACTTTATTCTTAAAGCGGTTGTACTTACATTGGGGTTCACATGAGTCCTAGCATCCCTATTTACTTGGGCCGTCACGGCTTGGGTCAATACTAGGAGAGCCGACCTTATTTTCGGGAGGAAATCCCTCATTCACGTTCTCCTCTTCCATCCTTCTTGCATTCGCCCTTCTTATATTCATATCCTATATACACAAGAGAAGGGTTTGGAAAAGGACTTCAGAGAGTTAAAACTCTAAGGCAGGACTAAAGAGTATTAAAAGAAGTGAAAGTTCCTAAACATTTTATAGCCTCTTACTCATAAGTGTGGCATGCTTCACACTCATGAACAAGACTCTACTAGATGTGGTTCATGATAGATCATCCTAGAATAATTTTAAACATTGTGCTCTGATTACCAAGTTTGTCACGACCCAAGGGTACCCTCTAGATGTGAGTACTTGACCCCGACGGGGTCTCATACAAGCCTTTAGCATAATCATGAACATAATAAGTACATAGAAATGAAGTGGAAATATTTAAAACTCTTATAGCCGAAGTCTTTTTCATAAAAGAAATATATGAGTCTAGACCTTGTCTCAATCACCATCTAATACAATCGAATACAATCTTACGGACATAGCCCTTTACATCATAGTCTTGAAAATGGGAAGTACAAAAGGAACTAAAAATGAATAAAGTCTTGTCCTCGAACCATGAGGACTCACCAAGGTTGGAGAATAGTACTTGAGACAAAAAGTGTGTCTCAACGACCGGGACATACACTTATAAGAAAATGTAGAGAATATGGGTTAGCACAAATTATGTACTAAGTATGGAAGCCATGCATAAAAAATCCTTAAAACATGCATACAAGGGACACTTAGTTGAAATCATGCCTATATCAAGTTTAAAAGCCATCATGCACATTTGGAGTAATTACATAGTCAAACCATACCATAAGCAAACCTAGGCTACCATAATCATGCATAACTTACCTTGACCACATCCATAGCCAACACTCATAGACAAGGAGTCATTCATCTTCATATCCTATAATAAGTAAAATCATTCTTGACAACAATTCATATCATGCATACATGGATTCACATATCTTCATAGCATAAAGAAACCACACCATAACTCATTTATAAGTCTACTTGTGCAATGTACAAGTGAAGTCCCATACCCCCACTCACACTAAGCAAAGCTCATTAAAAAGTCATACGTATAGTTCAAAATCATGGTTATCTTCATATTCATGGTTCATGTTCATGGTTCATATACATGTAAAGCATGCATTAACTCATAAAACATCATGTCATCAAAGGACATCCTACAGTCACTCTCAAAGCTTACTTGTGCAATGCATAAGTGAAGTCCCATACCCCCACTCATACTAAGTAAAACCCCTTAAATAATCATAGTACTTTAACTCATGTTCTTGTCATGTCATTGATCATGTTCTTGTCATGTAGGGAAATATAGCCTTAACCGACATAGGCCATGTGAGCTACATGGAATCCGGTGTCATTCCCCACACCGAAAAGAGGTGTCCTACTTGCCTAAGGTAGAACTAACGTGTTGAGCATTTACGTGGATCCACTAGCTAAAGACCTATGTGGGCACACAGTTATGGGATAAGGAGATTGCTACTAGGAACCAGGACTAACTGAGCTAAAAGGTTTCCATCTCATGAGATAACCATATTGGGTAGCCGGACTAACTGACCTAAAAGCTTCCATATCATATTCATATCCACTTGGTGCTAACCTTAATTTCCTTTAATGTTTATGTTAAGTCTTTACTTTAGATTCATGTTTATGGAATAATGCCTAGCACTCATACTAATATAATATCATGATAGCTCATGGATTCATTAGGTGAGAATGTCCTTTCAACCTTAGAATCATTAATACGTGAGTAAACCTTTCACATCTTGATCATAATGTTTAATGAGAATAGCCTTACAATCAACACAACAGTAATACCATAATCATAGACCTTTCATGCATAGTCATGTGTAAGGGTATGGAGGAAAAGGATCTTGCAACAAGACCACAATTCCACAATAGTCATAGCATCATCATTTTGTAAGTGAATCACGAGTTCATATACATTCCTCATCATCATGTGCAAACCCTTACATTTTGCCCTTCAAAGCTATAAATCAAACTCAACACAAACTTATAGAATTACTACCTTAGATAGGGTAATATAATGATTCAATAACTCAATTAACATAAACATAATCAATTGACGTGCTTCTTTAATCAATCAACCCACACCATAGTTCACAATTCAGAAAGATGGGGGAAATCATGGGTCCATAGGGAATTTTACCATAATCAACAATACTACCTTAATCCAAACATAATTCATCATAATCAGCCATAATAAACCATAATTAAACAATTGCAAATGTTTTGGAAGAAGACCCATGACATAGATTGAAACCCTAGGTTTTTGGGGGATTTGGAAGTCTTTAAAACCAAGTTTGAAAGGGCTCTGTGGGTGATAGCTACCCATAGATAAAAAGCATCCATACCTTAGGTTGATTTCCACAAGAAATTGGAGAATAAAGTTTCCTCCTTGAATCCTAAGCTTGACCTTGTTCTTGTTCTTCAATGGAGTCTTAGGGAGATAAATCTTGGAGAGGACAGTGGGTTTTTAGTTTGAGTGTTGTGAGTTATGAGGTGTTAAAGAGGTGATTAATAGTTAAAAACAACTTATATATAACTATATAACTAATATAAACCGTCCCCACCCTTGAATAATTAAAATAGAATTTACCTAAATTAATACACCTTTGGCCTAACTTAAGAGAGCTTTTCAGACCCCATCCATGACCCCCAACTAACGGGCCATGGATGGACCCACAGACCGTACTAGTCACTCGTGGGTTGGGTATGGGGCTTTTCATTTTGGCCAAGGTTTAGGCCTCACTCACGAGACCTCTCCCACGGGGAGTGCGTAGGTCTACGGGCCATATTGCATGCTCGTGGTTCCTTTCAGAGACTTGGAGAATTGGGGGAGGTTAGTGTCGACTCACGACTCCCACTTACGGGGAGTGAGTCCGCCCACAGCTCGTGGGTACCCATTTCGTGAATCAAGCTATTTTTGACAGCTTTTTTGGGTAGTCCCTTGTTCCTCCTCAAGGACCCTTGAGGGATCCTTGGGGGGGCCATGCCTTGCCGTGTATGCACTAAAACATTAGTAATAATTTAGGGAGGTTATTTTTAGACTAAAATCTTTACGTTGAATCCCATTTAGGCTACTAGATGTCATGTTAGGCTCTAGCTTAGTTCGTTAGATTTCTGGGGTGGTACAATACCCTAAACCTTAGGGCAGATATCCTAAACCCTAAAAAAACCCTTAACCATAGAGCCTAAACCTTAATGACTATACCCAATCATATACATTAGGGATTAAACCCTATACCCTTTATCGTAAAACCTAAACCTTAGGACCTAAACCTTAAGGCCTAAAATCTAAACCCTAAACCCTAATCCTTAAGAAGCCCTAACAAACCCCAAGAAACCCTTAACCCTAAAAAACCTAAGAAACTCTATACCCTAAAAGAACCCTAAAAACCCCTAAAATCTGGAAAATCCTAAAACATAAAAACCCTAAAAACACCCTAATAAAAAACCTTACAACCCCTAAACCAAAAGAAAAAAAATCCATAAACCCTAAACCATTAAAACCACCTAAACCTAAACTCTATACCCTAAACATTAGGGCCTAAATCCTAAACCTATAAAAATCCTAGACCATAGGGCCTAAACCTTAAGGACTATTCCCGACTTTTACCTTAGGGCTTAAATCCTAAACGTTTGGGCGAAAACCCTAAACAATAAGGCCAAGAATATAAACACTAAACCCTAAGCACTAAGAAACCCCCATGAAGCCTAAAACACAAAAAAAAAAAACAACTCTAATAAATCGTACACACTAAGAAAACTCTAACTCTAAGAAACCCCAAGATACCCTAAAAACATTTAAAAACCCTTAAAACCTCTAAAAACACCCTAAGAACCTTAAAGTTCCCTAAGCATAAAGAATACAAATCCCTAAACCCTAATCCATAAAAAAACACTAAACCTTAAAAACCCCAAAAAAACCCTGAAGAAACCCCAAAGAGCACTAAACAAAAAAACACCCTACACCTAAAGAACCCAAAGTCATAAACTCTAAAAATCCCTAAACTTTAAACCTTAGAATACCATTAAAATTAATCCTAAAAATCCTAAACTTTAAACCCTAAACCGTAGGACCAAACCACTATACCCTAAATATTAGGGCCTAAATCCAAAGGTGTAAAAAACCCTTAACCGTAGGGCATGAACCTTAAGGACTACACCAAACTCTATACAGTAGGGCTTAAACCTAAACTCTAAATTGTAAATCCCAAACTTTAAACACTAAACTTTAAGGCCATAATCTAAACCCTAAGCCCGAAGAAACCTTAGAAAACCCCTGACAACCATAAGAAATACTAAACCCTAAAAACACTAAAAACACCCTAAAGAAAACCTTAAAAAGCCATAAACCTCATGAACCCAAAGTCTTATTCCCTGAAACAACACCAACCCTAAAAAACGCTAAACTTTAAAACCTTAAAAACCCTAAAAAAAAATACCAAAAAAACCCCTAAAAATAAGAAACCATAAAACCACCCTAAGAATACAATAAAATCCCATAAACCTAAAGAAACAAAAGCCCTAAACCATAAAAAATCATAAACTTAAAAAACACTACAAAATCCTAAAAACCCCATAAAAACCCTAAACTTTAAATGTGAAACTGTAGGACCTAAATTCTATACCATAAACCTTGGTGCCTATATCCTAAACTCTTGAAAGACCCTTAACCGTAGGGCCTAAACCTTAAGGACTATACCAAACCCTATAGCTTAGGACATAAACCCTAAACCCTAAATCGTATACCTTCAACCTTATGTCCTAAATCCTAAACCCTAAATAATAAACCCTAAACCTTAGGTCCTAAAGCCTAAACCATAAGGCCTTCAATCTAAACCCTAATCCCTAAGAAGCCATAAGAAACCCTAAACCCTAAAAAACCAAAACCCTAGAAAACCCCTAATAATCTAAAAAATCCTAAACGTAAAACACCTTAAAACACTCTAAAGAAAACCTTACAACCCTTAAACCTAAAAAATCCTAAACATTAAACCCTAAAAAAACTATCAAAGTCCTAAAAAAAAAGAAAAACTTAACCCAAATACAATCTAAAGAAAACCTTAAAAACCCCTTAACCTAAAGAACCCAGAGGCCTAAACCCTAAAAAACCCTAAACCTAAAAATAAAACCTAAACTTTAAACCCTAACAATACCCTAAAACCCCTAAAAATATCCTAAGAAACCATAAAAAATCCTTAACCTTAAACACTTATCCATAAGACCAAAACGATATACCCTAAAAAACTCTATACAGTAGGGCCTAAACCTTAAAAGCTATACCTAGTCCTATACGTTAGGGGTTAAACCCTAAACCCTAAATAGAAACCCTAAACCATAGGGTGTAAACAATAAACCTTAAGGCCTAAATCTAAACCTCCCTAAGCCCTAGAAAACCCCAAGAAATCGTAAACGCTAAAAACACCCTGAAAACTTTAAGTAATCCTGAAAACCCCTAAACCTAAAAAAAACCTTAAAAACAACATAAAGAAATCTCAAAAACTCCTAATCCTAAACCCTTAAAGAGACCCTAAAACTAAACAAAACCCTAAACTTTAAACCCTAAAAAAACCATAAATTTAACCATAAGACCTAAACTCTATGCACAAAAACATAGGGATGAAATCCTAAACCCTAAAAACCTTAAACCGTAGGACCTAAACCTTAAGGACTATATCTAATCCTATACCTTAGTGTAATATCCCGGAAACTAGTAAGTAAGACTAGAGTGTTATAGAGCTTTTCGTCAATGTTTTAGAGTTTGATATGAGGGATAGATTCATAAAGTGACTTCCCGAAAATAGAATGACGGTTTTAGGGGTTAAACGTCAAGATACGACTCCCCAAGGACCAAACAAAGGGTCCTTGAGGAGGACCCCAAAACAGTCCCCAAATCTGCCAATTTGAGTGAGCTACGGATGGGACCTACGAGGAGTAGGCCTATCCATGCCTCGTGGGGGTGACTCATGGGTCTAGGCCACATTTGAGGACTTTAGACAAGATCCTATGAGTGTGCAGCACACCCCATAGAACCAACCACGATCCGAGGGTCGTGGTCTTGTGGGTAGGGGCTGCTCATGTTCGAATTGTTTTAAGTTGGGGACTTGGGGGTTAATTCTATACAAGTTAGGGGTTAAGTGCAGATTGTTAATTAGTTGCCCTATATATAACTAATATATCCTTAATAAGGTGGTTTCCAAATCATTATTTTAGATTCACCAATGAACCCAAATTCTTTGAAGACAATTCTTTTTCTAGAAGTGAAGAAGAAGAAGAGAAGACAACTAGGTCGAAGATTCCTCTATTTTGCATGATTTTTGTAGGCTTTAAATCAAGGTATGTTATCTTATTCATCTATGGGTAATTCCACCCATAGAGCCCCCTAGAATTCGCCCAGTTGTGAATAAAAAACCCAATTCTAGCTAGGGTTTCTTCGTACATTGTGGGTAGTGTTGAAGTACGATTCCAATCAAGTGGATAATACTTAATTATGATTTATTTAGCATTGAATTATTATATTTTGATTAATTTATGTGATTTCAATGGTTAACCCTAGTCTAATTGTTGAATTTTATATTTTGGGGGTTTATGCCATGAGAGATGAAATTGAAGATTCATAGTTGATCTTCTAAAAATCAATGTCATGTGTAGTAATTGTTCAATATTATGAACCTATAGGCATGAATTGAACTACATTTTTTTTTATATATATGATGGATCTTAAATTGTAAAGCTTGAAGTTGGACCTTTCTGATGAATTATAACTAGAATCACCTAGTAATGAATAATGTGATTAGAATACCTTGAAATCTAGGTGTGAATGATGATTGTAAGAAGTAAATCTGGGAGTGTAAGGCTTATAGTAATGAATGTTAATCATTAGGGTTTTGAGAGTAAAACCAATTTGATGAATTAAGTGTGTTAAGGCTTTGAGAGTAAAGTCTATATGAGAATAGAAGCTTAATTGATATAATTATGGTGGAAGACCTTTACCTACCTAATCTACCTTATGAATGCTTGAATGTGTAAAGTGATAGATTCACTTGAGTCATGATGAAATCCATGTCTAATGTAGAATTCTAGATATGATATTTTGCATGACTATGGTATGACATGAAAGGTTCTCTCACATAGAATGATTCTAGGTTTAAAGTCCATTCTCACCTAAAATTAATATAAGTCCCATGACTATAAAATGTGATGAGACTTGTGGTGATTCCCCTAAAATACCTTTACATGATAGGAATGTGAGGTGAGTTCCCTTATTCCTAATTAGTTAAACATGGGAAGTGTGAGGTGATTACCCTTTATATGTGTCAAGCTCTCAAGGCGAGCGTCGATTACCCATTAGCCTTTAGGTTGATCATGGAGGTGATTATCTATGATGCTTATGTGATGATGGGGAGGCTAATACCTACATTACATATTAAAATTGATATGGAGGCGAATACATATATCACATTAAAATGGACATGGACAGAATACCTAATATTCATTAACATGTATGACTTTTGGAGACTCCCCTTGTCCTTATAATTCATTTGTATGTGTGACTAGAGGTGAATACCCTTGTTTTTATGATTCCATGATATATATGGCTTGAGGTGATTCACCTTGTCCTTCATGATGAACTAAACATGTATGCCATGAGGAGGTGATTCCCCTTGCAATTGTTAACATGAGCATCCCTAGTTTGTATTGTAGCTTTATAGGCCCCTCCAATACATGCATGACTAGAGGTGGTTCCCCTTGTCTTTATGATGTTAAGAGATGATAAAACATGAATGATGATCCTAAAGTGTCTAGCTTAACATGGGTAGGATTATGTGGTCTTTTTCATGCATTGCACAAACTTTCCTTAAGGTGACTCATGAAGTGTTTCACTTATATGATGTATTGGTAGATAGGATTGTGCTATAGTTGCCTTCCTTGTTATGTTATGATTGCCTACAGGTGAGAGATTCCCTTTGTTATGAAGTTAGCTAGTAATGAGACCAAATGAGGGTGAGTATGAGTATGATGACTTCAAGGTTATGCTTAGTGTGAATGGTATTATGGGATGCCTTGCATGCATTGCACAAGTGTGCTTTGAGGTTAATTAGGAGCATAGTTCCCTTATGGTAGAAGAGCCTAAGACTTGACCATGCATATAGACTATGATTAAAATGACCAAAAAGGGATACTTAGCTTAGGTGGTATTATGGGATGCTATTCATGTATTGCTCAAGTATGCTTTTCAGTTACATGAAAATAGTTCTACTATGGTATAGATGACTAAGAGTTGAATAGTGCTTATATGATGCTTATATTGGAAACTTTATTTATAATTATGATATTGTCTCTTATGCTCATAGTTTATGTTTTATGAAGTATTTGATTATGCTTATGGATTATGTCCCATGTTGACTAACCCTTTTGTTATACTCTTATGATGCTGTGCTAGCTTACATATTTAGTACATGTTGTACTAACGCATACTTTGCCTACATTCTAATCAAATGTAGGGTTTGGAGATTTGAGTTCTATTCTTGGGGATGGGTTTCTAAGGGGCAAAGAAGTTGAAGATTTTTGTGAGTCCTCATAGCTTCGAGGACAAAACCAACTATTTCCTTTATGTCTTTTATTTCATGTTTTAAGACTATTGTATGGGCTATGTCCCAAGAGTTTTAAATTCAAAGTTTGAGTTTAGATGGTTTGAGACAAAGTGTAGAAAGACTTCCGCTTGCATTTTATAAAGATTTCGATTGTATGGATAAAGTTTTTACATTTTCCGTATTATTCTATTATCTTTATGTTCATGATATGCTAAGGGCTTGTATGAGACACCTTCGAGGTCAAGTACACCGTGTTACTTCTAGGGTATACCCTTGGGTCGTACAACTTAAGGCTTAAACCCTAAACGTTAAATTGTAAACCCTAAACCTTATGGCCTAAAATCAAAACCCTAAACCCTAAATCCAAAGCCATAAGAAATCATAGGAAACCCAAGAAAACCTAAAAACCCTAAGGAACACTAAAACCACAAAAAATCCTAAACCTTGAAAACCCTAAACACACCCTAAAAACTTTAAAACCCCTAAACTTAAAGAAATCAAATCCATAAAGCGTAAAATGACCATAAACCTAAATCACTCAACACTTTGAACACTGAAAAAACCTTTTAAAAAACCTTAACAACCCCTCAAAAACCCAAAACATTAAATCCTAAACCATAGGAACTAAACTCTATTCTGTAAACCTTAGGGCCTAAATCCTAAATCCTAAAAAACCCTAAAACATAGGACCTAAACCTTAAAGAGTATACCCATCACTATACCTTTCGTCTTAAACCCTAAACCCTAAATTGAAAATCCTAAACCTTAGGGCTTGATCCCTAAACCTTAAGGCCGAAAATCTAAATTCTAAAACCTACGTTCTAAGAAACCCTAGGAAACTTTAACCCTATAAAAACAACAACAAACCCTAAGCCCTAAAAACACCCTAAAAACACTAAACAAAACCTGAAAACCCCTAAACATAAAAAACTCTAAAATCAACCTAAAGAAATCTCAAAACCCCTTAATCCTAAAGAACCCAAAGCCCTAGACCCTATATCCTAAAAAAGACCTTAAACATAAAAACCCCTAAACCTTAGGATTAAATCTTAAACCCTAAAAAGCTTTAACTATAGAGCCTAAACTTTAAACACCAAACCCAATCACAAACCTCAGGGCTTAAACCCTGAACCTTAAATCGTAAGCCCTAAACCTAAGGGCCTAAACACTAAACCTTATTGCCTAAAATCTAAACCCTAAACCCTAATCCAGAAGAAACCCTAAAAACCCTAAAAATGCCCTAAAAACCATTAAAACCCTAAACTTAAGGAACCCGAAGCCACAAAGCATAAAAGATCCATTAACCTAACACACCCTAAACTTTAAACTAGGAAAAAAACATTAAAAAAACCATAATAAACCCCTAAGATCCCTAAACTTTAAATCCTAAACCNNCCTAAACCTAAGGGCCTAAACACTAAACCTTATTGCCTAAAATCTAAACCCTAATCCAGAAGAAACCCTAAAAACCCTAAGGGATCCTAAAACCCCTAAAAATACCCTAAAAACCATTAAAACCCTAAACTTAAGGAACCCGAAGCCACAAAGCATAAAAGATCCATTAACCTAACACACCCTAAACTTTAAACTAGGAAAAAAACATTAAAAAAACCATAATAAACCCCTAAGATCCCTAAACTTTAAATCCTAAACCGTAGGACCTAAACTCTATACCGTAAACCTTTGGGCCTAAATCCTAAACCCTATAGAAACCCGAAATCATAGGGCTTAAACCTTAAAGACTATTCCCATCCCTATACCTTTGAGCTTAAACCCTAAATCCTAAATTATAAACCATATATCGTAAGGCCTCATGCCGAAACCTTAATGCCAAAACTCTAAACTCTGAACCTTAAGTTCCAAGAAACCCTTAACCCTCTAAAAACACTAAGAAACCCTAAACCCTTAGAACTTTAGATAAACATAATGCTAAAAATCCTTAAAACAACCTAAAAAATACCTTTCAAACCCCTAAACCTAAAGATTAAAAGCCTTAAATCCTAAACCCTAAAAAAACCGTAAACCTAAAATAACCTTAATTTTAAATCCTAAAAAAACTCTAAAAACACTAAAAAAAAACCAAACTTTTAACCCTTATAGCCGTCTCCTGCTCGATAGTCAAACCTAAATTTAGCCTTTTTCGAGCTATGATGGGCACAAGGCAAACAACCTTTGGGTGCCGGAGGATAGACTCATTTTGAGACAGCATGATCGAGCTGCTAATAAATCCAAACCAGTACCTAGCATCCACATTAAGTTCTTTCTTCTCTATCGGTGCTCCAACCTCAATCCACCTAGGGTTGGTGCCAAATAGAAGGATAATGCTCTGATAGTCATGTATGAGGCCGGTGGCACGCTCAAACACATCATTCATATCATCATTGCTGAATCTAATTTTCTTCTCCTGGACCACTACACAGTCCACTATTTAAAGGCACTAACCTTCTTCTTCCCATGAGGCACCAAGTCACTATAGGATGCGTAGAACTCTTGGGCACCGGTGGAAATATATGGGCCATAGAGCTTGGTGAAGATGTGAAATTTGTGGAACCTAAAGAGTGTCCCACACTGCTGGATACCTCTCCACCACACCATCTTTTGACAATCTCCTCTCCTCTAAGATGGTCCTCAATCTCTCGTCCTTTAACCGGTTGAGTGATCGGGGAGGAGGACCATGAACGGGTGGTGCCGAGACCACAATCTGTGTAGTAGGTGGAGGAGGAAGAGTAGTCTAAGGCACTTGGATCCTAGACAAATCAAGCATCGCCTTAGACTGAAGTTTTGCTCTGCCGGCTTGTAACAGTTAGTCATCCTCATACTTAGAGATAAAAGCCTGAGAGCCATAACATTTCCCCTCACTGCCAGAGTTGTACTATGGTGTCTCGGCCATGGGCACTTTTCCCTTTACTTTGCCTCCCTTAGGAGGTAGCTTTGTTGTTTTGGCCTTGGAAGCAGCTGCTTCCTCATTTATAGTAACTCCTCGTGCCCGCTATCAGGGTGGCATGTCTGATATGCCGCAAGTTTACGACATTTCTAATATATTTCACTTACAAGTTGGGTGTGTCTAGGGCCTTTTTGAATTGGTTTCGATGTGTTTTTACCATATTTTGCAGGAATAATGTTCGGGCGCTGAAATAAAGAGACTGCTGAAAGAAATGCAAAAAAAGTGCATTCGAGGAAGTGATCTACGGATCGTAGGTCCATTGATGATCTGTAGGTGATAGCCGTAGATCAGCAGACAAAGCATGGAAGGCAAATCAGGGAAATCTGACCAAGGGTGAAACCGCGGTGGCCATTGACGGTTCGTAGATTAATCTACGGACCATACTGTTGATCTGTAGATCGATACTACGAGGGTTCCAGTACCTTATTTTTGAAGGTTCTAAGTGTGGAGGCTAGAGGGGGATTGACGGACCGTAGATCGATCTACGGTCTATACTGCAGTTCCGTCGTTTGCTTCAAAGAAGCTGATTGGTGAAAGCTAAAATATTTTCCAAGTACTGGCTGACGGAAGGGACTCACGGATCGTAGATCCATTGACAGTTCGTGAGTCAGTCTTGTGGAATGAAGACGCGTGCCTGAACAAACTTTTCTTAATTTGTTTCCTTATTAACTTAGGACTTGTTTTCTATAAATAGGGTATGTAAACCTCGTTTTAGGGGGTTAGACATTATTATTCTAGTTTTACATTGTGACTGGGGAGATTAATTTGCAAACCTAGCAATTATTGATTTCCTAAGTTCGTTTTGAAGATTTTGGTTTGCAATTCAAGTTGAATTTCTGGGTTTATTATTCTCCTTACGTAGGTTCATGCTTTCTTCGTCTAAAACTATGAATTGTGTTCTTGCCAATATGGGTAAGTAAATCAACAACTAGGGTTGTGTGAACTATGAGCGATTAACAAAGTATGAATAGTAAATAAGCAATTCTTGACTTGTATTTTGCATGCATTGATAATTCTTTTGTTTAAAAGTCTTTTTAACGGTGGCCAACATTAGAACTCTCCTTGTTACTACTTGCTGGTCCAATGAGATAATTAACAAGAAAAGAATTATCAACATAGATTTAGTGTGATACTATCTAATAGTCTAGTGTCGATTGGTGCGAAGTAATAACCAAGCCAAACATCGATTATGATGGCTAATATGAGGTGTATGTACGGGTTAGTAAATTATACACACGTAGCCGGACCAAGGTGCAGGGTTAAATTCTCTAGATGTCGGGCCAAGGATTTAGAGATACATAACTTACCACTTTGCATGTAATACACTAGGAAATGATTGTTATTACTAGGATTACTGTGTAATGAGCTTGTGGGAAACACGTATACCCTAGTTAATTCTATCATCTTGATAACAACAAAGATTGATTTTTGTGTATTGATCACTTATTGATTTTTTACAATTTGTTTCACAAATCCCCCCTATTTAATTACTTGTTTCTTGAAGTAATTTGACTAATTGAATATAATTGTTGGTTAAGTAAGGTCTAAACTATTTTCCTCGTGGGATCGACCCTAACCTACTAGTTGGATTCTTTACTTGATAACGATCGCTTATGCTTCTTTAGGGAGGTGTAATTTGAGGGTATCAAATTTTGGCGCCGCTGCTGGGGAATTTGGCTTTTAGATTTATTTTATCTACATTATTGAACGTTAGTCAAATACTTCCTAACTTTACCTTTTCTCTTTGTTTTTGTCTCTCTCAGGTTCTGACTCTAGTGTATGCTAAGTTACATGGAGCCAGGGTGAACCACTTACTCCTTACGATCCAGAGTTGAACCGCACTTTGCGAGGAAAGAACAATCCGGGAGATAATTCGATCGGAGAAAATCTAGGTGATGCAGTTGATTTATAACAACCAAGGGTAGTTTGTTGGGACAATCAGATTCCAGCTGATAATCAATTGGGAGATGCATTGAGGGTGCAAGATCCACCAGGCCCACGACAACATGACAATTATTGGGGCAACGTTAATATAGCAGACTCAAATGGACCTATTGTCCTACCCCCTCTACCTGTAGGGTACACATTTGTGGTGACTAGTAGCTTGATGGAGATGCTTACAGCAAGGGGCTTATTCTCATGATTGCCTCGGAGGACCCACATGATTACTTAGCCAAGCTAAGGGTAGTATGCAAAAGTTGTGTAGGTAGACCAGACTTGGATGTGGATGTCATCGGATTACGAGTGTTCTCTCTATCACTGACAGGCAATGGTGCAGTATGGTTCACTGAGTTTCCTTATAACTCAATCTTTACATGGGACCGACTGACGGATGTGTTCCGAGCAAGGTACTAGAAGCTAAATCACAAAGATAGGGTCAACTATTTTGTAGCATTACCTGGAGAACCTGTGAGTAGCTCTTGGGACAGATTCACTGCATTCATAAAAGGTGTCCCTAATCACCGTATTGCTGATGAGTCGCTGAAGGAATATTTCTATCTAGGTCACGATGACAACAACAAAGCAGTGCTTGATACTAATGTAGGAGGTTCGAATGGAGACTGCACATATGAACAGATTTGTGAAAAACTGGAGAAGATCTCTCGCAACAACAAAGCATGGAGCACTAGGAGGTCAGAGGTCAGCTACTGGGAGAAACACATTTGTCATTCAAAATACAAACACCCTATCTGCGGATGAGATTCGTGAGGAGATGGCTATGATGAGGACCAAGTTGGGGTTGGTATTGAAGCATGTGACCATGGTGCAGAGAAGGTAAATGTTGTGAATTACTTGACTAGAACGCCGCGACCAGATGAAGAATGTTACTATGGAGAGGATGCTTATGCGATGAATGATCAGACGGGGGGTTTCCGACAAAATGCCCAAGGATCCAACGCGGAAAATTGGCGCCAAGGTCAAGGAAACCAAGGTCGAAACTGTGGAAATTACAACCGAGAGGGTCAATATGTCCAGGATGGGAACTTCAATCGCGATAAAAACTACAATAGGAACAACTATGGCAACATAAATTATCGGGTTGGACCTTATGTTCCTCCTCAAAATTGGGAATCTGGTACTAGGGAAGCTTGAGGCAATATGGCGCGTATTGAAGATATGACGCAAATGATGATAAGTAGGTTTGATGCCACTGATGATAATGTGAAGGAGATGAGAAATGACTTGTCTGGTATTGGCCAAAAGGTTGATGCCCATGCAGTGTCAATAAAGAACCTAGAGCAGTAGATGACCCAGTTGTCTACTACAATGAACCCACGTCAACCTGGTACTCCTCGAAGCAACACCATCCAGAATCCAAAGAATGACGGTCATTGTATGGTAGTTACTACTCAGGGGGTAAGCAATCCATAGATCCAC
This sequence comes from Solanum stenotomum, assembly GCF_019186545.1. Lineage (NCBI taxonomy): Eukaryota > Viridiplantae > Streptophyta > Magnoliopsida > Solanales > Solanaceae > Solanum > Solanum stenotomum. Next base: position 15,275,340 of record NC_064291.1, on the reverse strand, counting down.
CTAGGCCGTCTGGGGTGGAAGTTGAGATTAGAAAAGAAGATGATGTGGTAGAGGGTTACAGAAGAGTCTGAGAATGCGACAAAGAAATAAGCAGAGATATCTCAGAAAGTGGTCCCCATACCTAGAACTCCACCACTTTTTCCACAAAGGTTAGTGAAGAAGATTGAAGATGGTAAATATCGCAGGTTTATTACTATGTGGAAGAAAATTTTCATCAACGTTCCATTGATAGAAGCTTTGGAGCAAATGCCTGGGTATGCAAAGTTTATGAAAGATATGGTTATAAAGAGGAGGTCTGTAAGTTTTGAAGATGATGATAGATTGCAGCATTGTAGTGCTATTGCTACAAGGTCTCTTGTGCAAAAGAAGAAGGATCCTGGTGCCTTCATGATTTTATGTACTATCGGGCTGTTACAATTTGCTAAGGCATTATGTGACCTTGGTGCTAGCATCAACCTCATGCCATTGTCTATTTATAAGAAGTTGGGTCTAGGGGACCCAAAGCCCACTACCATGCGGTTACTGATGGCTGATCGAACTGTGAAGAGGCCCATTGGTGTACTCCGTGATGTGCTAGTGAAAGTGGAGTCTTTCATTTTTCCGGCGGATTTTGTGATTCTTGACTGGAGGTTGATTTTGAGGTTCATATCATCCTTGGGAGACCATTCCTTGCCATAGGGTGTGCATTGGTTGATATGAGCAAGGGGTAGATGAAGTTTAGACTAAACAATGAAGAAACAACTTTCAATATTTGTAAATCCATGAAGCTGAGTGGTGAGCTCCAAACAATATTTGCTATAACTTATAGATTTAAGAGTGGAACAAAAGTGCAAATTGAAGAGTGACTAGGTGTTGAGGCACTAGCAGCAGTTATGATGAACTTCCAGAGTGATGGTGTAACGACCCGAGAGCACCCCTTAGTCGTTACCTTTCAAGAGACTCACTTTCACTAGATTATCATAAATCTTATTCATTCATTCATGTTTTGTCTACATATGTGAGAAATCCTTTCACATAAACACTTTATACAACACATATTCATACCTTGCTAATCATACACTTTGCATGAATAATAAGATGTAAGGGTGCATATAAGAGTTCGCCTTTCAATAGACACCATAACACATCATATTCATAGCTATGAATGTATCGTGTGTGTGCGCGCATATTGGTCCTCATAGTGACATATTAGCAACAACATTGATATTGAGTGTTCTTCCCTTAAAGGGATCACAACACATTCACAATGTCCCTAATTCATGAGCAATTCAGATATAAAGCCCTTAGGGTTTCTAGACCACATACCCACACTTCATCATAGGAGACAAGGACACATTCAACATTGAATAGGTACTCCTAACATGTATATGATCAAACATTCACATAGGGGTCATATAGGTAGGGATCATTCCACAATAGTACTTAACATAATCAATCATGTATACCACACCTTATCCCTAACATTATCATTCACATTATACTCCTCCTCATCAACACACTTTAAACATCATGCTAGCATTGAGGATTTCATACATAACGTTCATAGCATAACTTCATAAACATATGCATCATAATCATCAATTCACTTCACATATATTTCCTTCAAGGCCATGATCTCAACAAGTATAGATAGACAAGAGGTAAACGCCTCCACCATAAGTGGATCAAACCTCACAACATCAATTCTCATACTATAGACTAGAAGTTAGGTCAACTTACCAATTCTCCAAGCCATGATCACCATAGATCCTCAACAATTCATAATCAATTGACATAGGTAGCAATAGGAATCAACAATGTAATTCAATAACATAAACATAATCCAAGTACAACTCTATAAACAAAGGAATCAACCCACAACTTTGCCCATAAGGCCATAATTCTCAACTCATCAATATACAAACAATTCAACATGAATAAGTATAGATAATCATAAGAAACATCAATACAATCTAATCTAAACATAATTTCACCAATAGAGATCACATTCACAAAGACCCACATCATAGACCAATTTTGAGAATTTGGGGATCATGAGTTCTTTCAAAATTACTTTGAAAATTGTCTTAAAAAAAATTAATTTCACATTAATTCATCAATAGAATGATTTAGAAAATCATTTGACATGGAACCCATGTTTAGATTGAAAATTGGGAATTTTGTTCTTTGAATAACTTTTGAAAATCTCTGATAGAACCCCTTGAATGAGAGGTTATTCAAGAATCAAGAGTCACCATACCTTAATTATTGAAGACCCATGAAATTGAAGAAGAAATCAGTTGAAACCCAGCTTCCAGCTTGAGCTTCATCAAGGTCTTCAACGGATTTTTTTTAGAGAACTTATTTTGAGAGAGAAAGGTCAATCTGAAGAATGAGGTATAGTTTTAGGTTTTAGGGTTTTAACCAATTTAAAATACCCTAAAATAGGTAGAATAACCATTTATAATAATTCCCCAAAGTACCAAAACTACCACTCACTTAGTTGGACCTTTTAAACAAGTCAACTTGAGTTTTATTTTAGCATATTTCGTCGGGAAACAAGTTCGTGACATGGAGGTGTTCCCACAAGTTTCTGGAAATAAAATTTTGAGACAGAAGAGTCTGCGACACGTCCGTGACGCGAACCTAACATTTTGGCCCTTGGTGGAGCAGGTCCGCGACGCGGAGCCACGGTCTCCACGCACAACTTCAAGCTGCCTTGGCAACTTGCTTGGCCAAGTTTGGGGTCCTCCTCGGGGACCCTTTGGGTGGCCCTCGAGGCATTGTATCCGAACGTTTTGACCCTAAAAATCATTTATTAAGCCACTAGGGTCACCTTTACTAATCTTGTACTCCAAACAACACATAAAAACATGAATAACATACTAGAACACACCAACACGTAAATGACTAATTTTCGAACGTCTTGGTCATCCCTTTACGTTTGACTTCCAAACTCTTTAAAACTGACTTAAAAGGCTATTCTTCATTATGTTGACAAGTTATTAATGCATAAAACTCATGTGAGGCTCTACTTTATCCTACTTTATTTTGAGAGTTGTTACAGATGGTATTGAAGAGTACAATGAGTTGGTAGATGCACTAGATAGATGCGAATATCGGTCAAAACCAAAGAAGTACGAGCTAGACATGAAGAATCGTGAGTCCCCACCCACGAGGTCATCTATTGTGGAGGCACCGAAAGTGGAGCTTAAGGCCCTACCACCGCATTTTATGTATGTATTTTTGGGTAGAGAAAATACTTTGCCGATCATCTTTGCGGTAGATTTAAATGCAAGACAAGTAGAGTGCTTAGTGACTACGTTAAAGAGGTTCAAGCGAGCTATTGGATGGACTATTACAGATATTATTGGGATCTCTCCCGATATTTGTTCTCACAAAATCCAACTCATGCCAGATCACAAGCCTAGCATCGAGCACTAAAGAAGACTAAACCCACCTATGCAACAGGTAGTTAAAAAGGAGATCATCAACTGGTTGGATGTCGGAGTTATTTATCCTATTGCAGATAGTAGTTAGGTGTGTCATGTTCAATGTGTGCCCAAGAAAGGTGGGATCACTGTGGTTCCTAATGAAAGAAACGAGCTTGTTCCGATGCGGCCCGTGACTGGATGGAGAGTCTGCATGGACAATGGGAAGTTAAATACTTGGACAGAAAATGACCATTTCCCCATGCCATTCATAGATCAGATGTTGGATAGACTTGCTGGTAAGGGTTGGTATTTTTTTCTTGATGGTTATTTGGGCTACAATCAGATTTCTATAGCTCTAGAGGACCATTTGAAGAGCACCTTCACTTGCCCTTATGGAACTTTCGCCTTAAAAAAGATGCCATTTGGTTTGTGTAATGCTCTAGTGACATTCTAGCGGTGTATGATGTCAATATTTTCTGATATGGTGGAGGACACTATTGAAGTTTTCATGGATTATTTCTCTGTGGTAGGTGACACTTTTGACCGTTGTCTAGATCATTTGGCCGAGGTGCTGAAAAGGTGTGAAGATTGCAATCTAGTGCTAAATTGGGAGAAGTGCCAATTTATGGTGAAAGAAGGAATTCTGTTAGTCCATCGGATTTCTGAGAAAGGTATCGAGGTTGATCGAGCAAAAGTTGAGGTAATAGAAAAGTTTCCACCACCTATCTCTGGAAAAGGTGTTAGAAGTTTTCTTGGGCAAGCAGGTTTCTATAGGAGGTTCATCAAGGACTTCTCTAAAATTGCACATCCTTTGTGCAAACTGCTCGAAAAGGAGTCTAAGTTTGATTTTGATGATGCTTGTCTGAGAGCATTTGGAGAGTTGAAGGAGAAGTTGATTATTGCAGCTATCATTATCTCACCAGATTGGGGACAACCGTTTGAGGTAATGTGTAATGCAAGTGGAGTGGCGCTTNCCTATCTCTGGAAAAGGTGTTAGAAGTTTTCTTGGGCAAGCATGTTTCTATAGGAGGTTCATCAAGGACTTCTCTAAAATTGCACATCCTTTGTACAAACTGCTCGAAAAGGAGTCTAAGTTTGATTTTGATGATGCTTGTCTGAGAGCATTTGGAGAGTTGAAGGAGAAGTTGATTATTGCAGCTATCATTATCTCACCAGATTGGGGACAACCGTTTGAGGTAATGTGTAATGCAAGTGGAGTGGCGCTTCGTGTGGTATTGGGGTAGAGGCGAGAGAAAATACTCCATCCTATTTTTATGCTAGGAAAGCTTTAAATGTGACCCAGAAGAATTATATTGTGACTGAACAAGGTCTTTTTGCGGTGAATTTCGCATTTGAAAATTTTTGATCCTATTTGATTAGTACCAAGGTCACAGTGCATACTGACCATTCTACAGTGACATATCTGATGGCGAAGAAGGATACAAAACCGAGGTTGATTAGATGGGTATTGTTGCTGCAAGAGTTTGATTTTATGGTAAAAGATAAAAAGGGGACCGAAAATCAAGTTGTCGATCACTTGTGCAGATTAGGGGAAAATGCTATGCTACAGCTTGGTGATGGGGCTGAAATTAATGATACTTTTCCAGATGAGAAGGTTTTGGCTGCTTCTCATGATCTGATTCCTTGGTTTGCAGACTTTGCTAATTATTTGGCAAGCAATTTGGTGCCTCCAGATTTATCTTTTCACTAAAAGAAGAAGTTTATGTATGACGTGAAGAAATTCTTTTGGGATGAGCCTTACTTGTATCGTAGTTGTAGAGATGGTATTATTCATCGCTGTGTGCCCGAGGTTTAGATGTTAAGTATACTTGAAGCATGCCATTTGTCACCTGTGGGTGGGCATCATAGTGGTATTCGGACTGCACATAAGATTTTGTAGTGTGGGTACTACTGGCCTACCATCCACCAAGATGCTCATGATTTCGCAAAGTCGTGTGATCGTTGACAAAGAGAAGGAGGGATTTCAAAGAGGCAAGAGCTTCCTATGAATCCCATATTGGTAATAGAGTTGTTTGATGTATGGAGCATTGATTTTATGGGTCCATTTGTGAGTTCGCATGGGATGAAATATATTCTTGTTGCAGTTGATTATGTATCAAAGTGGGTGGAAGCAGTTGCGCTCCCCAACAATGAAGGTAAAAGTGTCACTACATTTTTTAAAAAGAATATTTTCTCTAGATTTGGTACACCAAAGGCAATAATCAGTGATGGAGGTTCCCACTTTTGTAATAAATTGTTCAAGGCACTACTTGAGAAATATAGTGTCCTCCACAATGTGGCCACTCCTTACCACCCGCAGACTAGTGGGAAAGTTGAAGTGTCTCCAACAGAAAGACTAAACAGAATTTGGCGAAGACTGTAAATGCTAATAGAACGGATTGGTCAAGGAAGCTTGATGATGCTCTATGGGCCTATCGCACTGCTTACAAGACTCACATATGTATGTCTCCTTACCAACTTGTGTATGGGAAGTCTTGTCATTTACAAGTAGAGCTAGAGCATAAGGCAATGTGGGAAATGAAGAAACTAAATTTGGATTGGGGCGCCACATCCAATCAGAGAATGAATGACTTGAATATGCTTGATGAGTTTCACCTAAAAGCTTATGAAAGTTCAGCCTTGTACAAAGAGAAGATGAAGTGGTACCATGATCAAAGAATTGAAAAGCGAGAATTTGTGGTTGGTGATCTTGTGCTTCTATTTAACTCTAGGTTGCGCTTGTTTCCAGGCAAATTCAAGTCCAAATGGACTGGGCCATTTTTGCTCACAAAAGTGCTCCCCATGGAGCGGTTGAGCTTCAGAATAGGGAAGGAACAAGGTTCATGGTAAATGTGCAGAGGATCAAGCTCTATCTGGGAAATGCTGAGAGTGTGCAAGAAGTGATTGAGGCCTACCATCTTGATGAAGTCTAAGTAATCAAGAGACCTATATCGTGTCGCGACGTTAAATCAAGCACTGCTTGGGAGGCAACCCAAGATTTACAATCTAGCCAACGATAGGTTTTTGTTTTCATCTAGCAATTATGTGTTTTAGTTGATTCTCTGTATTAATTTACATAGGTGTTTAAGTTTTAGTTTTTTTTTTAGTGTTGGCTAGAATTAGCATAGGGTCCATGTCTAAAAAGAATAACCTAATGGTTGCAACATGTTCAGGGATAAAATGAGAAATCTGTAGAAAAAGGTTTGGTGCAAAGGTCTACGGGACCCATTGACGGTCCGTGGTTCAATTCACGAACCGTAAATGGTGTCCGTAGATCCTTAGTATGGTCTAAAATTTTTTCAAATTAAAATGTCATCGACGGTCCCAATCTACGGACCGTCAATGGACCCACGGACTGTAGACGGGGTCTGGTGGGTCCAAACTCTAAAGTTGCCTGACTCGACCCGGACCCTCCCATTTAAAAAACCCCCAATTTTAAATCACTCCACTTCCCTCCATTTAATCCCACAACCGTTTCATAACCTCCCAAACTCCTTCAATCACTCAATAATCACTCCATCACTCCCCAAATTTATCTTCCCTTCCTTTTTCTTCACACCCCTAAATTCCCTTTCCTCTACAAAAATTCCCACAAGGTCCGGTGTTCGGGTTAGTAACCAAGAGGTAATTCTTCGGTCGTGCAGAGCCTAGTGTCATCACGCAATCACCCCACTCCTCGTTGCTTGTAAGGTAATAGACTTTCCCCTCACTTTGAATTTCGGTTCATTGATTGAATATAGAAAGTCGGGAGTCGGGTCTTGACCTTGGGTAATTGGTAGATGTAATTGCATGATAAAATTGGAAGTTACAATACCCTTGGAACGATAGATAGTGATTGTGTTGCCTTATTATATGTGATTATAAGTCTAAATGTAAGTTTCGACTTAGGGTTCCAAAGTTTGTCTTAAATACTTGGTTAAAATGATTAATCGGAATCTTGAGAATGACAAACTAGGATGATTCAATGTTGAAATACATAGTGAGACTAGGATATTGTTGAAAATAGTCTAAGATGTGAACTTGAAAATAAAAAAGATTGGTTGAAACCTGGCACAGTTCATATCTACGATACCCTGTCTACGGACCGTAGATCCATCTATGGACCGTGGACTAGATTCGTTGTTGGATGCATTTGTAAATTTCACCAAATGTGAAACCATGGATGTGGACTACGGTCCTTAGATCTACGGACCGTTCTGCACATCCGTGGTTTCCATCTGTAACCAATAAAGGTGGTCATCTAATCCACGGAAGAGTTCCACGGACCGTAGATCAGTCTATGGACTGTAGGTCTCCTCCGTGAATGACCACTGTAGCCTCTATCTGAAATTTTCATGGGATTTCGATACTATTCGTTTACAGTTCCAAATTTTTTTTAGTGTGTTTATGGTTAGTTTTGACACTAATATCGCTTCCACAGGTACGATAGAACCCAAGAAGCTAGTCACCTACTCAAAATAGGGCAAGTCAAAATTGGTTGCCCCTAGCTTCAGGTTAATTGATGAGGACACAGACATGGACACGGAAAAGGATCCAGTTTACGTTCCTCCCAACACAAGGACTTCTCCCATTGCACCCCGAGCCTCTAGAGGCACCCTCCGGAAGGTGGTTCCCGACGTAGTTACTGTCACCCAGTCTGATGAGGAGTACACATTGATTGGGTCACCAACTAGGCTACTTCTAGTGTAGCTGAGGGGTCCACGTCTGTCTCCGAGTCTGGCCAGGCTTCAAGCTCTGACTCTAGCCATGTTTCAGGGTCCGAATCTGCCCATGCAGAATGATCAAGCTGCCTCGTCTGGTAAGGCCACTATCTCGGAGTCCGTACCTGCACCACGGAATGATGATCCTACTCTAGTATCCGGTGAGCTAAATAGATGGTGTGTAGAGGGCCAATGGAAAATTTATCGGGATGCCAAGACGATAAATGACAAACAGAAGATGGCTCGACTTATTACAGAGAAGCGCAAACTACTCACGGGGAACTTAGTTATTATCTCGGACATCCACCAGCTTTTTAACCTTCACAAGTGTGACTGGATGGCTCGAGACCCAGGGACATATAGCGAGGAGATTGTGCGGGAATGCCATGCTTCTTATGCTACCATTCTCCGTGGTTCGATTTCCAAGCAGTCAAAGCCCCTAGCCCAAGATCCTCTCACTTCCACTATGGTCCGAGGTTGTTCGGTGGACATATCACCTGCCACCATCAGACGCTTTCTCTATGATCCTACCACGGGTCACTAATGGTCACTAAACACAGTGGAGTTTGATTACATATGAGACATCGTGCGGAGTGGCACTCTCCAGAGGAATGCTGACTAGCGAGAGGCTGTTATACTATGGTTGGCTAAGTACATTGTTGTAAATGGCAAGAATGCAGAATGGGTCGCCACTCCACAGTTGGGTATCCGGAAGGCCACATTAAATTTTGTAGCCAAGATCTTCTGGTTGTTGGTTCGTAACAGGGTGTCGCCTACAAAAGCTGACAAACAACTCACATGGGATAGAGAGCGGTCATTGTTGCAGCATTGGTAGCAGGAGTGGAGATTGACTTTGCCCACATGCTGCTGGCAGAGATTTACGAGAGGGCATTCAAAACCTCCACTACTTACCCGTTTCTATGTTTGATAATCCAATTGTGCAGGGACTTTAGAGTGCCGATCTGGCATTGTGATAGGTTGATCAACCCTACAGGGACTTTGGATATAGGCCTCATTCTTGATGAGGCAAACGTGGCGGCACCTCGCAGAGAGCCCCAGATTTAGGCACCTCCCTTGGGTGCTGAACTTGAAGACATGGTGGGGAAAGGAATAGGGCGGTGACCCCAGTATACCAGATCACACCAATACTGTCCCGGCCTCCTCTTCTCAGGCAGCTAGTATGCCTCGTAGCTCATCCCGGTCCACACCACAGTTCAGGGCTTCTGTTGTCCCGTTGGCTAGACTATAGAAATTAGAGGCTCAGATGGCCACACTGTTGCATCACATCCAGTCTTGGATGCAAAAGTCGATAGCAGAGTCTGAGGCCAGAATTGAGCGAAGGATGGAGGGCATGATGGACTGGAAGGTCCAAGCCGTTAATAAGCGTCTTGATGCCTTTGAACTTAGAGTCCTTGAGCGACCATACCCGACCATAGATCTATCCTCTTTTTAGTACGAGTTAGCCAGTCTCCGGGCCGACGTTTATGCCATTCTTGCTACCCCTACAGTTGAGCCTCAGCTTACACCTACTGCGTTGGCTGAAGACACGGTACTGGATGCTTTATTCAGTGGGACCGCCGAGGAGGATCCTGACCCTACACATACTAAAGGTCCGTTCTAGTTGCACTGAGGAGGAAAACGCCCATAAGAGACAACAAAGGTAGGAGAATCCGGTTAGGAAGGCTTCGATTTTAGCTGAAGAGTTGTGCGAGCGGAGGGTGCGTATGAGTGTTGCAGGGGCATCGAGCTCTGCCCCAATTGTAGAGGTCCCGCCTGTTGTGAGGGACGTTGTGAGCAGCACTGATGGTGTGGTGAGAGTGATAGAGAGCACTACTGAGGGAGCTATGATGGGTGATGTGGGCACTACTGAGGGTGACCCAACTATTGTTCCAGCGGGCTCCGGGAAACTGAACCCACCCGCTTGTTGATGATTTGCCGGCGCAATACGCCATAGGTTTGCTTCACCCAATCCATTTTCTTTTACTGCTTTTGTATGCATTAGGGAAAATCATATATATTTTTGTTGGGGGTGGGGTAAATGGATTGTGAGGGATAGGGTGAAGTCTGAATAACCCAACTCATAAATCCTTTCTTTCCTGTGTTCTTTTTCCACAAGAGACTTTTTAATTTCTGTTGAACTGGCATGTGTTAGGATCATATGTGTAGAAGCATGATGGCTTTATAAATTATACCCGTCAGATTTTGTAATGTGTGCTAGAATTTGTACGCTACGATTAGTTGAATTTGTTGGCTCTGAGTATGACATGATAGAATCAACTTGATGGCATGACTTAAGCTGAAACTTGAATTGGGTAATCTGATAATCTGATAGTGAAATTATGTACCAAGAGTGTGTGAGAATAGTTGAGTGTTCAAACAGTTTTTGTGTAAAACTAGAACTTGCCCGGTTAGTCCGGCTGAGACAATTCAATCTAGAGGTTAGGAAGTGATCATAGGTCATTGTTCTGATAAGTCCACAAATTTCCTGAAAGAAGGATCCAACTAACTGAAATAAATGCTCCCTTTGATCTAAATACTTTGAGCCTAAAATTAAACCATTTCTTTCTAAACCTCGAACTCACCTTCCTATAATCGACTATGTTGGCCTCGGTCCCTCCTTGGACATGTGCACCTCGACTTAGGCCAAAATCCTAAGTTGAGGGTTGCTAATGTAAAAAGCAACATCAATCTTGTCATTGACCGACATCGGGTATTGTGCACCTCAACCAATGGAAAATCAATAAGTTGAGGGTGGCTATGAAAGAGGAAATCGAAAGTAAATGGGTATGATGTTGAAAAAGAGAGGAAAGGATGTGACTTGTTGAAAGATAAAAGAAAAATAAAATAAAAGTAAAAAGAGCTACAAAGTCTAAAGTCGCATACGTGGTTGAAGAAAATCAAGGGAAAGAAGGTAAAATGGTAGGATAGCAAAAATAAGGCAAAAAGAGGTTGAAAACCTAGTGTAATGTCAAGGAGGGCAGAAAGTCACTAAGAAGTACCCAAATGTACCATACCTGACCCTGAGCCTACGTTACAAGCAAAGAAAGTCCTATAGTGATCCTAGAGTCTAGTTTGGAGAGTCTAAGCAGTGAAAATAAGGGCAATCCTATGGTACTGGGCACTAACTGTACTTCAAGTTATTTCTGAGTGTGAGTGTTGAATGAATACTTGTACTCAAATTCATAAGTCATTGTGCGAAAGAAAAGGGATTTCGTTTCAAGTAAGGGCACTTAGTATATTGTCGGAGAATTGGTTCCTTGGTGATTGTGAAACAGTGTATGTTGTGTGTTGGTTGGTCAATCGTTGTCAGGGGTTGATCCGCATGAATTAGCTTATTGAGTCTAATAGAACAAATTTTGTACCCACAAAAAGAGTGGGGTAGAAAGCAATGTGATTGCTTATGCTTGAAAAGCTTGCTTCTATACAAGTATCTTTTAAAGTCTTAGTGTGTTGCTTGAGGACAAACAACAAATTTAAGTTGAGGGTGTTAATATACCGTGAGTTTATGGTATTTCTAATATATTTCACTTACAAGTTTTGTGTGTCTAGGCCCTTTTTGGATTGGTTTTGATGTGTTTTTATCATATTTTGCAGGAAAGGTGTTCAGGCGCGGAAGTAAAGAGATAGCTGAAAGAAATGTAGAAGAAGTGCATTCTTGAAAGTGATCTACGGACCGTAGGTCCATTAACGTTTCCTAGGTGATGGTCGTAGATCAGTAGGCAAGGCATGTAAGGCAAATCAGGGAAATCTAACCAAGGATGGAACCACGGTGGCCATTGATGGTCCGTATATTGATCTACGGACCATACTGTTGATCCATCGATTGATACTACGAGGGTTCCAGTACCTGATTTTTGAAGATTCGAAGTGTGGAGCCACGGAGGGGGTTTGACGGACTGTAGATTGATCTACGGTCTGTAATGCAGTTCAGTCATTTACTTCAGAGTAACTGATTGGTGGAAGCTGAAATATTTTCCAAGTCCTGGCTGACGGAAGGGACTCACGGACTATAGATCCATTGACGGTCTGTGAGTCAGTCTCGTGGAATGAAGACGCGTGCCTGAACAAACTTTCCTTAATTTATTTCCTTTTTAACATAGGACTTGTTTTATATAAATAGGGCATGTAAACCTCGTTTTAGGGGCTTAGACATTATTATTCTAGTTTTACTTTGTGAATGGAGAGATTAATTTGCAAACCTAGCAATTATTGATTTTCTAAGTTCGTTTTGAAGATTTTGGTTTTGCAATTCAAGTTGAATTTCTGGGTTTGTTATTCTCCTTACTTAAGTTCGTGATTTCTTCGTCTAAAACTATGAATTGTTTTCTTGCTATTATGGGTAACTAAACCCACAACTAGGGTTGTGTGAACCATCAGCGATTAACAAAGTATGAATAGTAAATAAGCAATTCTTGATTAGTATTTTGCATGCATTGATAATTCTTTCGTTTACAAGTCTTTTTAATGGTTGCCAACGTTAGAACTCTCCTTGTTACTACTAGCCGGACCAAAAAAGTAATTAGCAAGAAAAAAATTATCAACATAGATTTAGTGTGATACTATTTAATAGTCTAGTGTCGATTGGTGCGAAGTAATAACTAAGCCAAACATCAATTACGAAGGCTAATATGAGGTACACACGTGGCCGGACCAAGGTGCGGGGTAAAATTCTCTAGATGTCGGACCAAGGATTTAGAGATACATAACTTACCACTTTGCATGTGATATACTAGGAAAGGATTGTTATTACTAGGATTACTGCGTTACGAGCTTGTGGGGAACACGTATACCCTAGTTAATTCTCTCATCTTTATAACCACAAAGATTGACTTTTGTGTATTTATCACTTATTGATTTTTACAATTTGTTTCACAAATCCCCCAATTTAATTACTTGTTTCTGGAAGTAATTTGACTAATTGAATGTAATTGTTGGTTAAAGTAAGGTCTAAACCATTTTTCTTGTGGGATCGATCCCAACCTACAAGTTGGGTTCTTTACTTGATAACGATCTCTTAAACATCTTTAGGGAGGTGTAATTTGAGCGTATCAATGTCTTCATAAAAACTATTGGTTCTAGCCATTCATTGAAACAATATAGAAAAATGTTAGAAAAAGTTCCAGAAAAAGTGTAGAAAAGAAGTTGCATAAGGACTCGCTGAACCGTTCAACGAGTCGTCGAATCACATTGGCGAGCCAGATCGAGCTCGCTAAATTTTATAGAGCAAAAATTACAAAAGATCAAAACTGTTCGGCGATGTTCATGGCCTTTTGGTGGATCTCCAACAACAATCGATGAACTAAAAATAGCTAGCTGAAAGTTACGGTGTATTTTAGGGATTTAGGGGACTAGAAGGGTGATCCAGAAGGACTTTTGGCGATTCGCCGAGTGAACTCGGCAAGCTCAAGCATATCACTAAAAGTTACAAACAGAAGCACAACATTTGAGGAAATTAAGGGCGATCTGGGGTGTTTGGCAAACCGCCGAACCACTCTGCGAGTCCGACTTAGCTCACCAAATTTCCCAACTTACTAGTTTTCTACCCCTTTCTTTAAAATTCAACTTGCAGCCCATGAAAACAAAATTAAAAACATACACTACGAAATTAAGGTCAGACTCATATTACCCATGCCCTCGGGGTACTCAGACTTCCCCTGATTTGGCCATAATTGGCTATTTGACTTGTTTTTCCCTAAAGAATGACGTCAACCGCTCCATTATTGGGAAAAAATAACATTTGGAACAATCCGAGGTTACTCATAGTTCACCCATGCTAGACCCAACTTATTTTTGACACAACCCAACAATTTCGACACGAGTTCATCAAGGAAAGACACTGGAAATTTTCATATAAGAGCAATTAGGCACAAATTCAATTCATTACTTTAATCCAACAATTAACAATGATAAAATAATACTACCCAACAATTATCAACAACAAATTATAGATAATATTCGAGTTCAACCACAATATGGAGTTTGGGGTTCGGAAAACCAACTTTTAGGCCGAAATGGAGATTGTAATGCTAGGAAGCAAAGAGTCCAAAACAAATCTTGAACAAAGATCCCAAAGAAACGAAAGTACAAATGCGGAAAAATTTGAGTAACTCTTGAGCAAAGATCCCAATTTAAGCTTCATTTTTGGAGTTAACCGTTGTGTCACTAGGCAACCCCTTTTTTGTCTTGGATTCAATTGGGTCGAGATTTGACCCATCTGTTTCTCCAACTACTTAATAGAGACTGAGTGCGAAGTCACTGTCTGATTGAGAGTTGAGATATCCTCCTTCATCTCTTTCAACACTTTGTCAGACCCTTCAACCTTACTGAGAATTCGTGCAACCATGTCCTCTGTACGGACATTTTCTAGTTCCTTGGACTTTTGATGCTTATAGGGTGGGACATATCTGTCCTTGTCACCCACCCTTTCCTTCCAAGTAGCGTTGCGATCACGCTATTCCCTGTGACGATCTATCCATCCATTATCTCAATTGCATCCCAGATTTCTACCCCGCCTTGGATAGTTGGAACAAAAACCTCCTCCTTTATTTGTAGAGAAGTTCACTTCCTCATTGTACAATGTCTCAAAATGCGCTTCATCAGTGTTTAGTCCAAAAACACCCACGACATTTACCTTCTTCAAGCCACTATCCATCATATTTTTGGCCAAGATATCCAGTTGGGTCATCATTTTTGCCATGTTTTGGTGTCTCTCTTGGTCCTTCTCCATTTGCTCTTTTGTCATCATAAAAGTGAGAGGAGACACTTGGTCCTCACAAGTGTACCACTCTCTATTTATCTTGGTCATTCCATCAAGGAATTGAGATGCAACTTCATAGGGTTTTTGCATTATACCTCCGAGAACAAGTTGATCAACAACTCCTTTGTTCAGCGACTCAAGACTCCTATAAAAGTATTGCTGGAGTAAATGGTTTGGCAAACCATTAGTCCGACATTGAAGTACAACCTTCATAAACCTCAGCAAAATCTCGCGGATAGGTACACATTCCAAGCATTTGAAAACTTGGATGCTATCTCTGAGCGTCATCATCTTTGACGGGGAAAAGAATCTCACATAGAACGTTGTTGTCAATTCATCCTAAGAGGTGATGGAATCCCTCGGTAACTAAGCTAACCATTTCGTAGCTTCACCCATCAAAGAGAATGGAAACAACTTGGGACATACTGATTCTTGTGATACGTTCTTCAATGAGAACGGACCACAAACGTCCACGAAGTTTCGGATATGCTCATGGGGGTCTTCCTGAGCCAATCCTCCATATAGACCTTTCATTTCGAGGTGTTGTAGCATTGTGCTAGTAACATGGAATACATCATTTCCTTCAATTGGAGGTAGATGTATTGCACCAACACCACCCAATTGGATTGGGTCAGTCACATAATTAAGATTCCTAATATCGTCTTGGTGGCCGAATTGCCTACCGTTACTTCTGTTCAGGCTCATCTCTTCCTCTGTTCAATACAGACAGAAAAGAAATCAAGTCGATTCAACTAGAACACAAAAATATCACAATTCAACTTCAATAATAGAATTTTAAACGACACCACTCCCCGGCAGCGGTGCTATTTTGATTAACGTCTCAAGTACACCTCATCTGATTTTAGGTGTAAACGATTGTTAACTAGTATAAAACCCAACGAAGAGTTGGGGTCGAACCAACAGGGAGCGGTACGTGTCTAAATTTCAGTTACGAATATATAAAGTAGTCTATTCGGTTATAGGAATAGACTTTATCGAAGACATGTAAACAAGTCTAAGAGGGTGACAACGAATGTCTGATGGGGGTTTGGATTGTCAGTTATCAGCTACAACACAATCAAATACGGAGAAAGTAACAATATAGAGAGGAATTCTTGGGATGTGATCGATATAGGCTAATTTCACTCTATGGGTAATTGAAACTACTAATAAATAGCTAAATATCAGTGGGTAGGTTAGGCTATAGGTGAAATACCTTTCTTTCGAACAACTATCTCAAATCTAGTGATTTCTTTAGAACATCAACACGCTTAGCAAATAAGAACAGCACACACCTTATTTTATCTACTCTTTCGAGCTAGATTGGTAGAATCGAGATTAGGATTTACTCGTTGGAGTTATACCCATGTCACTCCAATAACTACAATCATTAATTAAAAGAATTTATTCTAAAACCTCTTATTCAAGCCAGCCCATAATTCTAAGTTCGAATTGCATTTGCAACTACAATTCTTAGTTTTAAACACAACTAACAATAAAAACCCACTTCAAATATGCATTTAAATCAGTAATTAACAATACCCATCAGCTAATTCAGCCCATAATCACATGATCACACCTTAAGAATTGGGATTTTATCCACACATCATAAAAATAGAGAAACGTTTACCAAATAAATTCGCCATGATTTGGGTAAAGGTTCCCAATTATTTACAATGGTCTGAATTGAAGAAATTTAGAAACCCTCAAATTCTAAAATAAGAACTACAAACTAAGAGAAAACTCTAACTCTAGAATGGGAACTACAATAGTTAGGAGAGTACTCCCCAAATTTTATTTAAAATTCCAATTTATTGTTGCCCAAAATATAGCCTGAAAGTCCTGTTGGAGGAATAAGTTGGGCCTTGTTGATTTATTCGGTGATCCGCCCTTTGCTCCCTTCTATTACCATTTTGCATTGGTCATCAGCCTCTCAAGTTCTGTAACTTTGTGCGATCCAATTTGTTGTGGCGGAGTTGATCGTCGATTCGATTAATGGCTATTTTTGTCGCAAACTTGGTTTCTTCCCCATGTCTGGAACACTAGAAATTTAGGCCAGCTAGAAGAGCCATTCGGCAGTCCACCGAGTGGTCTTATCGATCTCCTGGATCGCTTTTCTTCAATTCTTCGACTTATTTGTTTCTTTTTGCCGAATAGTGTCCTTATCTTGCTCCTTAGATCACATACATGCAAATACATGTTTTAACATTAGTTTATAGCATAAATTAGGCATTTGAGGACACTAAAACTATCGCCATTTTTCAAGGTCATCAGCCTCCAAGGTTCTGTAAATTTGGGCGATCCAACTTGTTGTCACGGAATGGATCGGCAATTCACCGAATAACCATTTCTGTCGGCAACTTGGTTTCTTCCCTAGGGCTAACACGCTGGAAGTTTAGGCAAGCTAGAAGAGCCACTTAGTGGTCTGCCAAGTGGTCTTGGCGATCTCCAGGATCGCTTCTCTTTACTTCTTCATCTTGTTTGTTCCTTTTTGCCTGATAGTGTCCTTGTCATGCCCGTTAGCTCACATACCTTATATCAATGTTTTAACATCGGTTTGTACAATAAATCAGGCGTTTGAAGACACTAAAACTATCAAGACAAAGCACTAAATGAGTACAAATCTCAAACTGATCAAGCAAAAGAAAAAATGAGGATATCAGGACATCATATCAGCCCTGGCCTCCTAAGTAGCACCCTCAACTAATTGATTCCTCCAGAAAATCTTCACAGAAGTTATTTCCTTGTTTCTCAACTTTTTAACTTGCTGGTCTAGAATCTCTACTTGAACTTCCTCATAAGAAAGATATTCATCAACTCCCAACCCTTCTAGGGGAACTATGGAAAACATGATGCATTGTTGCCAACTCATTCAGCAAGTCTAACTCATAAGCAACCTTACCAACACGCCTCAAAATCTGATATGAGCCTATATATCAGGGACTAAGGTTTCCCTTATTACCAAACCTCATTACACACTTCTTGGGTGAGATTTTCAAGTAAACCCAATAGTCAACCTCAAATTTAAGATCCTTTCTTCTTACATCAACATAGAACGTTTGCCGACTTTGAGCCATTCTACAACTTTTCCATTATAAGTCAAACTTTCTCCATGGCCTCTTGTACCGATTCAGAATCTACTAGGGAAAATTCACCCACCTCAAACTAACCCATAGGTTATCTACACCTCCTACCATATAAGGCCTCCAAATGAGCCATACCGATGCATGAGTGATAACTCTTATTGTAGGAAAACTCAATCGATGGAAAATGGTCGGACAAATTGCCCTTAAAATCGATCACACAAGACCTTAACTTAGTGCCAACCCCCTTTTGGAATGGCTTGAAGAACTAAAAAGTGAATTGGGTACCACGATTGGAAATAATGGGCAAAGGCATTCCATGCAACCTTACCATTTCTCCCAAGTACAACTTGGCATAGTCCTCCGCCGAGTAGGAAACCTTGAAGAGAAGGAAATGAGTCTATTTCGTCATCCGATCTAATATTACCCAAATTGAATCATGTTGTCCCCGGGGTGCGAGGAAAACCAATAATAAAGTCCATATTCAAGTCTTTCCACTTCCAAGTAGGAATGCTAATATCTTGGGAAAAACCTCCCGGTTTCTAATGCTCAACCTTCACTTGTTGGAAATTTGGATACTTAGCCAGAAATACCGCAATATGCTTCTTCATTCCATTCCACCAATACACCTCTCGTAGATCACGATACAGCTTGGTGTCTCCCAGGTGAATGGAATACCATGGACTATGGGCTTCTTGAAAAATCCGTTCACTCAGGTTATTAACATTTGGAACACATAAATGACCTTTGGTATCTATGTAACCCATATCCCCCTTGGGAGAAAGCCTTAACGGATTTCTTAAGTACCGTCTCTTTCAATTCTACCAAAATTACATGAAGACCTTTCTTGGCATTCAAATCCGCAAAAAAACATGATTCGGAACCATTTTGGACCATAACGCCACCTTTGGTTGAGTCCACTAGTTGAACATCTAATCCAACCAATCTATAAAAATCTCGAACTGACTATTTCTTTTCTTCTTCAATATGAGCAACACTACCCATACATAATCGACTAAGAGCATCCGATACCACATTAGCTTTACCTGGGTGATAAAGAACACTTAGATCATAATCCTTCATTAAATCAAGTCACCTTTTTTGGCGAAGATTCAATTTGTTTTGATTAATCAAGTCCTCTCTTGGTTAACCCTTACGGGAAACTTAGAAGCGTTTTGACGAAGTAACCTTTTTCTCTTTCCCTAAAGTTGGATCAAAATAACTCTAGACCATTTCAATCCTTTATCATCACTTTTGGTGGAATCTACCAATCAACCTTGCCTAGGTATTATCTTAGCACGCTACTCAAATGACAATACTTAAGATTAATCTTAAAGGACAACTAACTCTTTTGAAGTTGGTCAACACCTACACTGTTCTCCCTTACTTCAACTAGGTAGTGCATGCAACCCTTAAGGTCAACTTTAAAGCACAACATAAATCAAACCTATGGCATATAGTTTTCCCTCTTTTCACTTTCCGGTAGGCTCATCCGTGAACTAACAAATTGACTATACGGGTTCTATCAATAACTAAACATAACCTCACAATTACCTTGCTAAGTAGGCACACTATCACCCTCTTAGGAGTAAGCCTACACAAATTCTTCTTAAACATCCTTAATAACATAAAGGCAACAATGAAGCATCATTCACACTAAAATCAATGTCACAAGCTATTACCTCAAATCTCTCAAGTCACATAGCCATAATTGGCATCACAACCAACCTTCCTCTATTACTCTTGTAGCAAAAACCCTTCAAGTGGTCACAACCTAAATACCATCAGATAAGGGATAAGAGAGAGAGCTTATATATGTATGGCACGACTTAGAGAATGAAGAAGTGAAGTTTCCTAACGTCCTATAGCCTCTTGCTCATGTGTCGCGAGTCACAACGATGAACAAGAATCTACTAGACGTGGTTTGAGACATCCGAAGACCATTCCATAAGCTTATGCTCTGATACCAAGTTTGTCACGACCCGAGAGCACCCCTTAGTCGTAACACGGTGTACTTGACCCCGAAGAGGTCTTATACAAGCCCTTAGCATATTATGAATAATAAAGCATATGAAAATAGCGGAAAATTTAAAACTTTTCTTTACAATCGAATACTTTATAAAATGACGGAGTTTCTATGACACTATGTCTCAAACCATCTATAACATTAGACTTTAAATCTCCTTTTAATACAACATCGGGACACGACCCTTACATAAATCTAAAAACATAATAAAAAAAGACAAATGAACAAGGTGGGTTTGTCCTCGAAACTATGAGGATTCCCCAAGTCTGCATTCCCAATCTACTTAGAAACCTATCTTCCATGTACAAGACACCACATCTCCAAACCCTACACTTTATAGAAAATTTAGAAGAACGGGTTAGCAAGAAAAGTACTAAGTATTGAAGCCATGCTTAAAAACCATTATAACATGCTTTAAAAGTGACATTTAGTTGAAACCATGCTTTATGCACAATTTGGAACATCATCTTGAAAGAGTTGGAGATCAATCACAAGTTACAAGCAACTCACATATAGTTCATCAAAGCACAAAGGATAATAACATCACCATAAGAATAGTCTCTAAACATAGTCTTAATACAATATTACTCATTACAAGAAATACTACTCATACATATTCAATCATTAAGATCATTACATCATAATAGAATATCAACTTAAGTAACCCTAGGTTGCACTTGTGCCATGTGTAGATAAATCCCCATAACCCTATCTACACTAAGTACTACCTTTGAATCACCATGCTTATACTTAACATACATTAGTATTATCCATAATTCGTAGACATAGTAAAGAGATATTCATAAACATTAGCTCATAACAAGGAAAGTCAATCATAATGCTAATTCAATTGAAGAATGCATTACTCATAATCCTCAATATAAAATGGAACTGCACCATGGCTACTTTAGAAGTCTACTTGTGCCATGTATGAGTGGCATCCCATAATACCCATCATATTAAGTAGATCTCCTATAGGAGTCATTAGTCGAAGTTCATGCAACATATTCATATCATACATCTTAGTCATATTTCATATACTTCATATCATAAGTAAACCACCCTCATAACCCCTTCACAAATTCACTTGTGCAATGTACATATGAAGTCCCATACCCCCCCACATATACTAAGCAAACTCATCAAGAAGTCATAAGTGTAATTAACATGCATAATCATAATACATAGTAAGTGAAGTCATCTTTACTTCATACTTCATACGTTGCCATACATAAGGGACTCACACAAGAACTCCTCAAAGAGCCCATTTGTGCAATGTCTAGGTAATGTCCCACACCCTTACCTAAACTAAGTAGGACCCCTCAAAAAGCCCTAGTTAGAGTACATATTCATAATCATAAGTCATATTCATTTAACATTAGCAATAACCGACATACACAATGTGAGCTACATGGAATCCGGTGTTCTACTCCCACACCAAAAAGAGAGTGTTCCACTAGCCAAGGTAGAACTAACATAATAGCTATCTAGGTGGATCAACTAGCTAAAACCTATGTTGGCACATAGTTGGGGGATATAGAGATTTCTACTAAAAACCCAGACTTGCTAACGTGGAAGGTTTCCATCTCATGAGATATCATAGTGGGACCCTCCTGTCCTTTGTGAAGGAACCCATCTCACTTTCATATCTACTCGGTGCTAAGAAGAATTCCCTTTTTAAAGTATCTTTAAGTCTTTACTTAAACAATAGTTCATAAATAATACCTTAGGGACTATAGCCCTCATCTATCATACAGCTCAAGGGTTTCTAAGATGAGAATAACCTTTCATCATAGAACCAACAACATGTGAGAATGTATGTTTCATATCATAGTCATATAATATTTATGAGAATTGCCTCTTATTCAACATAACAACACATCCATGATCATCTCAAAACATTCATGTTCATATCATAGTCATATATTCATGGCAATGTACATTTCATGCATAATGGTATCTAAAGGTGCATATGAGACTTAGCCTTTCAATTCACACCATAGACACGTCATATTCATAGTTATGCATAGTGTGTTTGTACATAGTTGTCCTCACAATGACACATTAGCAACAACATTATCATTAAAGGAACTTCCCCTCGAAAGGGTTACAACACATTTATAATATCCCAAGTTATGCACAATTCACATATATTGCATTGAAGGATCCTATACCACACACCCAACCTTCATCATAATACACATGGATACATCATCATTCAAGTAGGTCATTCATAGCATGTACAAGAACATACATTCATGTAGGAGGTTATGTGGGTAGGGCCTTCCACAATAGAACCTCATACAATTCAACACATAGACCATACCATGTTCATAACATCTCATTCATATTCATAATGTATCATACATAGTCATAACTAGGGTTGAAGGGAAGAGGAACCTTGTCTCAACACTACAATTCATACTAACAAACAAGCACCTCCACCATAAGTGGATCACACCATTCTTTCAAAGGATATATAGTGAGTAAACATCTCCCACACAAGTGGATCAACAATTCAATAGAAGGCTACTTCCCAATTGAAAACCTTCATTCATAGCCATCAAGGCTTTCTTCAAGATTCAACCCTATTTTCTCGATATTCATACATCATATGGGATAACCTCATAATACAATAATGAATTTCATAATAACGTACGAGCTTCTCGTCCTTCAATCATCATTCAACATAAGTTAGGGTTTAGAATTGAGAAAGAAAAGGGAAATCATGGGTCTTGTGGGGAATTGTTCAAAAACCATAAGTATTACATGAATTCGTCCACAAACATTCATATATAATCATGAATAACCATTATAGATCAATGGAATTGATTTTAGAAAGAGACCCACAGATTTGATTGAAAACCTAGAAATTGGGGATCTTTGAAAACTTAGTTGAAAGGGCTTCTTGGTGATAGCTAACCAAGAATAAACGACTCCCATACCTTAGCCTTAGAATCCCATAAATTTCATGATGAAAAGCTTCCATCTCCTAGCCCTAGATGATCTCTTTCTATGTTCTTCAATTGAGGTTTTTGAGAGAGAAGGTTTTTGGGAGGGAAAAGGAATTGGGCTTTTATTTGGGTCTTGGAATAATTGATTTAATTGGGTGAATTTTGGGGTTAAAATGACGTATATAGAGGTTCTAGGCTTGGGAAAAATTAGATATCCTTGAGTTAAAAGAATTGGGAAAAGACCCAATAAGTTACTTGCTGGAAACTGCCCAAATGGCATCACTGAAGCCTTCATGGACCATGATCATCACCACGGCCCGTGAAACGGGTCGTGAAGATTTTCAGCCTGACAGTGCTTCACTATTTTGGGAATAACTTTTTACTCCGAGATCAGAATTGGACAAACTCAGCGACGTTTGAAAGAGGACTCAGAGACCTTAAATTAGATAGTTCATGGCAGACCTAATTCATTTTGAGCTAAGACATATGACGATATGAAGTTGACCGTATACTCTAAGTCTAATGGAAAGCCCTTCACGTGATGCTCCACGAGACGTGGTGCCTACCACGAGCCGTGGTGCCTAGCAAGAACCGTGGTGCCTCTCGTGGTCATGATACAGTATCTAGGAAACCTTCCCCTTAACTCCTAAAAATCTAAGGCACCACCACGAACCTTCCCACGAGCCGTGGTCATCACCACCAGCCGTGAAGTGGAGGTAGCCGTTTTTGGGCAGCCTTTGGTTAGCCACTGCCTAGCCTACCGCGAGCTGTGGTCGTCACAACGAATCGTGGTCGTGGTCGTGGAAGGGGAAGCAGTGTCCATGAAAGAGTGGACTGCGCTAGTCCTCTTCCTTGGCTCTAACCCTCAAACTTAGCCCTCGCTTAGTCTACTAGTTTCGGGACGTCATGGTCATTTCTAGACTTTTGACCTCTAAAATCACCAAACTATCTTCAATAGCCATTTTTCATCATTTCAATAAGTTTTCAACTATAAACTAACATGCGAGTCTCTAGTTCAACCTACTAGTTCATACGGGATGTTACATTTGCCCTTAAAAAGAAAGTCAGCCGCACTATCATTAGGTAAACTAGATATTTTCAAAAAAATACGGCCTACTCAGACTTCACCCAACCAAGCCAGATAACATGCAAGCACAACCCCACAAAATTTACTTCCTTTTAGAGCACAAAAAATGCGAATTTAACTTTGAAAACATTACAGATAGGATTATCGAATTAAAAAAAGGAAGTCAAACAATCTAATCCTATTAGAGAGGTCTAACACACATCATCAACAAAATATTTCTTGCATGAGAGTACAAATTACTAAACATAAATGCGGAATTCGGAAATCCAACCTTAAATGCCGATAAAAATAAGATTGAAATGCTAGGCGGCAATGTAAATCCATTCCAAGCACCAATTGATCAACTAAATGATTTATAGAGTTCGGAAATATTTAAAATACTAAATATTTGTGAGTTTGGGAAGATGAAAAGTGAGGGAAAAATGAAAGAGTTTCAAATTTGAACTTTTGGCCCTTGAATAAACCGTCCAGATTTTGCCCATTTGGCGATGTTAATCTTGATGGCCGACCCACTCGGCGTGTCACCGAGTGGTCACTTACCTCGCTGAGTTTTACAGGACCCTCAGTTGATGTGGGGATCCAAACGGCGGACAAGACTGAGATCATCGACTTAATCGGCGAATCACTAATAATTTCCTGGGCTCGCCGAGTTTTACAAACTCTACCTTAAAGTTGTCTTGAGTCTAACGGCGGTGTAGGTCGGCATCTCTGACCTCTTCAGCATTTCGCCGACTTGACTTTAGTTCTCCAATCTGTACTTTTCAAACATTTCCCACACTTTAACCTCTACAATCAACACACCATTATTCTAAAATAAATATTAAGGAATAAAAACCTCAGGTTGCTTCCCAAGAAGCGCCTTATTTAACGTCGTGGAATGATGTGAGTCAACACATAAATCTCATTTTTGGTGTCGTCCATGTTGTCACTAGGCGACCCTTTTTTATGCTTTGAGTTGAAACATGACAACACTTGGTTTATCTGGGCATCTTGTAGCTGAATAATCATGGAATGAGAGTTTGTCGTCTGATTCGGCGTTTCAATATTCTCTTTCATCTTATTCAACACCCTATCTTGTTCTTCGATCTTGTGTAGAATGAGTGAGAGGACTTCCTCATTTTGTCTCCCTTCCTGTTTCTTCACTTTTTTATGCTCGCAAAGGGGAAAGTGCCTCTCCTTTTTAGTGGACAGTGCTTCCAATTCCATGACTCTCTTGGACAAAACATCCAGCTGAGTCAATATTGCGGCCTACTCTTGATCCTTCTCTGTTTCCTTGTTGGTCTTAATCATTCCATCAAGTAGTTGAGCTACCACTTCATAGGGTTGTTGTGTCAAACAACCTGCAAAGAGTTGATTAGCAACACTTTTATTGTCGAAACCAAGATCCCGATAAAAGCATTCCAACAACAATTTATCGAGCATTCCATGACCTGGGCACTGCTGTAGTAATGCCTTAAACCAAGGCCACATCTAATGGATAGTTTCACCCCCACTTGCTTGAACGTTAGGAGGTTTTCCCTAAGATTCAATAATTTCAAAAGGTGGTGATCCGTTTGATACCCATAGTTACCATTCACACAGATCTTTCCTGTTGCAATACATAAACAAGCAAAAACAAAATTGAAAATAAAGTAAGTAGAACTATAACTAACAAGAACAAAATTCAACTTAACTAGAAATTCTCAACTAACAACACTCCTCGGCAGTGGCACCATTTTGACTTTACGTATTCAGGCGCTTCATCCAGTACTAAGCGACCACAATCGTTCAATAGTAATATAACCCAACTAGTGAGTTGGGGTTGAGTCCCAAGGGAGGGGTTCGTAATTGAGAATCAATAGAAAAGAAAAAATGTGTTCAAGTCAATCGTAGCTATAGACATTTACGAGTAAAAACATGATAAATTAAAGGGTGACACAAGTGTCAATTATTGAAGGGGTTTTTTTAGTCAATAAGCAAATAAAATGACAACTAAAAACGATAATACAAGTACGGAGACATGATTCTTGTGATGCGATAGGAATATGGGCTAAAATAAACAACCGGTTAAATGCTATTGATAGTAACTCGATGTAAATTGGTAACTAAGCTAGAATTTAGTGCGGGTAAATTTTCTCTCGAACAATTTAACTCGAATCAAATTGGTTTCTCTCAAACACCAATAAGCGGCAGTGAAGCACAACCTTCGCCTTAGTCCATTCACTCTCTCGAGCTGAATGTGTGGGAGAGATTTTAGGATTCACTCTCTCGAGCTGAACCCATGTCAACCCAATAAACACAGATTATTGACTGAGTAGTTTTTCTTTTAAAACCTCTCTTGAGAAAGTCAAAAATACGAAGATAAAATTGTATTTGCAACTACAACCCCATTAAATTGAAACCCAACTACTGGGTGAAATCACTTTTGTACAACAAATTAACTACCAATTAGCAGCACCCAAGAGTAAATTAAACCCATATTCACGTATTCACACCCCATGAATTGGGGTTTTAGCTAGACATAGTAAAGAGATAGAAATTGATACCAAAAAGTGTTTTCATAAAATGGGTATGATAGATATTGTCTTTACACATGTTTAGGATGAAGAATCTTCAATACCCACTTCCAATTATTTAGAAATGGATACCATTAAATCTTCAAAGCGAAGGAACAAAGTCTCCAAAACTCTAAGTTCTAAAAAATGAAAATAAAATTTGATTCTGGTTGCCTACAATTATTTTTACAAAATATAATACAAAATTTGATAAAAATCTCATATTAAACTACAAATTTAAACAAGTATTTTTAGTTGTCAAAAAGTATGTTGTAAAGGACTAGTCGACGCAGTTAGCCGGGATCGTCGATTCGAACTTTGGTCTGGTTCATCGCCTCTATACATTGGCCTTCAGCAAATTCAAGTTCTATAACTTTGGGCGATGGAGTACTGCATCGCGGAATCGTTCGGTGACTCGCCGACTGCTCTTTTATCTCGCCAACTTGGTTTTCTCCTGCAGAGCTTAGCATACTAGAACATTAGGCGTGACCATAGCCATTCGGTGACTCGCCTAATGGTTTAGGCGATCTTTAGGCAGTCATTTCTACATTCTTTTGAGCTGCCTTGTTCCTTTTTGCCCAATAGTGTCCATGCTTAGTCTCTAACTCCAAATACCTAAAATTAAAGGATTTTCATCAGTTATTGAGGTAAAATATGCATTTGAGGACACTATATCTATCAAAAGAAACCCCTAAAAGAATCCAGATCGTGGAACTCATCAACTACTGACCAATCTTATGTGACTTGGTAAATTCTTTATCAGTTAATTACGCTTACTAATGTGACTGACCGAGTTAATTATGCATTCTAATATGAGTATTTACAAATTAACTAAATAATTTTATGCTTTGAGACTTAAATAGTTCACTTAGATTATATGTTAAATGCTTCATGTGACTGTCACTTTCCATATTGTGTTCTTGTTTCTAAATATGAGTACTTAAGACTTAAATAATTGTCTGAGCTTATGAATGTGCCTTACTTATGTTACTTACTAGCTAGCTAACTTATGTGACTGACATATTACTTACTAATGTGACTGACTGATGTTACTTACTAGCTAAATTGACTGACTTATGTTACTTACTAGCTAACTGCTTATGTGATTTAAGAAATAATTAACAAACTTACTTATTTGCTAACATAACTTAGTTATGTGACTGACTTATGTTAATTAGTAGCTAATTTGACTGAATTATGTTACTTACTAACTAACTGACTTGTGTGACTTAATAACTAATTAACTAACTTACTTATTTCGTAATGTAACTTACCTATGCTACTTAGTAATGTAACTGACTTATGTTATTTAATAATTATTTGTAGGCTAGTAACATGGTTAAAGTTACCATATACTTTCATCATGGTAGTGAGTGGCTTACTAGTTCAGAAACACATAATGATAAAAGATGGGTTCATTATTGGAGAGGGTACGATTCTGATCTTATATCTTTTTTTTTGCCTAGTCAATAAGTAGACATATATGTTAGGTTTTGTTGGTGTGCAACTACTTATTGTACTTGCTCCTTTTGGGAAATATTTTGAAATAGTAGGTGATGAAGGAGTTAGGACCTTAGCAATTTTTAAAGAATCCATTCATTTGTTTGTTGTTGATGATTGTGAATAATCTGTTGATGGACCTGATATTTTCATGCATGATGGATAATTTTACTTTAACAAATTTTTAATGAAGGCACAGACTGTAATGAAAGTGCAAGAGACAGTAATAATGGAATGGTGTTTAGTTTTTCGTATTATGATACTGATGAATTGGAAAATTTAGTAACTACAAAAAAGTGGAATATAACTTATAATTTGCAAGATTATAAGGAGATTATTAAAGGTATGGCCTTTAAGGACATAGCAGAAGAAAAATAATTTCACAAACTTTATGCTATCGCTAAGAATGTAGAAATGGTTGTGGTGAAGAGTAATAACAAAGATTGAGAAATAAATGTGGAATAGAATATATAACAACTCTTTAGTGGATTTCTCAACAATAGCTCTTTATTTTAGGAGAAATTTAAAGTGACGCTTAGTTTAAGGTAAGAAATGAAGCAAAGTGCAAGAGAGCCAAAAGGAATATAATACAGACTCTGGATAGTAGCTTTGTAGACTCTTATAATAAACTAGAGGGTTATACTACTGAATTGGAAGTTGTAATCCAAAGGTCTTATATTGTGATGGATTTGTCTAACGAGGCAGTATCTAATGGTAAGAGAAAATTTCTTAGGATGTATATATGCTTCAGGGCAATGATGCTGGGTTTTAAGTCTAGGTTAAGTCCTTTTGTTGGGTTAGATGCTAGATTCCTTAAAGGAAAAGCTAAGGGATAGGTATTTGTTGCTATTGGTAAAGAAAATAATAACTCTTTCTAGCTTGTAGCTTGGGTTGTGGTAGATAAAGAGATTAAAATGAATTGAACATGTGATAACAGCAAGGTTAAGGGAGATCACAAATAGAGAATTGAATATTAGAATGCGGAAGTACAAAGAAAAGAAACAAAAAAAACTAACTAAAGATATGGGAAATTCGAAGGAAAGATCCACGAATTTCAAAGGATTAGATGTTCTAAGGCCTTGAAAAGATCCAAGTAACAACGTATAGATTTATGGAAGAAATCTAACGCCTTTACTTGAGAAAACGAATCAAAACGATAGATTCGGATCTTGACCGCTTTATGAGTAACTAAAGACAATAATTAGTATGTAGAAACTAATCACCTTCTAAAGAATACCAAAAAGAAACCAAAGATATCACAAGAAGAAGTTACTTTATACCTTAAACTATGAAACTAGTAAAGGTTTAAAGATAAATTCTCAAAGAACAAGTCACAAAGGTTCAAAGAACTCTCTCAAATATGATTAATATCAATTTAAATTGTCTTTAATGAATAAAAAAGACTCCTATATATAGGAGAAGGGGGGAAAAACGTCCAAGACCCCTTATGCCAAACCCTAAAAAGACAATTACAAGGAATCCTACTCTAGAAAGGAAATAAAGCAACCTAACTAAGAACAAAATTTAGTATTTCTAGGAAAGCATTAAATGGTACTTAGGAGACTATAAATAGACTAAGGAAAATATTAATAACCTATATATAAATAAAGAAATAAGGTAAATCCCAACTAGGAGAAGAATCTTGACAATCTTGGAAAGTTTGACTAGTCTTCTCTCAAAACATGGGCAGAAAGCAACTCTTGTTGTGGCTGATTCTTGGACTCTTCTTGACCTTATTTGCACGAAAATGGCCCTTAAAATTCCTCATCTTGGGCTTGAATTTGGGCCACCAAATAATTGTAGCATTTGGACAATTCCTCTCCCCAGGGCTTGAGCTCTTCTTCCCCAATAAGACACCTTTGGATCAGCGATTGAAGCCCATTGAGCTTATCATTGAACTCCTTCGTTTGAGATCTTGTTATGGGCCTCCTTGGAGTTTCTAAAGCTTCATCCTTGTCCTTCAATGGAGTAGAGCTTCCTTGGATGTTATCAACATGGTTCATGCAACATTCACTTGAACTTTCGAATGGTGAAAGGCTGATACTCATATCAGATATGCACAACGTAATATTATACTACTAAGTTGCATTTTATTTACCTTTGTTTAATACTATTCTTTTGTTAAGTTAGTTGTTTTTATTTGATACATAGGGGATGCTTAATGTAGTAATGATAGTTTTACCTGAAGCACATCAAAGATATTGTGCAAAATGTATTGAGGCAAATTGGTGCAAAAAATGGAGTAAAGGTGAGCTGAAGAATTTGTTATGGTGGGCTGCATGGTCCTCATTTTCAAAGGAGTTTGAGGACCAACTTCAAGAGATCAAGAAAGTTGATGAAGAGGTTGGACAAAATTCAATAAACAAATATCCTCTAAAAACATTGTGCAAGGCCTATTTAGATACATTGTGCGCAAAATTAGGTTTTAGATAATAATTTAATAGAATTATTCAATGCTTGGATACTTGAAGCAATATACAAACAAATTATTGGGATTTTGGGAGACATAACAGTCAAAATAATGGAGAGGTTTGAAGTAAAAGAGGTTTTTATGAGGAAGTGGAAAGATGATGAGTTTAGTCGCAAAACTGACTTGTTGTTTATTAAGTATTTGAAGATATCCAAAGTTTCTAATGTGAGTGGCACTATTGATAATGTCTATGAGGTTACTGAAGGTTTTATGTTAGGGTCTATTTTGTCTTTTCCCCTATGTGATGGGCACCTAATCTACGTTGTTTAATACCTAAACTACATTGTTTTAGTCAGTTTAAGCCTAATAATCTAGTTAGAACCTAACAAAACCCTATATTCACCAAAAAACATCCAAACTTAGAGTAAAATGAGTAGAAAGAGATGCCATATTCCCAAAAATAGTCATAAGGTTTGCTTCAAGTTTCAGCCCTTAAATCGAAGGATTTCTCAATAGTTTTTGTCCCCAGGTATGTGGGATTTCACTAGTGGGTTCCTCTCACCCACTAGGTCCCTAGAA
The DNA here is from genome assembly GCF_019186545.1 of Solanum stenotomum. NCBI lineage: Eukaryota > Viridiplantae > Streptophyta > Magnoliopsida > Solanales > Solanaceae > Solanum > Solanum stenotomum. The sequence goes on along the minus strand of NC_064291.1, from coordinate 15,244,297 downwards.
TTCAACCAGTTCTTTGATTCTCCATATCTTCTTTAGATCTAGGGTTTCTAAAACCTTGAATATATAGTCTGTTTTAGCTATTGCAGTATCCAAAATCGAAATAGCATGTTTATTGGAAATACTGTTTAGTTCCTTGTATGAATCTCAGAACCCTAGTTATGTAGATTCTCTAGTTCATGAATTACACTATCTAGGTATGGTTAAATAGATAATCATTCTCTAGATTTTGAATGTTACATATCAATATATAAATGTTGTATTCTCAGAATGCATGTCACTATTTTGAGCTATTTAGTAATTCAACATTTTAGTTACATTTTTGTCATATACATAATAAGTTGGGAGTAGGCTTAGCACCGAGTTGGACTAGGTTTCATCGTACCCTTATAGTCCCAGAAATACACGCCCACATAGTAGTATAAGTCCCTTATCTTGCACATCAGATTTAGTGATCACGCCAGTCATGTCTTGATACCCTTGGCAAGGCATATATCGGACTCCACGTTTAGCTCATGTGGTTTTATGTCTATTAATAGTAGCTCTAACTTTCAGACAGCATTTGACCAGGTTTTCAGTATATACTTCAGCATTCAGTTCATCATGTTATTTTCATGATAATTACTTGGTCATTGCTTTTAGCTTAGCTTTTTAGTTATATTTTTGTATTAATATTCCTACTCAATTTATGTCATTGCTCAGTTATGCTTGTTCAGTTTATATATGTTGTTTAGCTTAGTATCTATATCCTGCATGCTCTGTACATTCCAAGTACTGACGCATAATCTTGGCTACATCTTTTCATGATGTAGGTTCATGTACTCAGCATCCAAATCACGCTTAGATCGATTCTCGGTTTATATTCAACAACTTCAGTGGTGAGTCCTCATATTTCGAGGACAATAGGCATTCTTTCATTTAGTCTTTACTCTCAGTTTTCCATTTTGTTAGAGGTAGCGGGGGGCATGTCCCAGCAAATCAACTCAGTTCAAAGCTTTTCAAACATAGTAGTAGATTCAACTTGAGTTGTTAAGCGATCGTTTCAGTTATCGCTAAACTCTTAGTATGTTTTATATATTCAGACAAGTTGGGTTTTTCCCCATTTTCAGTTATTCATTGTTTGTGCTTCCACATAGTACATATCTTATTCAGTTATTCTCAGTATGCTTGATATATTTCCAGACACAGGGTTAGCTTGGGTGCACTCGTGATCCTAGGTCTTGTGTTACGTCAAGGGGGCAGCCTTAGGGCATGACAAAATTGATATCATAGCATAAGGTTCAAGAGTCTTAGGATGTCTGAAAGCTACACTAATTAGAGTTTTTTTCACGGGTGTGAAGTGCAACACATATATGAGAGGGAGGCTACGAAGTGTTCGATGAAAAACTTCACTTTGTTTGTTATTTTTATCATGTGTGGGTATAATCCAACTTCTCCTTTTTAATCCATCTTTATGCATTTCAAATCATGCATCCACGTAGAGATAACGCATGGAATGCTAACGCAGTTCCTCTACTCCCGAACCATGAGGTTATGAATGTAGAATTTCAAAATGTGATCCAACTCTTAGCTCAGAGTGTGGCCAGTCATAATAATCAGCATGTCTGAGTTCCTACTAACATAAATGGTGAATCAACTACAACCAGAGTTCAAGATTTTGTTCGGATGAATCCGCTTGCGTTTCTAGGGTTGAAGTTCTGTGAAGACCCACAAAACATTATTGATGTGGTTAAGAAAATCCTTAGATTAGTGGAAGTGACAGGAATTGAGAGTGTTAAGCTTTCATCCTATCAACTGAAAGATGTGGCTCATATCTTGTTCACTATGTGGAATGATAACATTGGTGCAGATGCAGTTCATGTGACTTGGGACTATTTTATTGGGGCTTTCCTAGGTAGGTTCTTCCCAAGGGAATTGAGAGAAGCTAAGGCACAAGAATTTATGAACTTGAAGAAGGGTTCTATGTCGGTCCAAGAGTACGGGCTGATATTCACCGAGCTCTCCAGTTAAGCTCCACACATAATTATTGATCCAAGGGCACAAATGACTATGTTCTTGTTTGGGGTGTCTAATTTTTTCATGCCTAAAAGTTACCCGCAGGATGCAGAAAGGGGACCTAGGATCAAGAGTGACCCCTAGCTAACCCTGCTGGCAAATCATAAGCATACTAAAAGATAACTAAATTAAGAAAGTATTGTGCGTAAGCTTAAATCATCATAAACTGAAACGATGGGGAAGACCCATTACTATCTGAATAAATAATCTGTGTGTTTAATGACAACTGAAATATCAAACTCCAAAGCTAAAACTGAATCTAACTATATCTGAAATAAAGCCTTTAACTGACTAGAGATGATGGGGCATGCCCCAACTAAATCTAGCAAAATGAAAACTAAAGACTGAAGTTGAAAGATATTCATGTGAATCGTCCTCAAAGAATGAGGACTCACAACTAATGTTGTTGAACTAGATATCAGGAACGGATCTATGTGTGATCTGAATGTTGAGGATCTAAACCTACATCCCGAAAATATGTAGCGTAGAGTATGCATCAGTACTTGAAAGGTACTGAGAATGTGGGAAAAAATAAAGCTGAACAATATACATAATTGAACAAAGCATATAATTGAGAAATTATATAAGATAAGCACCATACTATACTGAAAACACCGAACATGAACTAACTGAATGCAATGACAAAGTTTATACATGCTAAAACTGAATACTAAACTATAACTAGTACCCTGGTCAATGCACTAGAATCTGACTGTGGGAGCTACTTATAACCGGTATAAAACCACATCAGCTAAATATAGAGTCTGATGTATACGCCCCATCAAGAGGACCCAATATACCTTGCCAAAGGTATAGAGGCATGATTGGCGTGATCACTAAGGATAATGCCCACAGAGGGGACTTAACCTACGGGGGCACGTAGTTCTGGAACTATGAGGGTGACTTACCCTAGTCCAACTCGGTATTAATCCTACTCCCAAATAGAATGTATAAAAATACAACATAACCAAAATAACACGATAGCTGAAGATTCTGACATGCTAACTGAAAATGAAACATTAAGTACTACTAATTATACATATGTAAACTGATGCATGTATAATTATATAACCTAACCTAGCAAGTGTAATTAATGAACAAAATGAATCTACACAACTAGGATTCTGAAATTAATGTAAAAATTGAGCAACATAGTTACAAAAACATAATATTCTGATTATCATTAATTTAACAGCTAAATCACATTAATAATCTGAATACCTAGGAACCCTAGGTCTGAACATAATTAAGAGAATTAGGAATCTGACTGAAATCTAGGGACCTAATGGGTGAAAGGAACCCATTAGTGACATCCCACATACTAGGTGACAAAATTCACGGAGAAATCTTTCCATTTCGGGGCTGAAACTGAAGAAAACCTTGTTGTGTTCTTGGACTGGGGTTGCTCGACTTTTGTTTTTGTTTTTCTCTAAGATAGATGATTTTTTGGTGAATGATTGATTAGGTTAGGTTCTAAATTAGTTTCTAGGCGAAGATTGACCAAAGCTACGTAGTTTAGGGGTCCAATCCATAGGGAAAAGAACAAAACAACCCTACTTAAAAAATATGATGTAGCTGACCACGGGACCCTTTGAAATCCATCAAAGGGACCATAGACTATCAAGGGTTTCGTGTTCTGACGTTTGTGCCTGATAAACTCTGCCTGGATCCCATGAGTGCCAGTATGACCCGTGTGGTGGTCCATAACCCATGAAGGGATTCGTTGTCCACCTCTGTTGGGAAGGGGTTGAGACCACAAGAAGGTCAACGACCATGCTCCCTCTCACGATCCATAAACCATGTCATGGTTCACTGGATCAAGTGTTTTTCTGCTACATTTTCTATGTCTAGTTTCTGAGGTGTTGCAATATCTCTTCCTTGGAAACATTCATTCTCGAATAAAGTCTAAATTAGTTGGATAGGGAGGGAAAGGGCTGCAACCCTACCACCAATTTATAAATACTAATTTTTTACGGAACTAAGATCCAAGAACATGCAAATATGCTGAAAATGCAAGTATAATCTAAAGGAACAAGATATTTAGACTGGATATATGCATGAGTAACTGAAAGACTAGAGAGGAACTATTACCTCAAGCTGGAATAGAATCAGAAGGAAAGAGATGAGGATACTTGGTCTTCATGGTGACTTCTGCTTCCCAAGTAACTCCCTCTACAGACTGACTCCTCCACAAACTCTTCACTGTAAACAAATCTTTTTTTCTCAACCTTCAAACCTGATGATCAAGAATATCAACTGGAACTTCCTCATAAGTGAGACTATCCTTCATAGCCACACTTTCTAAAGGTACTATAGATGTTGGATCACCCCCACACTTCAACAACGAAATGTGAAAGGCTGGATGGACTGAAGCTAGTTTTGCTCGCAACTCTAACTCATAAGCCACTTTACCAACCCTTTTCAAGATCTTGTAAGGGCCTATGTACCTAGGACTGAGCTTCCCTTTATTTCCAAATCTTATCACCCCCTTCATAGGCTACACATTCAGAAAAACCCAATCATTAATTTGGAACTCCAAGTCCCTTCTCCTTACATCTGCATAGGACTTCTGACGACTCTGGGCTATCTTAAGTCTAACCCTGATGAGCTGAACTTTTTCCATAGAATCATGAATCGATTCTTTCCCTATCAAGGTTGCTTTACCTACATCAAACCAACCAACTGGAGATCAGCATCTACACCCATACAATTCCTCATAAAGAGCCATCTGAATGTTGGACTGATAGCTATTATTGTAGGTGACCTCTATAGGGCGAAGGTAATCATCCCAAATAACCTTGAAGTCTATCACACAAGCTCTTAACATGTCCTCTGTGGTTTGAATGGTACACTCTGCCTGACCATCCATCTGTGGATGAAATGATGTGCTAAGATTAACCTGAGTACCAAGATCTTTCTAAAATGATTTCTTGAAATGAGAGATAAACTGAGGACCTCTATCTAAGATGATAGACAGTGGAACCTCATGCAACCTGACTATCTCATTAATGTAAAGCTTGTCATAGTCCTCCGCCAAATCTGTAGTCATACCAACTAAGAAATGAGTGGACTTAGTTAGTAACTCTGTCTACTATCACAGAAATGGGGTCATGCTGTCTGCGAGTACGAGGTAAACTTGTAATGAAGTCCATGCTGATCACTTCCCACTTCCAAGTAGGAATGTTGATATCTTGAGCCATACCTCCTATTTTTTATGTTCTACATTCACTTGTTGACAATTAGGGAACTTAGCCACAAAATCTGATATATCCCTCTTCATGCCATTCCACCAAAAGATCCCGCAGATCACGGTACATCGTAGTGGCACCTAGACGAATGGAATACCTGGAGTTTTTGACCTCTGCAAGAATCTATCGCCTCAACTTACCAACCTTAGGAACTCATACGCGACCCTGATAGTGAAGCAAACCATCTCCCCCTTAGGAGAAAACCTCAACTCTCTGCTGATGAACTGCACCTTTTAGTTGAAGCAACATAGGATCACTATCTTGCCTTTCTTTAGCCTCCGCTACAAATGAAGATTTCGACCCATTCTAAACTATTACACCACCATCTGATATGTTCATAAGGCGAACTACCAAACGGGCAATCCTGTGAACATCTTTTGCTAGTTCTTTTCTTTCTTCCTCAACATGTGCTAAACTACCCATATATAGTCTTCTAAGAGCACTATCTTCTACTATATTGGCCTTACCAGGATGATAAAACACATTCATATCATAGTCTTTGAGGAACTCAAGCCATCTCTTATAGCAAAGATTCAACTCTTTCTGGGTGAACATGTAATACCCCATAGTTTTGTAGGCCAACTATGGATAAGTTAGAGGGCTACAAGTCAAGACTTGAGGGCATGAGCCAAGGCAAAGGGGATTGGGCCAAGGCAAGATCCAAGTTTATCCCAAGATGTCAAGGCACTACCCTAGACCACGAAAGCCTTGTGGTGGCCACCATGGCTTGTGGTGCCACCCATGGTAGTGAGGCAGTGAGCCCCACAAGGCTCCCCAAAATGGTCTTCTCCACACGAGCCATTTCACGGCTCGTCAAGGCCTAGAAGTCTCGTGGGAGTGGTCATGGACTTGCCTTAAAATTTGGTGTCTTGGGTGTGTAGCATAGATATTTGTCAAGGGACAATGGGCACCATCAAGGGCCGTGGTACCGTTGACGGCTCTTGAACATGGGTGTAATCCCTGGGCACCCAATTTTAATGCGGGGGTTATTTTAGTTAATTCCTATTTAGGTGGTTATTAAGTGAGGTCATTTTGTCTTAAATTTTTACTCCTAAATGAGTAATTTTAATTTAAAATACGCCCATTCAACCCATTATTTTCACAACACTTATATCAAATCCCAAAATTTCATCTTCTCTCAAAATATCTCTCTAGTACTCTATGAAGAAGAATAGGAAAGTTCAAACTACGACTTTAAGAAACAAGGCTTTTTCAGTTAATTTATTTGGAGAATCATCACTAAGGTATGGTAGTCCTTCATCCATGGAGCCCCTTCAACATCCCCAATTTCAAAGCTAGAAATCCCAAAAGTTAAGGTTTGACTCCAATCTCATGGATTCCTTTCAAAGTCATTTTTAATGATTGAATGATGTTTTATTAAGGATAGATTGATTATTTTATATGGTTTTATGTTGAATTCCTCAGGAATCCATGAATTCCCCTAATTTCCGAAATTGGATCTCAAAGTGTGGGTATTGATTGATGCTAGTGGAATATGATAGAATTGTAAATGTAGTGAATTGATTATTTGAATCATGTTATTATACATGTCAAAATATAGTAGTTCAAGATGTGTTGATTGAATATGATCTTGGATATTTGTAAGGTGAAAGTATGAGAAATATACATGATTAGGAGATTTATGTATGTGTTTGAAGAATACTTTGAGAGTAAACATTATGTTCTTGTTGTGTGTGGTTGAAAGGATATTCTCATTTACACACCTATGTATGATTATTCTAATCATATTGCGATGATTGAAAGGCTATTCTCATGAACACATAATGAACATGATGGGAAAGAATTCCTCACATAATGAAGATTCTTGGTTCAAAGGCTTTCTCAATTTAATTGAATCTAAAGTTTAATGAAGACATGGACAGTGAAAGTTTAATCTCACGCATGATCTAAGAGCTATCCTAATGAATTCTTTTGGGTTGATTGTCTAGTACATACTTCCATAAGAGATGAAGCAAGTTAAGACTTAGTAAAGTATTCTATGGGAATTATATTTAGCATAAAGTTGATATTGATATCAGATGGAAGCCCTCACGTGGGTTGAGCTCGGGTTTCTAGGAGAAATCTGTAGAGATGGATACCATCACGAGAGTTCAGCCCAGGTATCTTGTAACAATCTCATTGTGTCATAACTACGTGCCCCCGTAGGTGATTTAGCTATTGATTTCATCTCAAGATAAGTTAATGGTTCTACCTTAGGAAAGTAGGTCAAACCATTTCGGTGTGGGTAACACCGGATTCCATGTTAAGCTTACATGGTCTATGTCGATTAAGGAGAATTCCCATAAGGTCAAGTCTAGTATGAACTATGTCTACTTAAGAAGATTTACTTAGTATGGGTGAGTGTATGAGATCTTATCCAAGCATATCACATATAGGCTTTGAGGGTAGTTGTGGTATGTTCCTTTGATGTTATAATGATGTATGTAATGAGTATGCTTTCGACTATGTGGTAAGTGCATTTGAGGTGCGGATTACTTGTAATGATGTATGTTTACTTGGATTGTTGACGTGAGTTGCTTTCCTTGATATGATTGACTAAAGATGAATGTTCCCCTGTCTATGAGAAATTAGCTAAGAATGAGATCAAAAGATGGAAAACATGAATGAGGACCTAAAGTGACTTGCTTAGCATGGGTGGGATTATGGGATCTTATCTATGCATGCCACAAGCTTGCCTTGAGGTGGCTCATGAATTGTTTCTCTTATACTATGTTGAACTAAATTGCATTGATTATGCCTATGTCTATGATGTTATCTCTTATGCTCACTAGTTATGATTAATGCCTACCATGTTATAGCCTATGCCTTATTATGATGTCTCTTATGCTTATGACTTGTGTTTTTACACTATCTTCAAAATAATGGTTTGACTTAGCAAATGTCATGCATTTAACTAAAATGTCCCTTTTAGCATGTTTTCAAGGTTTTTATGCATGGCTGTCATAGTTAGTGCATTTTTTTACTAACCCATATTTTCCTACATTTTTCCCATGTGTAGGGTCTGGTTCTTAAGGCTTTCATCATTTGGTAAAGGCTTGGATTCGATTATTCTCCTTGCTTGTGGTGAGTCCTTATGATTCGAGGATGGGAGGTTCACTTGAGTTTCATTTCTAGTACTTTTCACTTTTTGGCTATGTTTGTATCGGCAATGTCCCTTTTCATTGGAACGGTTGTAATAGATGGCTATATTGAGACAAGTCTGGACTTCCACTTGCTTTTATGAAAGATTTCGATTGTAAAGAAATGTTTTTAAATTTCTGCATCATCTCTATTTACTTTATGTTATGATATGATAAGTAGTCCTTCCTTTCGCGGTCTAGTACGCCATGTTACATCTAGGGTGTACCCCTAGGTCGTGACAATATTGCTAATCAGAGCAAGGTTTAGAAAGATTCTAGGATTATGTCTCATAAGCCAAGTCTAGTAGAGTAATAGTTCATAGTGTGAAGTGCGTTTATGAATGAGATGTTATAGATGATTAGGAAGCTACACTTCTTTCCTTACTCATAAGTCATCCATAGAGTTTAGCTCTATAAAGTCCCGCTCCTAATCCTTCTCATGTGTCTTCAGGATATGAATATACAAAGGGCTAACGCAAGAAGAATGGAGAATGACAATGTGAATGAAGGAGCTCCTTCTCAATCTAATCATGCTCTGGTTGATCTCGTGGTTGAGAATGTGACCCATGCGCAGTTTAGGTTGGTTTTCCAAATGTTGGCTCCAGTCGTGAAAGCTCAAGCCAATAGAAAAATGTTAGCTCCGATGAACCCTAATGTGATTTCGGCCGCTTCCAGGGTTAGGGATTTTGCTAGAATGAACTCTCCGAAATTTCATGGCTCCAAAGTGGAAGAGGATCCTAAAGAATTTGTGGAAGAGGTTTATAAGATACTTAATATCATGGGGTGACTTCGGTAGAGGAAGCGGAATTTGCCACTTAACAATTGAAGAGTGTTGCTCAAGTAAGGTATGATCTATGGAAGAGATATAGGCCAATAAGAGCGGGTCCCATAGAGTGGGAGGTGTTTAAATCGGTGCTCCTTGAAGGGTTCTTTCCCCGAGGGTTGAGGGAAGCTAAGGTGAAAAAATTCATTAACCTTAGGCAAGGTAGCATGAGTGTTACAAGTATGCCTTGAAATTTACCAACTATCCAAGTATGCTCCATCTTTGGTGACGAATTCAAGGGATGAGACGAGTATATTTTTTACGGGTGTGTCTAGCTTGGTTGTAAAAGAATACCGTCCGGCAATGCTTTATGATAATATGGATATCTCACGTTTTATGGTGTATGCCCAACAAATTGAGGAATTAAAGCTTAAGAAAAAGAATAGGGAGGTGAAGTGAGATATGACTGGTGATGGGAACTTCTCCAATGCTAGGTCTGATAAACAAAGGTTCTCCAATGAAGGCTTCACAAATGCTTCCCCAAGGGTTAGTAAGGATAGGGTGNAAGATTAAGAAAATGAATAGGGAGGTGAAGCAAGATATGACTGGTGATGGGAACTTCTCCAATGCTAGGTCTGATAAACAAAGGTTCTCCAATGAAGGCTTCACAAATGCTTCCCCAAGGGTTAGTAAGGATAGGGTGTCTAACCCTAAACCTAAAGGAGGAAATGGGGGCGGTTCTTCTTTTGAAAGATCTATATGTGCCAAATTTGGGAAGGAACATACGGGTGAGTTCCTAGCCGACACAAATGGGCGCTTTGGGTGATGAAAGAGTGGTAATAAGATGAGAGATTTCTCGGCACTCATGGAAAAGGGAGAGAGGCCAAGACAGCTTCTCTTAGTGTTCCGAATCCCAATGATCCAAAGATTGGTTGCTTCTATGCCGTCCGGTCTAGAAAGGACCAAGAAAGCTCTCCAAATGAAGAAACCAGTATGTTGATAGTTTACATATAGATGGCAATGTTTTATTAGATCCCGATGCTACTTGTTAGACTTTGATGTTATCCTTGGTAAGGTTTGGATGCATTGTTGTTAGACCTCTATCGTTTTTAGAACCCAGTATAGTTATTATGAGTTTGTGGTTATGTGTGTTTGGATTGCTTGAAAGAAGTGGTACTTGAGGAATTAGTAGGGGTTTTCTCCCAAGGGGGAGATGGTGTGCTTAGATAGCAAGGTTGTGGAATGTCCCGATATCCTCATCTCTTTCTTCTACTCCTACTCTAGCTTGAGTCAAAGAGTTCCTCTTAGATTGTATTATGTTTTGGAGTCATGTGTGATTTATGTGTTTTCATGATTTCCTTATGATATGCATGTTCTTGAGAAATCCATGTTTAGAAAGAAAATGACTTTTCATGATTTATATTCCTCATGTTGTAGTGCATTTAGTATGAGTTGCCCATTTGTCATCATGAGATAAATTGATGAACATGCCTTATATGTATATGCTTTTCTTGAGTAGTTGGCCTAATGGTTTCATGTATTATGTTGAGTATGCTTTTAGTTGGAGAAGGAAGTTCCTCCTATGAACTTGAGAAATGTTCATGTTTCATGTACAATGGGTTGTTAGATGTAGTTCTTACTTCCTTGTGTTGCATTAATTATGTTTGAGATGGAGTTGAAGTTTCCTCCTTTGAATTGTGCATTTTTTTTTATCTTTCATGCATGATGAGCTGCTAGTCTTGAGTCTTTACTTCCGTAAGTGTCTAGATCGTCATTCGAGAATGAATGTTCCCAAGGGGGAGATAATGTAACACCCCTTAGTTTAGTAGGCTAACTAGGGCTAAGCTAGAGGGCTACTAGTCAAGGCTTGAGGACGTGAGCCAAGGCTTGAGCCAAGGCTGCCCCAAGCGTTCAAGGAACTGCCCTAGACCACGAAAGCCTTCACGGCTCGTGGTTGCCACCAAAACTCATGGTGCCACCCATGGTGGTGAGATACTGAACCCCTCAAGGCTGCCCATAATGGCCTACTCCACACAAGCCACTTCACAGCTCGTGAAGGCCTACACAACCCATGGGAGTGGCCGTAGACTTGCCTTAAATTTTGGGGGTTTGGTGGTGTGTAGCATAGCTACTAGTCAAGGGACCACGGGCACCTTCAAGGGCCGTGGTACCCTTGACGGCTCGTGAACATGGGCGTGGTCCCTAGGCACCCTACTTTAAAGAGGGGGTTATTTTAGGTAATTCCTATATAGGTGGTTAATAAGAGATGTAGTTTTGCCTTAATTTTATACACCTATATAAGTCATTTTAATTTAAAATACACCCATTCAACCCATTATTTTCACAACACCCAAATCAAATCCCAAAAGTTCATCTTCTCTCAAAATTTCTCTCTCTAGAACTCAAGGAAGAAACAAGTCTTTTTTACTCAATTTATTTGGAGAATCATCACAAACGTATGGTAGTCCTTCATCCATGGAGCCCCTTCAAAATTCCCAATTTCAAAGCTAGAAATCCCAAAAGTTAGGGTTTGACTTCAATCTCATGGATTCCTTTCAAAGACATTTTTAAAGATTGATGTTTTATTATGGATAAATTGATGAGTTTATATGATTATATGTTGAATTCCCCAAGAATCCATGAATTCCCCTATTTTCCCAAATTGGATCTCAAAGTGTGGGTATTGATTGATGCGAGTAGAATATGATAGAATTGTGAATGTAGTGAATTGATTATTTGAATAATGTTCTTATCCATGTCAAAATGTAGTAAATCTAGATGTGTTGATTGATTATGATCTTGGATCTTTGAAGGGTGAAAGTATGAAAATTATGCATGATTAAGAGAGTTATGTAGGTGTTTTAAGAATATTTTGAGAGTAAGGTGATTATGTTTTTGTTGTTTCTGGTTGAAAGGATATTCTCATTTACACACTTATGTATGATTATGATAATGATATTGTGATGATTGAAAGGCTATTCACATGAACTCATAATGAACATGATGGAAAAGATTTCCTCACTTAATGAAGATTCTAGGTTGAACGACTTACTCACCTAATTGCAATTAATGTTTAATGAAGACATGTACGGTGAAAGGTTATTCCCACGCATGATCTAACAACTATCCAAATGAACTCTTTTGGATTGTTTTTCTAGTACATCCTTCGATAAGACAAAAAGTAAGTTATGACTTACTAAAGTATTCCATGGGAATTATGTTTAGCACTGAGTGAATATTGATATGAGATGGAAGATCTCGCGTGCTGAGCCCGGTTTTCTAGGAGTAATATGTTGAGATTGATACCCTCTCAAGAGTTGAGCCCGGGTATCTAGAAACAATCTCCTTGTCCCATAACTACGTGCCCCTGTAGGTGATTTAGTTATTGTTTTCATGTAAAGCTTAGTTAATGGTTCTACCTTAGGCAACTAGATCAACCCTTTTCGGTGTGGGTAACATCAGATTCTATGTTAAGCTCACATGGTCTATGTTGGTTAAAGCTAATTCGCACAAGGTCAAGTCTAGTATGAACTATGGTTACTTAAGAGGCTTTACTTAGTATGGGTGAGAGTATGGGATCTTTTCCATGAATTGCACAAGTAGGCTTTGAGGGTAGTTATGGTGTGTTCCTCTTATGTAATGATGATGTATGTAATGAGTATTCTTATTACTATATGGCAAGTTCATTTGAGGTGAAGACTACTTGTAATGATGTATGTTTACTTGGAATGTTGCCATGGGTTTCTTTCCTTTGATATGATTGAGTAAAGGTGAATGTTCCCTCGTCTATGACAAATAAGCTAAGAATGAGATCAAAATATGGTATATATGAATGAGGACCTAAAGTGACTTGGTTAGCATGGGTGGGATTATGGGATCTTATCTATGCATGCCACAAGCTTGCCTTGAGGTGGATCATGAAATGATTCTCTTATATTATGTTAAACTAAATTGCATTGATTATGCCAATGTCTATGATGTTATCTCTTATGCTCACTAGTTATGATTATTGCCTACCATGTTATAGCCTATGCCTTATTATGATGTCTCTTATGCTTATGACTTGTGTTTTTACAATATCTTCAAAATAATGGTTTAACTTAGTAAATGTAATACATTAAGCTAAAATGTCCCTTTTAGCATGTTTTCAAGATTTTTATTCATGGCTATCATACTTAGTGCATTTTTGCACTAACCCATATTTCCGTACATTTTCCCCAGGTGTAGGGTGCAGCTCTTGAGGTGGTCATCATTTGGTACAGGTTTGGATTGGTCTATTCTCATTGCTTTGGGGTGAGTCCTTGTGATTGGAGGATGGGAGTTTCACTTGAGTTTCATTTCTAGTAGTTTTCACTTTTAAACTTTGTTTGTAAGGGCTATGTCCCTTTTCGTTTGAACAATTGTAATAGATGGCTAAATTGAGACAAGTCTAGACGTCCACTTGCTTTTATGAAAGATTTCGATTGGAAAGAAAAGTTTTAAAATTTCCGCATCATTTATATTTACTTTATGTTATGATATGCTAAGTGGCTTTGTTAGGCCTTTCGGGGTCTAGTACTCCATGTTACATCAAGGTTGTACCCCTGGGTTATGACAAAAAACATATTGAAGGCCCTTATGGTGTGTGAACACATATACGTGAACACCGTACAAGTAATGTCTCAAAATCATAAGTGCAAATACAGCTTCAAGCTTGAGGTCATGAGTCAGATAGTTCTTCTCATGCACCTTAAGTTATCTAGAAGCATAAGCTATAACCTTACCTCGTTGCATCAATACACAACCTAGGCCGAATCTGGAGGCATCACAATAAATCACATAACCGTTGGAATCCTCTGGTAGAGTCGAAACAGGAGCTTAGATTTTGTCTTACCCTATCCTGCTCTAGCGGGAGAAATCTTGCACCGGCAGTCTTGCGCTGGCGAGATTATTCTACCCCAGCGGTTCCGACAGAAACAGAACCCCTGCCAACAATTTCTAGGGTTCCACTATTTTCCTTATTTCCCCTAGATTTCCCAGCTATAACTAGGCATTTAAGAAAATCCCTATAGCTAGGACAATCATTGACTACCCCCACTGTCAACCCAACAAAGTACGCACTTCAGAATCCTTTTACAACGTTTCAACACTACCATACACATATCCCCAGGACACACCCAGACTGTCACACTGTTATTAGTTGGTCGCAATCCTCGTCCAGATTTCCCTCTTAGGAACCACATCATAATTTATCTAGACCCTTGCACCTAATCTCATGATGATTTTCTTTTCTCAACAAATTTCATGACACTAAAGTAGCTACAACTGGCAAACAAGTCAAAATTCTTAATTACTCTATTCCATAGATGACCATTACTGATAATCTATGCCTTATATCACCCCTAAGTCCAGTTACCAATTGGAACCTTCTCAGTTCCAGTTAACTTGCTTGTGTCCCTTCAGCGTGGACTATGACGTCTAGTTCAATTTGTTGGGATACCAATTGGACTCAACTCATACCACAAGCGACAATAGTAGCTGGCAAGCCCCACAAAACTGCTAATTTCAATCGTACAACTTGGTCAAAACAAATTCTTAACCGCCTCAATCTTTAACTGATGGTAACCAGACCTTAAATCACTCATAGATAACACCGACAGGCCCTACAATTTGTCAAAAAGGTCATCTATATGCGGTAAATGGTGACCCTAATCCACTATCGGTAGTCTATACACATCCTCTCTTACTAGTGATGGGGTTACCACTGTTGTGGCTCTAGCTCGGACCATAGAGTGAAGCAGGAAATATATCAATTTGTATCACCCAGATATCAATTGCATTCAAGTAATAGCACCAAGGAGTAGAAACAATTGAGTTTTTCCTAAATTCCTGATAGCATCCAAGGAAGCTCTACTCCATTGAAGGACAATGATAAAGCTTTAGAAACTCCAAGGAGGCCCATAACAAGATCTCAAACCAAGGAGTTCAATGATAAGCTCAATGGGCTTCAATCGCTGATCCAAAGGTTTCTTATTGGGGAAGAAGAGCTCAAGCCCAAGGGAGAGGAATTGTCCAAATGCTACAATTATTTGGTGGCCCAAATTCAAGCCTAAGATGAGGAATTTTAAGGTCCAATTTGGTGCAAATAAGATCAAGAAGAGTCCAAGAGTCAGCCACAACAAGAGTTGTTTTCTGCACAAGTTTTGAGAGAAGACTAGTCAAACTTTCCAAGATTGTCAAGATTCTTTTCCTAGTTGGGATTTACCTTATTTATTTATTTATATATAGGTTATTAATATTTTTCTTAGTCTATTTATGGTACCCTAAGTACCATTTAATGCTTTCCTAGAAGTACTAAATTTGTTCTTAGTTAGGTTACTTTATTTCCTTTCTAGAGTAGGATTCCCTGTAATTATCTTTATAGGGTTCCTTGGACGTTTTTTTACCCTTCTCCTATATATAGGAGTCCTTTTTATTCATTAAAGACAATTTAGATTGATATTAATAATATTTGAGAGAGTTCTTTGAACCTTTGTGACTTGTTGTTTGAGAATTTATTTTTAAACCTTTACTAGTTTCATAGTTTAAGGTATAAAGTAACTTCTTCTTGTGATATCTTTGGTTTCTTTTTGGTATTGTTTTGAACATGATTAGTTTCTACATACTAATTATTGTCTTTAGTTACTCATAAAGTGGTCAAGATCCGAATCTATCGTTTTGATTCATTTCNGTTCTTAGTTAGGTTACTTTATTTCCTTTCTAGAGTAGGATTCCTTGTAATTATCTTTATAGGGTTCCTTGGACGTTTTTTTACCCTTCTCCTATATATAGGAGTCCTTTTTATACATTAAAGACAATTTAGATTGATATTAATAATATTTGAGAGAGTTCTTTGAACCTTTGTGACTTGTTCTTTGAGAATTTATCTTTAAACCTTTACTAGTTTCATAGTTTAAGGTATAAAGTAACTTCTTCTTGTGATATCTTTGGTTTCTTTTTGGTATTCTTTTGAACATGATTAGTTTCTACATACTAATTATTGTCTTTAGTTACTCATAAAGTGGTCAAGATCCGAATCTATCGTTTTGATTCATTTCTCAAGTAAAGGCGTTAGATTTCTTCCATAAATCTATACGTTGTTACTTGGATCTTTTCAAGGCCTTAGAACATCTAATCCTTGGAAATTGGTGGATCTTTCCTTCAAATTTCCCATATCTTTAGTTAGTTTTTTTTGTTTCTTTTCTTTCTGCTTCCGCATTGTAATATTCAATTCTCTATTCGTGATCTCCCTTAACCTTGTTGTTATCAAGTGGTATCAGAGCGGTTCTATCAAGATTCCGTTCTTGATAAATCTTGGGATTTCTTCTTAGAGCAAAAAAAAGAAAAAAAAATTATAGCGTGAACAGTATCGTCGTGAAAAATAAAAATAAAAAATTTTTGTAGTAGCGTCACCAGAAAAAAAAGTTATAAGTTGCTCTCTAAGAAATCTGATTACTTGTCCTCCAAGAAATTTGATTACTTGATATCCAAGAAAGTTTATTACTTGCTATTCAAGAAATCTTATTACTTGCTCTCCAAGTTCTGCATTAATTTGTTTTCCAAGCAAGAAGGTAGCAAGAAGAAGGGATTCTAGACCTTTAAGAATAAGAGGAATTTTTTTTTTCTTGTTCTTATAATTCTAAAATAAGTTCCTTTTTATTGGTGTTTTGTTTCAACTAAATCCTACTTGTACTAGGACTAGTTCTTTACTTTCTTTTTTGTACCCCAAGATTCCATACTTTATTACTACGAACTTGATACACGTNTGTTCTAGGACTAGTTCTTTACTTTCTTTTTTGTACCCTAAGATTCCATACTTTATTACTACGAACTTGATACACGTTTTGGACAAAGTATTCTCGTTCAAAGGTTATTTTGAGTGGAAAAAGGCAAGTGTGGGTGTGTTTAAAGAGGGTAAAAGCCATATTAAAAGCGTGATACTTGATCATTTATTCTTTTTTTTTTAGATGTCTAATTCAGGTGGTGATGAGGAACGGGCTCGTTTAGAAGCTGAGGTCAAAGGAAGGAACGACTTCACCCTTCAAGCTATGCACCAACAATTTGAGAGATGGACCCTTCAATTTCAAGAGATGAGGGATATGATTATCGAGCAGAATGACAGCATAGCTGCAATTAGGAGGGAGAATAATGTTGTACCCCCAAATAATGTTAGACCCCAAGTTAGAAGGAATGTACCTTATATTCCTTTTGTAAATACGGAATATGATAATGATGATTTTGATGTTGAATTTAATCTAGAACGAAGGGATAGGAGGGGACAAAGAGGTAGAGTAGAAGATGATAATATAAATAGTATAAAGATGAAGATGCCACCTTTCAAGGGGACAAGGGATCCAGACTTGTACCTTGATTGGGAGAGACGAGTTGATGCCATCTTTGATTGTCATAACTACTCCGAGGGTAAGAAAGTTAAACTTGCTGTTGTTGAGTTTTCTGATTATGCTGCTTCTTGGTGGAAAAAGCATGCTAGGGACAGATTACAAGAGGAGCTACCACCTATTGCTACGTGAGCAAAGATGAAGAGGGTAATGAGGAAGCGATTTATTCCATCATACTTCCAAAGAGATCTACAATCTCGCCTTCAACACTTGAAGCAATGCTCCATGTCGGTGGATGAGTACTTCAAAAGCATGGATATGGCTATGATCCAAGCTAACTGCGTGGAGGAAGAAGAGGCTAGTAATAGCTAGATTTTTAAATGGTTTAAATTCAGAAATAGCTAATGTAGTAGAGATACAACAATATGTAACTTTAGATGAGTTAGTTGATTTGTTTGTAAAAGTTGAAAAACAAATTGAGAAAAAGCAGCAAAATAACTCATGGAGAAGTCGACCAAACACTATTTCTAAGAAGCCATGGTCAACTGAAGAGGGGAAAGCTCCTTCAAAACCTCAAGATGATACAGGTAAAGGTAAAGTTGCGGAGGGAGGTAAAACCTTTAATCCTAAATCTTCTAAACCTTCAATTTCTATTCAATGTCACAAATGTCATGGAAGGGGGCATATGATGCATGAATGTCCAAGTAGAAGAAACATCCTACTTAGAGAGAATGGAGAATATGAGAGTGAAAAAAGTGAGGGGGAAGAAGAAGAGGGAGAAGGTGTAAGTGAGGAAGATGATTTGGAACTGCCTAATGATGGTATAATTGGGGTGGTTAGGAGAATTATGACTATCAATTTGGGTAGTGTTGATGAAGGGCAGAGAGAGAATTTGTTTCATACTAGGTGTGGGATAAAAGGGAAGACTTATTCTATGATTATTGATGGGGGAAGTTGTGCAAATGTGGTGAGTTCATACTTGGTGGATAAACTAGGAATTGCATGCATGAAGCGCTCTACCCCATATAGGCTCCAATGGTTGAATGATTGTGGAGAAGTAAAAGTAAACAAACAATGCATGATTTCATTCAATGTTGGTAGGTATGAAGATGAGATTCTTTGTGATGTAGTTCCAATGCAAGCATGTCATGTTTTACTTGGCCGACCTTGGCAGTATGATAGGGATACTACTCATCATGGGAGAAAGAATAGGTATAGTCTTCTGCATAATGGTAAGAAGTATACTCTTGCACCATTATCTCCTTCTCAAGTGTTTGAAGATCAAAAACGATTGAGGGAAACAATGGGAAAACAAAAGGGAGAGGTAAAAAGTGAGCTTGAGGGAAAAGAAAAAGGCCAAGAGATAGAAAAAAAGAGAGATGGCCGAGAGAAAGAGAGAGAGGGCAGCGATCTAAGTAAAGAGGTAAAAGAGGGTGTGAGTAAAAAAATAAAATGTTTTGGTGAGAGGAAAGAGGCTAAGGAAAAGAAAAATGAGAGCCTTTATATAAAAGCCAAAGAGTGTTTGAATACTAGGAGAGAGGGGCTGCCCATAATATTACTTACTTACAAAGAAGGATTGATTAATTTTGAACAACTAATTCCTTCTTTGCCAAATAGTGTTTCTACTCTTTTGCAGAATTTTGAAGTTGTTTTTCCTGATGACACCCCAAAGGGATTGCCACCTTTGAGAGGGATTGAGCACCAAATAGACTTTGTGCCTGGGTCTCAACTTCCTAATAGGCCTGCCTATAGGAGCAATCCTGAAGAGACCAAAGAATTACAAAGACAAGTTGAAGAATTGCCTGGAAAGGGATTTGTTCGAGAGAGTATGAGCCCATGCTCTGTTCCAGTCCTATTGGTCCCCAAAAAGGATGGAACATGGAGGATGTGTGTAGATTGTNCAAGTTGAAGAATTGCTTGGAAAGGGATTTGTTCGAGAGAGTATGAGCCCATGCTCTGTTCCAGTCCTATTGGTCCCCAAAAAGGATGGAACATGGAGGATGTGTGTAGATTGTCGAGCCATCAACAAGATAACGGTAAAGTATCACTATCCTATCCCTCGTCTTGATGACATGTTGGACGAACTGTATGGTTCCAAAATCTTTTTTAAAAGAACTTTAGGGAACATGTTGAGGCCTGTTTTGAAAGGAAAATTGACTTCTTGGGAAGATTACTTACCTATTATAGAATTTTCTTATAATAGGACCTTCCATTGTTCTACTGGTAAGACTCCTTTTGAAGTTGTTTATGGATTCAACCCCCTCACTCCCCTTGATTTATTGCTTTTGCCTACTAATGATTTTGCTAATCTTGATGGTATGAAGAAGGTTGATATGATGAAGAAAACTGATGAACAAACAAGACTTGCAATTGAAAAGAAGAATAAGGAAGTTGTATTGCGAAGGAATAAGGGCAAAAAATATGTTGTTTTTAAACCTGGTGACTTGGTTTGGGTGCATATGAAAAAGGAAAGATTTCCATCGGAAAGATCAGAAACATTAAAAGTAGCACTAAGTTGGAACTCACCAGGAAGATCAAGTTTATAAGCATTGTCTCCGATCCTTTCAAGGATTTTGTATGGCCCACTTCCCCTAGGATTTAGTTTGGTCTTTCTTTTGGATGAATTCTCTTCAAGAAGAGGGGTATCGCATCCAAGGAAGCTCTACTCCATTGAAGGACAATGATGAAGCTTTAGAAACTCCAAGGAGGCCCATAACAAGATCTCAAACCAAGGAGTTCAATGATAAGCTCAATGGGCTTCAATCGCTGATCCAAAGGTTTCTTATTGGGGAAGAATAGCTCATGCCCAAGGGAGAGGAATTGTCCAAATGCTACAATTATTTGGTGGCCCAAATTCAATCCTAAGATGAGGAATTTTAAGGTCCAATTTCGTGCAAATAAGGTCAAGAAGAGTCCATGAATCAGCCACAACAAGAGTTGCTTTCTGCCCAAGTTTTGAGAGAAGACTAGTCAAACTTTCCAAGATTGTCAAGTTTTCCTAGTTGGGATTTACCTTATTTATTTATTTATATATAGGTTATTAATATTTTCCTTAGTCTATTTATGGTATCCTAAGTACCATTTAATGCTTTCCTAGAAGTACTAAATTTGTTCTTAGTTAGGTTACTTTATTTCCTTTCTAGAATAGGATTCCTTGTAATTGTCTTTATAGGGTTCCTTGGACGTTTTTTTACCCTTCTCCTATATATAGGAGTCCTTTTTATTCATTAAAGGCAATTTAGATTGATATTAATAATATTTGAGAGAATTCTTTGAACCTTTGTGACTTGTTCTTCAAGAATTTATCTTTAAACCTTTACTAGTTTCATAGTTTAAGGTATAAAATAAGTTCTTCTTGTGATATCTTTGGTTTCTTTTTGGTAATCTTTAGAAGGTGATTAGTTTCTACATACAAATTATTGTCTTTAGTTACTCATAAAGCGGTCAAGATCCGAATCTATCGTTTTGATTTGTTTTCTCAAGTAAAGGCGTTAGAATTCTTCCATAAATCTATACGTTGTTACTTGGATCTTTTCAAGGCCTTAGAACATCTAATCCTTGGAAATTCGTGGATCTTTCCTTCGAATTTCCCATATCTTTAGTTAGTTTTTTTTGTTTCTTTTCTTTGTGCTTCCGCATTCTAATATTCAATTCTCTATTTGTGATCTCCCTTAACCTTGATGTTATCAATTCCTATAGCCTCGCGATGAAAAGTACGAACGTCATTGTACCATTTCGCAAGACTCTACTAGACTCATTTTTGTACAATGAGATCAACGAACCGAGGGCTCTGATACCAATTTTGTCACGACCCAGAACGTCGTGATTGGTACCCACACAAACCCTCCGGTGGGAGAACCATTACAACCTCCAAACTAACACATCTTATGAAAACTAAGGCATTTAAAAATACGAAAGCAAGTTTAAATGACTATAAAAATGGAGTCCCCATAAACTCCAAGGTTTAAACAAACAACTAAGCAAACTAATGCGGAAGAACAACCCCTAGAACCTGGAATTTATTGTACTAAAACTCTACTAACGACAAGTCTAAGAACAAGGGGTACAACCCCGTAACTAAACAACACTTTAAACAAATATTTTGAATTAGAAAAGAGTGGATTTAAACAAGAGTGATCCATGGCATCCTAAAAGAACTAGCTCACCCTTGAATCCAGTCACGCACAATAGTCACTTAGTTAAGATCTCTCAATAGCTGCCTAAAGATGCCATGTACTCAACAAAGAACAAGCAAGTGCAGTATCAATATACAACCACAGTGTACTGGTATGATCATGCGGCTATCCCAATAAGTGAAACACATCCAAGTAACCACACCATTATAAAACAAGCATATGCCGAACATATACAATATTAGTCATCCTTTCATGATCAATGTAGTATCCCACATTCTCAGTAATACACATTGGTCCTCATTTTAGAGCAACATACGATCTTTCAATATCAATCATCAGTAGATATGAACGTAATAATCAAAAGTAGATACACAACACAATTTAATGGTCCTCTCATTAAACCTAATTCAATGGTCCAATCATGGAACCCACACCCAAACTATTAGCATACTGGAACGTGGTGCTCGATCTAGGGTTTATACCGAAACGTGGCAACCGATCCCATGTTTATGCCAGAACGTGGGAACCGATCCCAGTTAGTGTGTCAGATCGTGACACACACCCATTCAACAAACCACAATCCCAATCACAATGTATATTCTCACAATCATACAACAAGAATATCCTCATTTACGATTAGGGTGATCAATAATGTAACATTCACATACATACATGCATTATAATGAAGCAATTATAAACATATATCACACCAACATGAAATCACAGCCATCACCTACCTCAAATCCAAGCTTGAATCCCCTAAGGCACTTGAATCTGCCTTTTCCGAATTCTTCTAGCTTGTTCGTGGTCTAAAAACATACAATTAACGCAAGGATCAATAAACGAAGCCTAAATACCCATATTATAAGCAATAATATTGATCCTAGGTCAAACCTTTGATCCTTATACCCAAATTAGGGTTTCTTCCACCATAAATCACAGATCAAAACCCTCCCCCATCAATAATTAGCCACAAATTTACATTCTACGGATCAAAAAAGGATTCGGGGAGTTAAAACCTTACCTTTAGTCTCAAGAATACTGAAACACTGTCAAGAAAGCACCTGGGGTCATTCCTTAGCTCTCAAAGTTGAAAAGTGAAAAATAAAGACATTTTGGGGTTTATTTACGACTTTAACTCGTGTCAAACCCGCTACATCGATCCCTATCCCGCTACAGCAGTCCTGCCCTGGCGGCAAAAATCTCGCCCCAGCGGCTTGCACGGAACCAAAGATTTATTTTAATAATTCCAAGACCCCCATTTCACAACACACCCTTAACCAACGACGCTAAAAAATATCGTTCACGTTAAGATCGATTTGGGGAGTTCTATTCACCTGACCTCAATTCCATAAAGTTGTACAAACTCCTTAACGTCTTAGCTATCTACTCATGTGATCAAATTCATAATTAGATCACCCCATTGCTACCATATTTTCCTAGACCTTAATGACTGTGATTTCAACCAAATCTGGACTAGGCTAGGAAATCCCAAGTTACTATTAAAAAGTTTTCTGACCCTAATTCTTTCCCCATTGGCTTTTCTCTAACGAAGGAATCAGGTCGCTACAAATTAAGAGAAAGACATTATAGAGTATGTTAAACTCTGTGGCATGACTTAGAGAATAAAAAAGTGAGGTTTCATAATCATCAAATAGCTTCCCATTCATAAATGTGGCACACTTGATACTTATGAGCAAGACTCTACTAGACGTGGTTTTGAGACAATGCTAAAACCATTCTAAACCTTGTGCTCTAATTACCAAGTTTGTCACGACCCAAGGGTACACCCTAGATGTAACATGGTGTACAAGACCTCAAGAGGCCTAATACAAGACAGTTAGAATATCATAACATAAAGCAATAGAAATGAAATGGAAATTTTAAAACCTTTTCCATACAATTGAGGTCTTTTATAAAAGCAAGCAGAAGTCTATATTACTTTGTCTCAAACTATCTAAAACAACTTGAATAAATCTTTGGCACGCAGCCCATACAAAAGTCTAAAACTTAAAAGAAACACATAAAAGAAAGGTGATCAAATCCTCGATGCTATGAGAACACACCAAATCTTCAAGTCCTTGCTCTACTAGGAACCTAGCCACGGGAATGGTACTCAATATTGTCAGACCCTACATTTGATAAGAATGTAGGCAAGAGTATGTAGTACAAAATGTACTAAATATGATAAATAGCATAACATGATAAGAGCATAACAACATATGCATAGGCATAATCTCCAACATACACATATTATAAGCATTAGTCAACATATGGCATAATCCATGAACATAGGAGGTACAACATATTCATAAGCATAGTAAACCCCCAGATCTTAATAACATAAGACAACTACTTCTTAGGTAACCTCAAAGCATACTTGTGCAATGCATGAATAAGACCCCATAATCTCATCCATACTAATTACCACTTTTAGGCAATCGTAATCATAAACATACTTACCATCTTTTGGTCTCATCCTTAGCTTAAGTCTCATAGAAAAGGGAACCTTCACCTTTAGTCAAACATATTAAGGTAGGCAACTATAACAATAATCCAAGCTAAGCATACAACATAAAAGAAAACACTTCATAAGTAACTTCAAGTAATACTTGTGCAATGCATGGATAAGACCCCATAATCTCACTGATTCTAAGTACCACTTTAGGTCATCCTACATATTGATCATCTCTTTGATCTCATATTTAGCTCATCTTTCATAAATAAGGGGAATCACCGTAACTCATACATATTATGTAAGGCCTTTCAAGCTACAATCCATATAATTCATTGTTCATAACATAATACATATTAAGAAATCACATGTATTCGTCTCCATGTTCATTTTAAGAAATAATAGATATTTGCCTCCATGTTCATTTTAGGAAATAACAGGTATTCGCCTCAATGTTCATCATAATATGATATAGGTATTCGCCTCCGTATCACTTTAAAGTCTAATGGTTATCCACCTCTTGCCTTGCTATAGAAGTTATATATTAAGGGTAGTCATCACACACTCCTCATATCATGACATGGGTAATCAACTCATGTTTATCTAATTAGGAACAAGGGAATTCACCTCACATTCCTCGCATACAAAGGTCTTTGGGAAATCACAACAAGCCTCATCACATTTCATAGTCCTTGGACTTAGATTCATTTTAGGTTAGCAACCCTTTCAACCTAGAATCATTCTATGTGAGAGAACCTTTCATAACATATCATATTCATGCATAACTGTGTATATGAGAATATCCTTTCAACAACACATCAACATATCATAAACATAGGTCATTCTCAAAGTGTTCATAAAGAATATACTAAACTTCATAAAACGTGCATAATATCATGTCTTCCCCATTGAAGGATCAAAGCTCATATTGAATCAACTTATCTAGAATGACTACATTAGACATGGATACCAACATAACTCTTGTGATTCTATCACTTCATACATTCATAAGGTAGATTATGTGGGTAAGGTCCTTCCCCAATAATTCTAGCTAGTAGTCTACTATAATCATATAAGCATCACTCTTAGGGCTTTAACATACATAATTCTTCATATTGGATTTACTTTCAAAACCCTAATAATCAACATTCATGATTACAAGCCCTACTCTCAAATCTTTACTTCTTTCAATCATCATAAACACCTAGATCACAAGGCATTCTAGTCACATGCTTCATTCTTAAGCAATTCTAGTCATATATCATCATAAAGGCTAAATCTCAAGCCTTACTAATCATGACCTATCATATATACATTATTCTAATTCAATTCATGTCTACATGATTTTATTCTTGAACAACTACTATACATATCACTAATTCTAGAAGATCATATTTGAATCATCAATTTCCCTTCACAAGTCATAAACCCACATTACTTCAATTTCATCAATTAGACTAGGGTAAACCATGGAAAACATGTAATATCATCATAATAACATGATTAACTACTAATTCAATCATAAACAATCAATATCCACTCAATTGGATCTATAATCATCTTAACCCACAATATTGGAAGGAACGCTAACTTGAATTGGGGATTTCATCTTCACAATTGGGGGAATTCTAGGTAATTCCATGGATGGAAGAATTGATGGATGAATAAGCTATAATACCTTGATTATAATGCCTTACAAAGCTTGCAACAATGGAGTCTTGACTTGACCTATCTTTATTTTCTTCTTCTTCGTCTTCACTTTCTAGAGAGAGGATTTTTTAGAGGGAATTTGGTAATTTTTGGTGAGTGGAAATAATGACTAGGATCAATTAATTTAGGGGTCCAAAGTCTTTATATAGGTGGTCTATGAAAGGTTAGAACGACAGCAATTAACCCCTAATTAATTGTAGAATGTTCCATAAAGCCCTCACTTAACCGCTTGAAGCCAACATTCTGCCTCACCCACAAGACCACGCCCATGCTCCATTGGTGTACCGACGGGGCGTGCTAGTCAAACGTGGGTGATGGTCTGAGGCACTGATTTTTGGATCTTGACCCACAACCCTCACTCACAGGGTGTGGACCCCCTACGAGGTTTATATCCCTTCGTGGGTCTACTATTTTGGGGAAGATTCTGGGGTCCTCTTCGAGGACCCTTGCTTGGTCCTTGGGGAGTCGTACCTTGATGTTTTATTAATTTTAAGTACGTGGAGTTATACCTATGACTCTAACCTTCACGTCAAGCTCTAGTTAAGCCTATTAGTTTCTAAGGTGTTACAATTACGCAACAACCTTTTGAGATAGCGTCAGCTCTCATTTATGGAATGGCGAAGATAAACTGAGTTTGGTATACTTGGGAGAATCAAGTCTCTCCTTCGACTTTCGGGATGACCAAAGAACAAATAGAAAAAGACTAAGAGAGGGACCAAAACATGGTCAAAATGATGACCCAATTGAATCTTTTGTCAAAACATGTAATGGGTCGTGGTTCAAGGACCAGTGAATGCAGTTGGAGTTAGCGTGGTGAATCCCGATGATGCACAATTAGAAGCGTTGTACAATGAGGACGTACACTTCCTAGCAAATAAGGGAAGAGGATTCCACCAAAATTATCCAAGGCCAAGTTGAAACCAAGGATAGAATAAAGCGCATGATTAATATTGGAATGATCATAATACAGAGTTGCGTGACCGTGGTACAAACTTGAGAGAGTGTGATGGTGACAAAGAGATATACGTTCCCCCGCATGAGCTTCAAAATCCAAAATAGCAGAGGGTTGACCCAGAGAAATTTCGCATTCAAAATATGCTTGCACGCATTATCAATAGTGGAAGGGTCGATAAGGTGTCTAAAGAAATGAAAGAGGATGCCTCCATTCTAAACCAGACCGGTTCATCTCACTCGGTGACCATTAAAAAGTTTGAAATGCAAATGGGACAAATCTCATCTCATTTAGACCCAAGGCCAAAAGGGGGTTCTACCAAGTGATACCTTGGCTAACCAAAAAAATGAACCTTGAAAGTGTATCCACATCTTTCCATAATGAAAAATAAGGTGCTTATTGGGAGTCAACCCAAGTGTTTAATCATTTCTTATTGTTATTTGAATTACGGGGGTTGAAAAGTTAAAATTTTGGGAAACAGAGCGATTAGGCGAGCCCATGATGAAGTTGGTGACTCGTCGAACAGGTCAGCGAGTTCGATTTGGATCGTCGTTTGATCCATCTAGCTAACTACAGATTTCGTAAAACTTGGTGGGCCAAAGTACCATTCGGCGCACCACCGAATGGGTCAGCGACGTAAGTGACCTTGACGATCAGCGCGCGAACTGAAAGGTACAAAGGGGAAGAACCATTTTTAAATTCAAAATCCTCCCTCATTTCATACTTTTCGACTTCTATACTTTTAGTATCTCACATTTCATACTTCAATACTAGTTCTTGTTTTTCATGTAGAATCAATTACTCGGAGAGGATTTTAAGATACTTTGCTAACCTAGCATTTCAACCTTCTGCTTCTAAGGTTGGAACCCCGAACCCCGTCAATACAATTTTGGTAAACTCAAATGCGTGATCAATGCCTGGTTATTTTTTTTGTGTATTATTGATTTGTTTAATGCGTATTGATAATGAATGCGCTTATCTTGTTTTATTTTGTGTTAATTAGCCATAAACTGTGAAATCGTGCATATTAACATCATAAATTTGTGGGTCGTGTTGATTTTGTGTTTGGTCTAATGTGGATTAAGTTTAGGTAACCCCGAATTGTGCTCATTGTCAGATTTTGCCCAACGATATAGTGGTTGACATCATTCTTAATGGTAAAAGACGTCAATTGGCAAATTTTGGCCAAATCAGAGGAAGTTTTTAGTACTCTGAGGCAATGGTTAGTTTGCGTCTAGGATCAATTGCATAGAATATCGGTTTAATTTTGTTTTTGTGTGTTGCGGGTGAGATATTGAAGGTCGGGGTAAAAATATGGTAGGTAACACTATTTGGCGATCTGGGTTGAACTCGCCCAGTGGTTCGGCGGTTCACCTAAAGACTCCTTGATCGCCTTTTTATATTGCATTTTTGTGATTTGTGTTATGTAAAATTCGGTGAAATGCCTGAGCTTAGAGAGTTCAATGGCGACTCGCCGAATGTCTCTTCTGATCACCCTTCTGCACCCCAAATTTTTAGAAACTATTCTATAAATTTCGGCGAGCTACTTCTTGTTCGCCGAATGGTGTCGGAGATTCGCCAAAAGGACCACAACATACCCGACCTATTTTGAATTTTTGCAGATTTTATTCTGTAACATTCGGCGTGCCCGACTTGGCTCGCCTAACGGTTCGGAGAGTCTTCTTGCATACTTTCTAACTTTGACATTTTTTTTAATTGCATCTAATGCATGTGGTTGTGTTTTGCAGATATGGCTAGACCGAAAGTTTCCAGAAAAAATCAACTGCACCGGAAGCGAGCACAGGGAATTGTGATTAATGAGGGGGCTGCACCCTCTCGGAATGCACCGTCCAAACTTCCTCCAATAGGGGATTAAAGGAAAAGGGAAAGGGCCGGCAATGCCAATACTAGTAGTCGAAAGTTTAGATAGCGAGGGTCAACTCACCTCACCACTTTTGAGAGGGAGGGTCATTCTGAGGAAAGTTCTCTAACCTCAGTTTCTGAGCCGAAAGATAACGAGCTCATACATGCTAGAAGAGCAGACCTACGCTCCAAGGCTATGCATGATCCAGATCGGATGTAGTGCCTCTAATGCCTCCTACACCTCCATCTCATGTAGCAATGTAGGTTCCCCCACCCTGGTCGCTTAACAAATTAAAGGGCGAAGGTTTGAGAAATATTTTAGAAGACAAGAGGTTGTCCACAGAAGGAGTGGTTTACCGAATACCCAGAGGTATGCAACACTTTAATATTCCAAAAATTTGAGATATTAACAAAGCCCCGAGCCCCTTACATTCCTAATTGGGTCTGGGAGTATAACTAAGCATATAAGGAGCTAGTGCCAAAGAGAAAGAAGAAGGCAAACACCTTCAAGCCGATTGACCATGTATGTAGTATTACATTGACAAAATCCAGAAGAAGACCATCGATGATTTGAAAGGCTGGTTGGCACCCTTAATTTCTGACACCACGCTACAGTGAATTGAGGATGGTGCACCCATTGAGAAGAAGGATGTGAACGTCGCTGCTATATACTAGTTCAGATTTATCAGCAACACCTTCATGCTTTCAGAGAATGAGTCGATCCTCTAGCATCTGAAGGTTGCATGTTTGGGCTGCAACATGCATTGTGAAAAGCTGAATTTTGGTTTGATCATAGAGCAGGCGATGGCCATGAAGGCCAAGAAGAGTCAGACTTCTCTTCCCTTTCCTGTGTTAATTATAGAGTTGTTCAGGTGGTCCCGTGTTCCGATAATTAGGAAGACGGATGTGGAAATGACTTCCACTTCCTCTACTAACATCCGACGGATCGAGGCCGAGTACATGAGGGATGAGGCTGATCGGAGGAGAGTTGCACCGGTGGATACATCCCAAGTAGTTATTGTTGAGATGTTTCTGACAAATGCAAGATTTCACCCTCAGGCGAGTGAGCCTACAAGTACCTTTGGCCCCTCTACTTCAGCACCTTAAGGTTCTACTGGTGTACCCCCTTCTACTATTGTATCCCCTCCTAGTGTTGTTGCTGATTCCTCCCAAATTCATATCACCCAGGCCATGTTGTACAAGATGGGCCATCTGGCTCAGTTGTCTGATGTGCGTGCCTTTCGGGTACAGGTCGTTGCGCCTGGATTGATAGAGTGGGCTATTGCTGCTGCCCTGGCTCCGATTATGACTGAGATTAGAGAGCATATGGAGTTGATAGAGGTCATTTGAATGCTTTTGTTGAGCTTGAACTTGCATTTGAAGCAACCATTGTGAGCTTGATTACGGTTTGATGATGGTTAGTCACAGTTTGAAACTTAGAGAGCACAATTGAATATTCTATGTGTAGTTGAACTTCTTGTGTGCACTCGTGTTGAGTCTTCAGTAGAACTGTTTGTAGACATCCTTATTGAACGGATTGATCTTGTGTTTTATATGAGGACAAGCAAAAGTTTAAGTTTGGGGTATTGATGAGTCTGGGAATTTGACTCATTTAGGGCGTTTTATTCATAGAATTAGTGTCCTCGATACACATTTTTTGATCAAAACTAATGCTTTAATGTTAATTTGAAGATAAAAAGGCAAAAGAGCAGGGCAAGAACATTACCGGGCAAATAGGAGCGAAAAAGGTGAAAAAGGCCGAAGATAGTAAAAATTGAGAATCACCAAATTCACTTGATCACTCACTGAGTGCCACTTTATCTCGCCTAATGTTCCACACTACCAATCCCGGGGAGAAGCTAACTTGGCGATAGATTTGGACCTTTGGCAAACTGATGAACAGATCGGCGACACAAACTTTGTTCTCCTAAAGTTACAGGGTCTGAAGGATAAAAAGTCAAGGCAAACTTGCGATGGAAAGGAGCCATTGGCGCATCGTCGACTTGGCCAGTGATGCTCGACTAACTCCGTCTAGTAACCCTGTAGGCTAAAATCTGGAAGCATATAAATTTAATTTCAAAAAGAAAAAAGAGTATCCATCAATATCCTGAGTAATCCTACCTCTTTTAAACTAGATAGTTTCATCTTGAACATTACTTTTTTTAGTTTTTAGGAGTTTTCTAGTAGATTTTGTGTTGGGTTTTGGAATTGAAGCATTGTAAAGACTCGGAGATTAATAACCAGCGATGGAGAACATAATTGGTATGAATTTCTTAATTTTTATGATGTGTGGCTAAAATCCCCATTCTTGGGGATGTGATTATGTGATTAATTGTAACACCTCAAAAAGCAGAGTTGGACTGTTGAACAGAAAAAGGTGAACCACAGAGGGGTTCACGGGCTGCGATCAAGACCATGACCCATCACCATCATCGTGGTTCACATCCACCCAGAAGTGGTGGACCACTAAGCCCTCCACAGGTTGTGGATCCCCACACGGGCCGTTGTTTGGCTCGTCAACCTATACAAATAGACCCCAGTCCCTAAGTGAAGAACCACTCTGGCCTTTTATGGTCTGTGGTCCTTTACACGGCTCGTGGAGTGGACTGTAGGGGGGGTACCAAAAACTACTAGCACTGGCCTATGAACCACAACTTACTTGGCGGGTCGTGGTCCCACTAACGGTCCGCCAGTGGCTCTGTGGAAGGGCCTCGCCAGCTTTTATGTTAGAGTCTAATTTGTCTTTCCCCCTATGTGATGGGCACCTAATCTACGTGGTTTAATACCTAAACTACATTGTTTTAGTCAGTTTAAGCCTAATAATCTAGTTAGAACCTAACAAAACCCTTTATTCACCAAAAATCATCCAAACTTAGAGTAAAATGAGCAGAACCCCTTGCAACCTGACTATCTCATTAATGTAAAGCTTGTCATAGTCCTCTGCTAAATCTGTAGTCATAACAACTAATAAATGAATGGACTTAGTAACTCTGTCTACTATCGCCCAAATGGGGTCATGTTGTCTACGAGTAGGAGGTAAACTTGTAATGAAGTCCATGTTGATCACTTCCCACTTCCAAGTAGGAATGTTGATCTCTTGAGCAATACCTCCTGGTTTTTGATATTCTACATTCACTTGTTGACAATTAGGGAACTTAGCCACAAAATTTGATATATCCCTCTTCATGCCATTCCACCAAAAAACTTCCCGCAGATCACGGTACATCTTACTGGCACCTAGATGAATGGAATACCTGGAGTTTTGGGCCTCCGCAAGAATCTATCGCCTCAACATACCCACCTTAGGAAAACATAAGCGACCCTGATAGAAAAGCAGACCATCTCCCCCTTGGGAGAAAACCTCAATTCTCTGTTGATGAACTGCACCTTTTAGTTGAAGCAACATAGGATCACTATCTTGCCTTTCCTTAACCTCCAGTACCAGTGAAGATTCCGACCCATTCTAAACTATTACACTACCATATGATATCCTCAGAAGGCGAACTACCAAACGGGAAAGCTTGTGAACATCTTTTGCTAGTTCTTTTCTTTCTTCCTCAACATGTGCTACACTACCCATATATAGTCTACTAAGAGCATCTTTTACTACATTGGCCTTATCAGGATGATAAAGAACATTCATATCATAGTCTTTGAGGTACTCAATCCATCTCTTCTAGCAAAGATTCAACTCTTTTTGGGTGAACATGTAACACCCCGTAGTTTTGTAGGCTGACTAGGGATAATTTAGAGGGCTACAAGTCAAGGCTTGAGGGCATGAGCCAAGGCAAAGGGGATTGGGCCAAGGCAAGATCCAAGTTTACCCAAAGATATCAAGGCACTACGCTAGACCACAAAAGCCTTCACAACTCGTGGTCGCCACCATGGCTCGTGGTACCACCCGTGGTGGTGAGGCAGTGAGCCCCTCAAGGCTGCCCAAAATGGCCTTCTCCACACGAGCCACTTCACTGCTCATGAAGGCCTAGATGGCTCGTGGGAGTGGTCATAGACTTACCTTAAAATTTGGGGTCTTGGGTGTGTAGCATAGCTAATTGTCAAGGGACCACGGGCACCTTCAAGGATCGTGGTACCGATGACGGATCTTGAACATGGGCGTGGTCCCTGGGCACCCAATTTTAAAGCGGCGGTTATTTTAGTTATTTCCCATTTAGGTGTTTATTAAGTGAGGTCATTTTGTACTAATTTTATACACCTATATGAGTAATTTTAAGTTAAAATACGCCCATTCAACCCATTATTTTCACAAAACTTAAATCAAATCCCAAAAGTTCATCTTTTCTCAAAAAATTTCTCTAGAACTGAAGGAAGAAGAATAGGAAAGTTGAAACTACGGCTTGAAGAAACAAGGCTTTTTCAGTTAATTTATTTGACGTTATCACTAAGGTATGGTAGTCCTTCATCCATGGATACAATTAATCCATGGAGCCCCTTCAACATCCCCAATTTCATAGCTAGAAATTACAAAAGTTAGGGTTTGACTCCAATCTCATGGATTCCTTTCAAAGTCATTTTTAATGATTGAAGGATGTTTTATTATGGATAGATTGATTATTTTATGTGGTTTTATATTGAATTCCTCAAGAATCCATGAATTCCCCTATTTTCCCAAATTGGATCTCAAAGTGTGGGTATTGATTGATGCAAGTAGAATATGATAGAATTGTAAATGAACACATAATGAGCATGATGGGAAAGAATTCCTCACATAATGAAGATTCTAGGTTGAAAGGCTTTCTCACCTTAATTGAATCTAAAGTTTAATGAACACATGGACAGTGAAAGGTTAATGTCACGCATGATCCTATTCTAATGAACTCTTTTGGATTGATTATCTAGTACATCCATCCATAAGAGATGAAGCAAGTTTTGACTTAGTAAAGTATTCTGTGGGAATTATGTTTGGCATAGAGTGGATATTGATATCAGATTGAAGCCCTCACGTGGGTTGAGTTCGGGTTTCTAGGAGCAATCTCTAGAGATGGGTACCCTCACGAGAGTTGAGCCCAGGTATCTTGTACCAATCTCATCGTGTCATAACTACGTGCCCCCGTAGGTGATTTAGCTAGCTATTGATTTCATCTCAAGATAAGCTAATGGTTCTACCTTAAGCGAGTAGGTCAAACCTTTTCGGTGTGGGTAACACTGAATTCTATGTTAAGCTCACATGGTCTATGTTGGTTAAGGATAATTACCACAAGGTCAAGTCTAGTATGAACTATGGCTACTTAAGAAGATTTACTTAGTATGGGTGAGTGTATGGGATCTTATCATGCATCTCACATATAGGCTTTGAGGGTAGTTGCGGTGTGTTCCTCTGATGTTATAATGATGTATGTATTGAGTATGCTTATGACTATATGGTAAGTGCATTTGAGGTAAAGATTACTTGTAATGATGTATGTTTACTTGGATTGTTGACATGAGTTGCCTTCCCTGATATGATTGACTAAAGATAAATGTTCCCTTGTCTATGACAAATAAGCTAAGAATGAGATCAAAAGATGGTACACATGAATGAGGACCTAAAGTACCTTGCTTAGCATGAGTGGGATTATGGGATCTTATCTATGCATGCCATAAGCTTGCCTTTAGGTGGTTCATGAAATGTTTCTCTTATACTATGTTGAACTAAATTGCATTGATTATTCCTATGTCTATGATCTTATCTCTTATGCTCACTAGTTATGATTATTGCCTACCATGTTATAGACTATGCGTTATTATGATGTCTCTTATGCTTATGACTTGTGGTTTTACACTATCTTCAAAAGAATGGTTTGACTTAGCAAATGACATGCATTAAACTAAAATGTCCCTTTTAGCATGTTTTCAAGGTTTTTATGCATGGTTGTCATAGTTAGTGCATTTTTTTCTAGCCCATACTTTCCTACATTTTCCCCAAGTGTAGGGTCTGGTTCTTAAGGCTTTCATCATTTGGTAAAGGCTTGGATTCGACTATTCTCATTGCTTGTGGTGATTCCTCATGATTTGAGGATGGGAGGTTCACTTGAGTTTCATTTCTAGTACTTTTCACTTTTGGACTATGTTTGTATGGGCAATGTCTCTTTTCATTTGAATGGTTGTAATAGTTGGCTATATTGAGACAAGTATGGACTTCTACTTGCTTTTATGAAAGATTTTGATTGTAAATTTTTGTTTTTTAAATATCCGCATCAACTCTATTTACTTTATGTTATGATATGATAAGTGACTCTTGTTAGGCCTTTCGGGGTCTAATAGGCCATGTTACATCTAGGGTATACCCCTAGGTCGTGACAATCTTGGTAATCATAGCACAAGGTTTAGAATGATTATAGGATTATGTCTCATAAGCCAGGTCTAGTAGAGTATTGTTCATAGTGTGAAGTCTGTTTATGAATGAGAGGTTATAAATGAATACACGAAGGGTTAACACAAGAAGAATGGAGAATGACAACATGAATGAAGGAGCTCCTTCTCAAGCTAATCAAGTTTTCATTGATCTCGTGGTTGAGAATGTGACCCATGCGGAGTTTAGGTCACTTTTCCAAATGTTTGCACCAGTCGTGAAAGCTCAAGCCAATCGAAAAGCATTATCCAATGAACCCTAATGTGAATTCGGCCGCTTCTAGGGTTAGGGATTTTTCTTGAATGAACCCTCCAAAATTTCATGGCTCCAAAGTGGAAGAGGATCCTAAAGAATTTGTGGAAAAGGTTTATAAGATACTTAATATCATAGGGTGACTTTGGTATATAAAGCGGAATTTGCCGCTTGACAATTGAAGAGTGTTGCTCAAGTAAGGTATGATCTATGGAAGAGATATAGGCCAATAAGAGTGGGTCCTATAGAGTGGGAGGTGTTTAAATCGGTGTTCCTTGAAAGGTTCTTTTCCCGAGAGTTGAGGGAAGATAAGGTGGAAGAATCCATTAACCTTAGGCAAAGTAGCATGAATGTTAGGAGTCTACCTTGAATTTACCTAACTATCCAAGTATGCTTCATCTTTGGTGATGAATTCAAGGGATGAGATGAGTATATTTTTTACGGGTGTGTCTAGCTTGGTAGTAAAAGAATACCGTGTGCAATGCTTCATGATAATATGGATATCTCACGTCTTATGGTGCATGCCCAACAAATTTAGGAATGAAAGCTTAACAAAAAGAATAGGGAGGTGAAGAGAGATGATAACAGCAAAGTTAAGGGAGATCACAAACAGAAAATTGAATATTAGAATGCGGAAGCACAAAGAAAGAAACAAAAAAAACAAACTAAAGATATGGGAAATTCGAAGTAAAGATCCACGAATTTCCAAGGATTAGATGTTCTAAGGCCTTGAAAAGATCCAAGTAACAACATATAGATTTATGGAAGAAGTCTAATACCTTTACTTGAGAAAACGAATCAAAACAATAGATTCGGATCTTGACCGCTTTATGAGCAACTAAAGACAATAATTAGTATGTAGAAACTAATCACCTTCTAAAGAATACCAAAAAGAAACCAAAGATATCACAAGAAGAAGTTACTTTATACCTTAAACTATGAAACTAGTAAAGATTTAAAAATAAATTCTCAAAGAACAAGTCACAAAGTTTCAAAGAACTCTCTCAAATATTATTAATATCAATCTAAATTGTCTTTAATGAATGAAAAGGACTCGTATATATAGGAGAAGGGGAAAAACGTCCAAGGAACCATAGAAAGACAATTACAAGGATTCCTACTCTAGAAAGGAAATAAAGTTACCTAACTAGGAACAAATTTAGTACTTCTAGGAAAGCATTAAATGGTACTTAGGAGACCATATATAGACTAAGGAAAATATTAATAACCTATATATAAATAAATAAATAAGGTAAATCCCAACTAGGAAAAGAATCTTGACAATCTTGGAAAGTTTAACTAGTCTTCTCTCAAAAGTTGGGCAGAAAGCAACTCTTGTTGTGGCTGATTCTTGGACTCTTCTTGACCTTATTTGCACGAAATTGGACCTTGAAATTCCTCATCTTGTGCTTGAATTTGGGCTACCAATTAATTGTAGCATTTGGACAATTCCTCTCCCTTGGGCATGAGTTCTTCTTCCCCAATAAGACACATTTGGATCAGCGATTGAAGCCCATTGAGCTTATCATTGAACTCCTTGGTTTGAGATCTTGTTATGGGCCTCCTTGGAGTTTCTAAAGCTTCATCCTTGTCCTTCAATGGAGTAGAGATTCCTTGGATGCTATCAAGAGATATGACTGGTGATGGGAACTTCTCCAATGCTAGGTCTGATAAACAAAGGTTCTCCAATGAAGGCTTCACAAATGCTTCCCCAACGGTCAGTAAGGATAGGGTGTCTAACCCTAAACCTAAAAGAGGAAATGGGGGCAGCTCTTCTTTTGAAAGATCTACATGTGCCAAATGTGGGAAAGAACGTGCGGGTGAGTTCCTAGCCGACACAGATGGGTGCTTTGGGTGTTGAAAGAGTGGTAATAAGATGAGAGATTTCCCGACACTCATGGAAAAAGGAGAGAGCCCAAGAGAGCTTCTCTTAGTGTTCCATATCCTAATGCTCCAAAGACTGGTTGCTTCTATGCACTCTGGTCTAGAAAGGACCAAGAAAGCTCTCCAGATAAAGAAACCGGTATGTTGATAGTTTTCATATAGATGTCAATGTTTTATTAGATCCCGATGCTACTTGTTAGACTTTGATGTTATCCTTGGTAAGGTATGGATGCATTGTTGTTAGACCTCTATTGATTTTAGAACCCGTTATAGTTATTATGAGTTTGTGGTTATGTGTGTTTGGATTGCTTGAAAGAAGTGGTACTTGAGGAATTAGTTGCGGTCTTTCCGAAGGGGGAGATGGCGTGCTTAGATAGCAAGGTTGTAGAATGTCCCAATATCCTCATCTCTTTCTTCTACTACTCCTACTTTAGCTTGAGTCAAAGAGTTCCTCTTAGCTTGTATTATGTTTTGGAGTCATGTGTGATTTATGTGTTTCCATGATTTCCTTATGATATGCATGTTCTTGAGAAATCCATGTTTAGAAATAAAATGAGTTTTCATTATTTATATTCCTCATGTTGTAGTGCATTTAGTATGAGTTTCCTATTTGTCATCATGAGATAAATTAATGTACATGCCTTATATGTATATGCTTTACTTGAGTAGTTGACCTAATGTTTTCATGGATTATGTTGAGTATGCTTTTAGTTGGAGAAGGAAGTTCCACCTATGAACATGAGAAATGTTGATGTTTCATGCACAATGGGTTGTTAGATGTAGTTCTTACTTCCTTGTGTTGCATTAATTATGTTTGAGATGGAGTTGAAGTTTCCTACTTTGAAATGTCCCTTTTTTTTATCTTTCATGCATGATGGGCTGCTAGTCTTGAGTCTTTACTTCCGTAAGGTGTCTAGATCGTCATTCGAGGATGAATGTTCCCAAGGGGGAGATATTGTAACACTCCTTAGTTTAGTAGGCCATCTAGGGCTAAGCTAGAGGGCTACTAGTCAAGGCTTGAGGACATGAGCCAAGGCTGCCCCAAGCATTCAAGGAACTTCCCTAGACCACGAAAGCTTTCACGGCTCGTGGTTGCCACCACAGCTCATGGTTCCACCCATGGTGGTGAGGCACTGAGCCCCTCAAGGCTGCCCATAATGGCCTACTCCACACAAGCCACTTCACAGCTCGTGAAGGCCTAGACAACATGTGGGAGTGGCCGTGGTACCCTTAACGGCTCGTGAACATGGGCGTGGTCCCTAGGAACCATACTTTAAAGAGGGGATTATTTTAGGTAATTCCTATTTAGGTGGTTAATAAGTGATGTAGTTTTGCCTTAATTTTATACACCTATATAAGTCATTTTAACTTAAAATACACCCATTCAACCCATTTTTTTCACAACACCCAAATCAAATCCCAAAAGTTCATCTTCTCTCAAAGTTTCTCTCTCTAGAACCCAAGGAAGAAAAAGAGGAAAGTTGAAGCTAGGGCTTGAAGAAACAAGTCTTTTTCACTCAATTTATATGGAGAATCAATCATCCCAAACGTTTGGTAGTCCTTCATCCATGGAGCCCCTTCAAAATCCCCAATTTCAAAGCTAGAAATCCCAAAAGTTAGGGTTTGACTTCAAGCTCATGGATTCCTTTCAAAGACACTTTTAAAGATTGAATGATGTTTTATTAAGGATAAATTGATGAGTTTATATGATTATATGTTGAATTCCCCAAGAATCCATGAATTCCCCTATTTTTCCAAATTGGATCTCAAAGTGTGGGTATTGATTGATGCAAGTAGAATATGATAGAATTGTGAATGTAGTGAATTGATTATTTGAATCATGAATAATCCATGTCAATATGTATTAATTCTAGATGTGTTGATTGATTATGATCTTGGATCTTTGAAGGGTGAAAGTATGAGAATTATGCATGATTAGGAGATTTATGTAGGTGTTTTAAGAATACTTTGAGAGTAAAGTGATTATGTTTTTGTTGTTTGTGGTTGAAAGGATATTCTCATTTACACACCTTTGTATGATTATGATAATGATATTGTGATGATTATAAGGCTATTCTCATGAACTCATAATGAACATGATGGGAAAGATTTCCTCACTTAAAGAAGATTCTAGGTTGAAAGGCTTTCTCACATAATTGCAGGTAATGTTTAATGAAGACATGTACGGTGAAAGGTTATTCACACGCATGATCTAAGAGCTATCCAAATGAAATCTTTGGGATTGTTTTTGATACCATACAAGGAAGCTCTACTCCATTGAAGGACAAGAATGAAGCTTTAGAAACTCCAAGGAGGCCCATAACAAGATCTCAAACCAAGGAGTTCAATGATAAGCTCAATGGGCTTCAATCGCTGATCCAAAGGTGTCTTATTGGGGAAGAAGAGCTCAAGCCCAAGGGAGAGGAATTGTACAAATGCTACAATTATTTGGTGGCCCAAATTCAAGCCCAAGATGAGGAATTTTATGGGCCATTTTCGTGCAAATAAGGTCAAGAAGAGTCCAAGAATCAGCCACAACAAGAGTTGCTTTCTGCCCAAGTTTTGAGAGAAGACTATTCAAACTTTCCAAGATTGTCAAGATTCTTTTCCTAGTTGGGATTTACCTTATTTATTTATATATAGGTTATTAATATTTTCCTGAGTCTATTTATGGTATCCTAAGTACCATTTAATGCTTTCCTAGAAGTACTAAATTTGTTCCTAGTTAGGTTACTTTATTTCCTTTCTAGAGTAGGATTCCTTGTAATTGTCTTCCTAGGGTCCTTGGACGTTTTTTCACCCTTCTCCTATATATAGGAATCCTTTTCATTCATTAAAGACAATTTAGATTGATATTAATAATATTTGAGAGAGTTCTTTGAACCTTTGTGACTTGTTCTTTGAGAATTTATCTTTAAACCTTTACTAGTTTCATAGTTTAAGGTATAGAGTAACTTCTTCTTGTGATATCTTTGGTTTCTTTTTGGTATTCTTTAGAAGGTGATTAGTTTCTACATACTAATTATTGTCTTTAGTTACTCATAAAGCGGTCAAGATCTGAATCTATCGTTTTGATTCGTTTTCTCAAGTAAAGGCGTTAGATTTCTTCCATAAATCTATACGTTGTTACTTGGATCTTTTCAAGGCCTTAGAACATCTAATCCTTGGAAACTCGTGGATTTTTCCTTCTAATTTCCCATATCTTTAGTTAGTTTTTTTTGTTTCTTTTCTTTGTGCTTCCGCATTCTAATATTCAATTCTCTATTTGTGATCTCCCTTAACCTTGCTGTTATCAGTTTTTCTAGTACATCCATCGATAAGACATAAAGCAAGTTATGACTTAGTAATGTATTCCATAGGAGTTATGTTTAGCACTGAGTGGATATTGATATGAGATGGAAGTTCTCGTGTGAGTTGAGCCCGGTTTTCTAGGAGTAATATGTTAGAGATTGATACCCTCACAAGAGTTGAGCCCGAGTATCTAGAAACAATCTCCTTGTCCCATAACTACGTGCCCCTGTAGGTGATTTAGTTATTATTTTCATGTAAAGCTTAGTTAATGGTTCTACCCTAGGCAACTAGATCAACCCTTTTTGGTGTGGGTAGCATCGGATTCCATGTTAAGCTCACATGGTCTATGTCGGTTAAAGCTAATTTCCACAAGGTCAAGTCTAGTATGTAGGGGTGTGCAAAAACCGATTTAACCAATAAACCGAACCGAAAAAAACACTATTGGTTTATTGATATTGGGTTATTGGGCAAATGATTTTTAAACGGTTTTGCAAATTTTTTATTGGGTTATTGGTTCGGTTTCCGATTTTATAATTTTTGTTAATGGTTAAACCGATAACCCAATAAGACTATACTAAATTTACTAGTCTTATTGTTAATGGTTAAACGATTGTTACTTTCACACTTTTTGTTAACGGTTAAACGATTGTTACTTTCACACTTTTTCCTTTGAATGTGTCTAGTGTCTAAATTTGCAAGAAAAATGATTGTTACTTTTATGATTATTACTTTCATGCCAAATACTGGAAAAATCATATGGTTTATTTGAAAATATTCTTATCGTGTATATAATATATATCAGTATTTTCTTATTGGTTAAACCGAAAACCGAACCGTTAAGTACCATAAACCGATTAACCAAAAACCGATTAGAAATATGTTATTGGTTTGGTTATCGGTTTGAAGTATTTACAAATCGAAAACCGATAAACCGAACCAATAACACCTAAAACCAAACCGAACCGACCGATGCGCACCCCTACTAGTATGAACTATGGTTACTTAAGAAGCTTTACTTAGTATGGGTGAGAGTATGGGATCTTTTCCATGAATTGCACAAGTAGGCTTTGAGGGTAGTTGTGGTGTGTTCCTCTTGTGTTATGATGATGTATGTAATCAGTATTCTTATGACTATATGGCAAGTGCATTTGAGGTGAAGACTACTTGTAATGAAGTATGTTTACATGGAATGTTGCCATGGGTTTCTTTCCTTGATATGATTGACTAAAGGTGAATGTTCCCTTGTCTATGAGAAATAAACTAAGAATGAGATTAAAATATGGTAAATATGAATGAGGACCTAAAGTGACTTGCTTAGCATGGGTGGGATTGTGGGATCTTATCTATGCATGCCACAAGCTTGCCTTGACGTGGATCATGAAATGTTTCTCTTATATTATGTTAAACTAAATTGCATTGATTATGCCTATGTCTATGATGTTATCTCTTATGCTCACTAGTTATGATTATTATCTACCATGCTATAGCATATGCCTTATTATGATGTCTCTTATGCTTATGACTTGTGTTTTTACAATATCTTCGAAATAATGGTTTAACTTAGTAAATGGAATGCATTCAGCTAAAATGTCTCTTTTAGCATGTTTTCAAGGTTTTTATTTATGGCTATCAGACTTAGTGCATTTTTGTACTAACCCATATTTTCGTACATTTTCCCCAAGTGTAGGGTCCATCTCTTGAGGCGGTCATCATTTGGTACAAGATTGGATTCGACTATTCTCCTTGCTTGTGGTTAGTCCTTGTGATTGGAGGATGGGAGTTTCACTTGAGTTTCATTTCTAGTAGTTTTCACTTTTGAACTATGTTTGTAAAGGCTATGTCCCTTTTCATTTGAACAATTGTAATAGATGACTAAATTGAGACAAGTCTAGACGTCCGCTTGCTTATATGAAAGACTTCGATTGTAAAGAAAAGTTTTAAAATTTCCACATCATTTATATATACTTTATGTTATGATATGCTAAGTGACTTTTGTTAGGCCTTTCGGGGTCTAGTACTCCATGTTACATCTAGGTTGTACCCCTGAGTTGTGACAAAACATATACTAAAGACCCTTATGGTCTGTGAACACATATACGTGAACATCATACAAGTAATGTCTACAAATCATAAGTACAAACACTTCTGCTGCAAGCTCGAGGTCATTAGTCGAATAGTTCTTCTCATGCACCTTAAGTCATCTAGAAGCATAAGCTATAACCTTACCACACTGCATCAATACACAACCTATGTCGAATCTGAAGGCATCACAATAGATCACATAACCATCGGAACCCTCTGGTAGAGTCGAAACAAGAGCTGTAGTCAACCTAGTTTTCAGTTCTAAGAAGCTCTTCTTACACTCATCTTACCACTGAAACTTAACATTTTTCTGAATAAAATTAGTCAATAGAGAAGCTATGGATAAAAATCCTTCCACGAATTTGTAATAACCTGTCAAACCAAAGAAACTTCTAATAGTTGTAGGACAGGTATGTCTGGGCCATTGTTTCACTGCGTCTAACTTTTGAGAATCCACTCGTAGCGGTTTGCTAGATATTATATGCCCAAGGAAAGCAACAGATTGCAACCAAAACTCACATTTGCTAAACTTAGCAAATAAATTGCGTTCTTTGAAAGTTTGCACGACAACCGTCAAATGAGTCACACGTTATTCCTTATTCCCGGTGTAAATGAGGATATCATCAATAACGACGATAACGAACAAGTCCAAATACTGTTTGAACTCCATGTTCATCAAATCTATGAAAGTTACAGGAGCATTGGTTAGTCCAAATGACATAACTACAAATTCATAATGACCATACCGAGTTCTAAAGGTTGTTTTCGTAATGTCGCTATCTCTGACTCTAAGCTGATGTTAATCGGATCTGAGATTTATCTTCGAGAAATAACTAGCACCTTGAAGTTGGTCAAACAAGTCATCAATCATGGGGTTAGGGTACTTATTTTTTATTGTGACTTTGTTCAACTACTGATAGTCAATGCGCATCCTGAGAGAACCATCTTTCTTTTTCACGAACAACACTGGTGCACCCCATGGAAAAATAATGGGTATGATGAAGCCCTTATCTAGAAGGTCTTTTAATTTATCTTTAAATTCCTTAAGCTCGGCTCGAGCCATTTAGTAAGGAGGAATAGAATTTGGCTGGGTATTTGGAAGGAGATCAATTCCAAAGATGATTTCCCTTTCGGGAGTAACTCCGGAAATATCTTTTGGACACACTTTCGGAAACTCATTAACTACTGGAAGTAACTCAAGAGTTGAGGTTTCGGAGCTTGAGTCCTTAACCTGAACTAAATTATCGAGATAACCCTTAGAGATCATCTTTCGGGACTTAAGGTAACAAATGAATCGACCTATAGGCGCTAGGTTACTACCCTTCCATTCTATGATTGGTTCTTCTAGAAATTGAAAACGAACAATCTTAGTTCTACAATCGACTGAGGCAAAATAGGAATGTAACAAATCCATGCCTAAAATGATATCAAAGTCTACCATTTGTAACCCTACAAGATCTGCTGAAGTGATTTTCTGAGAAACGGTGACAAGGCAATTTCTGTATACCCGTCTAGTTATAATTGGGTCACAAACTGGAGTGGAGACTGAGAAGGGTTCTAATAGTGTTTTTCGATTGACACCGAAGTTTATTGATATATATGGAGTTACAAAGGAATGAGTAGCCCCTGGATCTAACAAAGCATAAACATCTAAATGAAACACTCGTAATGTACCAGTGACCACATCAGGAGAATCTTTCTTGTTTTGGCAAGCCTGAAGAGCATATAACCTGTTCTGGTGCTGACCGCCACCTGTACCAGATGAGTTATCTTGCCGAGTCGACCGACCTGATGGTGCTGTTGAATTTGTAGACTGAGCCCTACTGTTGTTACCTTCTTGACTCTGTGTAGAAGAAGGGCAATCTCTCAACTTGTGACCAATCTGACCACAACCAAACATCTTTCCTTCCCTGCAAGACACTCGTCCGGATGGTTCTTACCACACTTAGGACAAGTTGGGTAGGTCCTATTACCTGAAACAATCCCATGAGACTTAGAGACTGATGCCCTACCTATCTGATCTTGTCGAAACCAGGAGGATGGAACACAAGCTGATGAAGGTGTTGGAGTTGAATATTTTTGGTAGAACAGAGAGCGATTTCCACCACCCGAGTTCTTCTGAGAGTACTCATAGTTACGTGTCTTAGCCTTTTTATTGTCCTTAGCCCATTCTGTAAGCTTGTCTCCCTCAACCTGCTGAGAATGAGTCATAAGCCTACAAATATTTATATCTTCCTGCGAAATAGCCTTTCAGCACTCTGTTTTCACTAAGTCGGATACCCCATACAGAAACTTGTTCATTTTTTCCCTTGGATCAACAACCATAAAAGGAGCATACCTG
Organism: Solanum stenotomum; assembly: GCF_019186545.1. Taxonomy (NCBI): domain Eukaryota; kingdom Viridiplantae; phylum Streptophyta; class Magnoliopsida; order Solanales; family Solanaceae; genus Solanum; species Solanum stenotomum. The sequence goes on along the minus strand of NC_064291.1, from coordinate 15,199,422 downwards.
GAGAGTTGGGTGAACTTTAGTCTGTATACTTGGACTAACATACTACCCTACCTCAAATTCATGAACTACTGAGCTTTGGTCTCCCTTAACTCTTTTAGGAAGAACCTGTCGAGAAAAGTCTCACTAAAACACTCTCGAGTGATAGGAACTGCATTCGTACCCCTGTTTTCTTTTCATTGAGTAAACTATATGTGAGCTACATCCTTAAGCTGGTAGGACGACAACTCTACCCTATCATTTCCAGTCACTTGCATCACCCCAAAGATTTTCTTGACCTCGTCAATGAAGTACTAGGGATACTCACAAACCTGCAACCCTAGAAACTCAGGTAGATTCATCCTAACAAAATCTCGAACTCTAGGTGCAGCTGACCAAACATTAGTATTAGTAGGCACTGGGCCTGTTGATTGTGGTTGGTCATACTTTCAGCCAGAAGATACAAGCACTCCCATACTCTGCATTCAAAACTTCCTGATCTATGCTTGGAGGACTGCGTTAAGGTTGCGAGCATTCACATTCCTTGTGTAAGCTCTACGAGGAGGCATTATCTTAAAACGCATAACAATGGATTAGAAAGGAGTTCATACCAACGCAAAATAAGAATAACAAAGAGACTGAAGTTTTCCTAAAACACTTCGTAGCCCCCCTCTCATCAGATGTGGTGCACTTCACACCCATGAAAAGGACTCTACATAGTGCGTCTTTTCAGACATACTAGGACACTTAAACCTAATACTATAATACCAAGTTTGTCACGCCCCGACGCTACCACCAGGAAGCAGACATGAGACCTAGGATAATGAGTGACCCCAAGCTAACCCTGCTGACATATCATAAGAATACTTAAAGATAACTGAATTAAGAAATTACTGTGCGGAAGCTTAAATCATCACAAACTGAAATGATGGGGAATACCCATTACTATCTGAATAAATAATAAATAATATGTGACAACTGAAATATCAAACTCCAAAGTTAAAACTAAATCTAACTATGTCTGAAATAAAGCCTCTAACTAACTAGAGATGCTACGACATGCACATGCTAAATCTAGCAAAATTGAAACTAAAGACTAAAGTAGAAAGATAATCATGTCAATCGTCCTCGATGAATAACGACTCACCACTGATGTTGCTAAACTGGAGATCAGGAACTGATCTATGTGTGATCTGAATGTTGAGGATCTGAACCTACATTACGAAAAGATATAGCACAGAGTATGCGTCAGTACTTAAAAGGTACTGAGCATACGGGATAAATAACGCTGAACAATATACATAACTGAACAAAGCATATAACTGAGCAATGATATAAGTTGAGCATGATACTATATTGAAAACACTGAACATTAATTGACTTAATGCAATGACCAAGTTTATACATGCTAAAACTGAATACCCAACTATAAATGGTACGCTGGTCAATGTACTAGAATCTATCTACTGTAGCTACTAATAACTGACATAAAACCACATGAGCTAAATGTGGAGTCCGATGTATACGCCCCATCGAGAGGACCTAATATACCTGTCTGAGGCTATAAGGGCATGACTGGTGTGATCACTAAGAATAGTGCCCACAGAGGGAATTTAACCTATAGGTATAGGCACATAGTTCTGGGACTATGAGGGTGACTGACCCTAGTCCAACTCGGTATTAGGTCTACTCCCAAATAGAATGTACAAAAATACAACATAACTGAAATAACTGGATAGCTTAAGATTCTTACATGCTAACTGAAAATGCAACATTTAGTAATGATAACGAAACATTTGTAAACTGGATGCATGTATAACTGTACAACGTGACCTAGCAAGATTCATGAACTAAACAAATCTACACAACTAGGGTTTTGAAATTCATATAAGGATTTAGGAACATAGTTACGAAAACGTAATATTCTGATTAGTATTAATCTAACAGCTAAACCACTGCAATAATTTGAAGTTCTAGAAACCCTAGGTCTGAACATAATTAAGGGAATCAAGAATGTGACTGAAATCTATGGACCTAATGGGTGAAAGGATCCAACTAGTGAAATCACACATACATTTTGACGAAATTCATGGAGAAATATTTTGATTTCGGGGCTGGAACTGAAAAAAACCTTATTACGTTCTTGAAATAGGGCTGCTCGATTTTTCCTCTCGTTTTGCTCTACGATCGATGATTTTTTGGTGAATGATTGATTAGGTTAGGTTCTAAACTGACCATAACTACCTAATTTAAGGGTTAAACGATGTAATTTAGGGGTCCAACGCATAGAGAAAAGACCAAAATGACCCTACTTAAAAAATCTAACACAACTGACCATAGGGCTCTTTGACGAACCGTCAAAGGGACCACAGACTGTCAAGTTGGTCGGGTGCCACCATGGTTCATCGTCAGGACCACGGCCTGTGAAAGGTCCCGTGGTCCGACGTATCAGCCTGGTAGACTCTGTCTGGCTCCTACGAGTGCTAGTACGGCCCATGAGCTGGTCCACTACCCGTGAAAGGATCTTTTGCCCACCTCTGATTGGAAGAAGCTGAGTCCACGAGCAGGTCAACGGACCGTGGTCCCTCTCACGGACAGTGAACCTTGCTTTGGTTCATTGGATCAAGTCTTTTTCGGCTGCATTTTCTAAGTCTGGTATCTGAGGTGTTACAAATATTTTGAAGAATGAGTCCAGGAATGATATGATTCTAGGGGATATAGATATCTCCAGACTAAAGACTCATGCTCAACAGGTTGAGGGAGATATTCTTAGGAATTTTCTAAAGATAACAAAAAGGCCAGAACATAAAACTATGAATACTCACAACAAAAGTCAGATGGTAGGAATTGCTCGAAGTTTCCGCAGAGGTCAACAATCCCAGCACCTTCATCAGCTAGTGATCTATCCCCCTGTTTCCGAAAAGATCAGAAAGGTAGGGCATTAGGCTCTAGGTCTCAGGGGAGTGCTTCAAGTAACAAAACCTTCCCAACTTGTCCAAAGTGTGGTAAGAATCATCCGGGCGAGTGTCTTTTCGGCAAGTAAGGGTGCTTTAGATATGGTCAATCTGGCCATAGGTTGAAGGATTTCTCTTCTTCCAAGCACGGGTAAGTAGGTAACAACAATAGGCCAGTCTATAGCTCCAGCAGCACCAACATGTCGCCTAACTCAGTAAGGTGTTTTGTCTGGTATAGGCGGTCAGCGCCAGAACACTTTGTATGCTCTCCGGGTTTGCCAGGACCAGGATGATTCTCCTGATGTGGTCACTAGTACATTACGAGTCTTTTATTTAGATGTTTATGCATTTTTAAATCCAGAGGCTACCTGTGTTTTGTTACTCCTTAAATAGTAGTAAATTTCGATATCAGAACTGAAACTCTTTCAAAACCCTTCTCAAACTCTACTCTCTTTGGTGACACAGTTATAGCTAGATGGTTATACAGAAATTTCCATGTCATAGTCTTTCAGAAAATCACCTCAATAGATCATGTAGAGTTAGAAATGGTAGATTTTGATAGCATTCGATCCATGGATTGGTTAAATTCTTGTTATGTCTCAGTCTATTGTAGAACTAGGATCGTTCAGTTTCAGTTTCAAAATGAGTCAGTCATATTATGGAAGGGTAGTCACTTAGTGCCTATGGGTCGATTCATCTCTTCCTTTTAGGCTAGAAAAATGATTTCCAAAGGGTATATTTATCATCTTATTTAGGTTAAGGATTCAAACTCCGAAACCCCAACACTTGAGTTAGTCCCGATAGTAAATGAGTTTCGAGAACTGTTTCCAGTAGATCCTCCTGGAGTTCATCCCGAAAGGGAAATCGACATCAAAATAGATTTCCCTCCAAATACCCAGCCCATTTCGGTTCCTCCTTACAGAATGGATTTAGCCGAGCTTAAGGAATTAAAAGTGTAGTTGAAAGACCATCTAGATAAGGGATTCATCAAACCTAGTATCTCTCCATGGGGTGCCCTAGTGTTGTTCATAAAAAAAAATGGTTCTCTCAGAATGTGCATTGACTATCTACAGTTGAACAAAGTCACAATCAAAAATAAGTATCCCATCCCCATGATTGATGACTTGTTCGACGAACTTTAAGGTGCTAGTCACTTTTCTAAGATACACCTTATATCCGGCTATCATCCGCTACGAGTCAGATATAGTAACACTCCAAAGATAGCTTTTAGAACTTGATATGGTAATTATGAATTTATAGTTATGTCTTTTGGACTTAAAAATGTTGTTACAACTTTCATGGACTTGATGAATAGGGTATTCAAACAGTATTTGGAATTGTTCGTTATCGTCGTTATTGATGATATCCTCATTTATTCTAATATTGAGGAGGAGCATGCGACTCATCTAGAATTCTTTTGTAAACTCTCAAAGATCGCCAATTTTTTGCTAAGTTCAGCATATGTGAATTCTAGTTACAGTCCGTCACTTTCCTTGGTCATGTGGTATCTAGCGAAGGGAGAAAATTGAGGAAGTACAAAATTGGCCCAGACCCACCTCCCCAACAGATATTAGAAGTTTCTTGGGTTTGGTTGGTTATTACAGGAGATTTGTTTAAGGATTTTCATCAATAGCTTCCCCATTGACCAAGTTGATTCAAAAGAAAGTCAAATTTCAGTGGTCAGATGAGTGTGATAAAAGCTTCTCAGAATTGAAGTCTAGGTTGCCTACAACTCTGGTTTGGACTATACCAGATGGTTTAGACGGTTATCTAATTTACTGTGATGCATCCAGGGTAGGCCTAGGTTTTGTGTTGATGCAGCGACGTAAGGTCATAACTTATGCTTCTAGACAACATAACGTTCATGAGAAGAACTACCTGACTCAAGACCTCGAGCTTGCAACTATAGTATTATCGCTAAAGATTTGGAGACAATACATATATGGTGTTCATGGTGATATATTAACAGATCATAAGAGCCTACATTATGTGTTCACCCAGAAAGAGTTGAATCTTTATTAGAGGATATGGCTTAAATTCCTCAAGGATTATGACATGAATGTGATGTACCTTCCGAGTAAGGCCAATGTATTAGCTGATGCTCTCAACACATTGTATATGGGTAGAGTAGCACATGTTGGGGAAGAAAAGAAAGATCTAGCCAAAGATGTTCACCGTCTTGCTAGCTTAGGAGTTTGCCTTACAGACACATCAACTAATGGGGTGATAGTTCAGAATGGATCAGAATCTTTGTTTGTAGCGGAGGTTAAGGAAAAAAAAAGATAATGATCCTATATTACCTCAGTTAAAGGGGCAGTTCATAAGCAGAAAGTTGAGGTTTTCTCCCAAGGGGGAAATAGTGTGGTTCGGTACTAGGGTCACTTATGTGTTCCTAATACGGGTGAGTTGAGGAAGCATATCCTTACATAATCTCATAACTCCAAGTAATCCATTCATCCATGTGCCACTAATATGTATTATGATCTATGGGAAACCTTTGGTGGAACGACATGAAGAGGGACATAGCAGACTTTGTGGCTAAGTGTCAAAATTGTCAACAGGTTAAGGTAGAACACAGAAACAAGGAGGTATGTCTTAGGAGATTAACATTCCTACATTGAAGTTGGAAGTGATAAACATGCACATCATTATGGGTTTACCTCGTACTCCCAGTTTTAATTCTTAGGAAGAAGTCACAGTTTTAATTCTTGACCATCAGGTTCCTAGGTTGAAGGATAGTGTCACTTAGGAAGAAGTCACAGTTTTAATTCTTGACCATCAGGTTCCTAGGTTGAGGAATAAAGAAGTCGCCTCAGTGAAGATTTTGTGGTGGAGTCAGACCGTAGAGGGAGCTACTTGGGAGGTAGAATTAACCACGAATGCCAAGTATGCTCACCTCTTTCCTTCCGATTCTATTTCAACTTCAAGTAATAGTTCCTCTCCAGTAATTCAGTTTACGCTTGCGTAAATTCAGTCTCAGTATCTTCTTCCATCAGTTGTTCTTGCATTTCAACATATTTTCATGTTCTTGAAACTCAGTTAAGTTAGATATAAATTTCTAGTACTTAATGGTTGGGTTTGCAGCTCCTTCCCTCCATACTAGGCTAGTTTAGAAATCATTCGAGAACGAATGATCCAAAAAGGAGATATTGTAACACCTCATAAATCAAACGTAGACTATTCAAAAAAATAATAATTTAACAATGAAGGTGTTCATGGGCCATGATCAGGACCACGACACGTCACCCTCATCGTGGTTTGCATCCACCCGGAAGTGGTGGACCATGGAGCCCTCCACGGGGTGTGGTGTGGCTTGTCAACCGACACCAGTAGACCCATGCCCATAATTGAAGAACCGTGGTGGACTTCACGGTCTTTGGTCCTTCACACGGTCCATAGAGTGGACAATGGGGGGTCTACCAGATACTAGTAGCAGTAGCCCATGAACCACGACCCACTTGACGGGCCGTGGTCCTTATGATATACGTTAGTTGCTCCATGGAAGAGCCTCATCAGCTTTTAAGTTAGGGTCATTTTGGTTTTTATCCCTATGCGTTGGGCACCTAAACTACGTCGTTTAATACCTAAACTACGTTCTTTCACTTAGTTTAAGCCTAATAATCTTGTCATAACCTAACCAAAACCTTTATTCACCGAAAATCATCAAAACTTTGAGGAAAAGGAGAAGAACGAGGCACTAGTTTCCAGATAACACTCAAAAGGTTTGCTTCAAGTTTCAACCCCGAAATCAAAGGATTTCTCCATAGATTTCGTTACCAGGTACGTGGGATTTCACTAGTGGGTTCCTTTCATCCACTAAGTCCCTAGAATTTAGTTAGTTCTTTGATTCTCCACATCTTGTTTAGACCTACTGTTTCTAAATCCTTGGATATTTACTATATTTTAGCTATTGTAGTATTCTAAATCGATATAGCATGTTTCTTGGAAATCTTGCTTAGGTCCTTGTATGAAATTCAAAACTCTAGTTGTGTAGATTCTCTAGTTCATGAATTACACTTGCTAGGTCACTTAAACAAATAATCATGCACCAGATTTCAAATATTACATTATTAAAATATAAAATGTTGCATTCTTAGATTGCATGTAAGTATTTTCAGCTATTTAGTAATTTAGCGTTTTAGTTACATTTGAGTCATAAACATATTTAGTTGGGAGTAGACTTAGCACCGAGTTGGACTAGGGTTCAGCGTACCCTCATAATCCCAAAAGTACATGACGACGTACTAGTAAAACCACTCTGTTGGGCATCAGATTTAGTGATCACACCAGTCATGCCTTTTATACCCCTGGCTAGGTATACTAGGTCCTCTCGATGGGGAGTATACATCGGACTCCAGATTTAGCTCACATGGTTTTATGTCATTTAATAGTAGCCCGCACAGTCAGACTCTCACTGCATTTGAATACGTTTTAAGTATATACTTCAACATTAAGTTAACCATGTTATTTTCATGATTAGTACTTGGTTATTGCGTGCAATTTAGCTTTTCGGTTATGTTTCAGTATTTACATTCATCCTCAGTTTGTGTCATTGCTTAGTTATGCTTGATTTGCTTATATATATTTGTTCAACTTAGTATTTATATCATGCATGATCAGTACATTCAAAGTATTAATGCATACTCTGAGCTACATCATGAAGTAGGTTCATGTACTTAGCATCCATATCACGCTTAAATAGATTCTCGGTCTGTATTTAGCAGCTTCTGTGGTGAGTCCTCATATTTCGAGGATAATAGACATGCTTTCATTTTAGTCTTTACATTCAGTTTTTAGTTTTTTAGAGTTAGATGGGGTATGTCCCAACAATATAACTACGTTAGAGGCTTTTCTGACATAGTAGTAGATTCAGCTTGTTGTTAAGTGATTGTTTTAGTAAACAGTAAACGCTTAGTATGTTTTATATATTCAGACTAGTTGGGCTTTTCCCCACTTCCAATTATCCATTATTTTAGCTTCCGCATAGTACATATCTTATTAAGTTATTCTCAGTGTGCTTGATATATGCCAGACACAGGGTTAGCTTGGTATCACTTGTGATCCGAGGTCCCGTGTTACGTCAAGGGGTAGCCTCAGGGCGTGACATTAATTGTCTTAATTAGCTTATGGGTGTTAGTAATTACTTTTCTAATTGTGGTTTTGAAGTGGGTTCGATTAGTAATTGAGTTTTAACTTAAGAATTGTAGCTGCGAATGAACTTCTAGTTAAATGTTCTATGCTTGTTTGAGAAAGAGGGTTTAGAATTAAGATTACCAATTGATGATTGTAGTGAATGGGTTGTTATGGGTTCAATTGGAGAGAGTGAATCTTAATCTGATTCTACCTATCTAGCTTGAGAGAGTTGGTAAATTGAGGTTTTGGGTTGTTCATAGTATGATTCTTGTTGAGGTTCGAGAGAACTCACTTGATTCATGGTAGTTGATCGAGATGGATATTGCATCTAAAGCCTAGCCTACCCACTATGATTAAACAAACTTTGGTAATTAATAATCACCCGTATAGGAAAATTGCAAATTAATCGATCACATCCCCAAGTATACCCATCTACTTGATTACTCCCATGTTTCTCTTAGTTGTTAATTGACAAACCTTATCCACCCATTTGACACTTTTTGTCAACCCTTTTGATTTACCTAATTGATTTCGATAAATTATATTCCTACAACCGATTAGAACATACATTTCACTTCGTAATTGAATTCTCTACTGTATCACTTCCTCTAGGATCGACCCCAACTCTCTGTTGGGTTTATACTAGATTTTTATCACTCACACTTAGTATTAGATGAAGTGTAGTTGAGCACTATCATATGTTTCCAAGGAAGATCTATTATCTGGATGAGATAATTAACGATTATAATGCAGTGTTCAGTCTCCTTCGCCAGATACAATAGGGTTTCGTTATCCTGATGAGATAATGAATGGGTTTGATGTCTGTGTTCAATCTCCCAAGCCTTTAAATAGGTAGGGTTAGCTTAGGTGGATGTTTATGTGGGATTATAATTTACACATTGGATGTCGTATATTATTTCGTTAAATGAAAGGGTAGAATTGATCCAATAATAAGAGGGAAATGTTGTTTTGATCCAGAATATAGTAGAATGGTATATTTTGAATAGTTGAAACGTAGTTTTGGCCCTATTCCATTCTTTTAAAGAAAAAATGGAGTTAAACCAACGATGTACTTCAAATTTAGTGGAAGATTATGTAGTTGAATAAAATGTTGAAGAGCTATATTGAAAGAATTATAACTGTGCCTAGGTGACACCTGAAATTTCAAGCAGTAACCCTACGTTTAGTGTTCTATTTTGCAACTCAACTTGGTTTGTCCTCAGCTTTTCAATTTCTTCTACTGGCCATTAAACCAATTGTTTCCCCGATTTGTCTAGCTAAAATTTCCTAGGAAACGCCTCAAAACATTAAGTAGTGGAGTCACAATTTTCAGTAATGGGATAAAAAAAAAAGGCACTTGTAGACTCATTAACTGAAGACCAGACCATCCGTTCATTATATCAATGTTGGCACCTGTAGAGTCATTGACCAAGAAAGTAAAATCCTCCTCTTTTTTTCATTTTCAAAGAAAGACTTGGAAGCATAATACTTCCCATAATCTAACCTTAATCCTTATCATTATCTATAGATCCCGAATCTAGGACAAAAATATTCATGATCATATATTCCTATCATCTAATATCCCACCTGAAATCAAAACAAGCTAACCTTGAGTACATGTTTAACATTTGATACTAGAAAAAAAATCAGGGCATTCCCACATTCCAGTTTCGTTAGACGAATGCAGGGGACTCTCCTAAAGAAATAGTGTTGGAGGGTGAATAGTCCAGTTGACTAGATTAATTGATGTTGAATGGCCCCAAACAATGTATTCCAAGACCGCACTTCTAGGATTGTACTGGTAAAATAAATTCTATATTCCTTTGTAAATCATGGGTCCTGTGCATTTCACACAAACTCACAATTTAAAGTTTAGGGAATCCAGATTCTTGTACTTTAAAATTACAGACAGTAGGTTATATGAGTTGTAGAAAAATATTAGGCGGCTAGATCACCATGATTAAGTAGGTGAGAGTGACCTCATATATCATAAGCACACACTTATTACTTGTCTTTTTCTTTCTACTTTTGGCCTTACTTGGAACTAACCCAAATACCATCTTATTTACTTCTAATTTGAAGGGAAAATGGAAAGGTATACCCCTCTTGAAAAAAAGGTGTATGTATACCTATGTTATTTAACAAATGGTGTATATTTATCCTTTTCGTTAATAAGTATATATTTACTTAATTGAAAAAATTATAACACTGATTTTTTAGTTAAAAAATATCACGTGGCTTGCAAATATATCTCACCCCCTTATTTCACCTACAGACCCGACCCAAATCAAATGGGAGAAAAAATAATTTCTCTTTAAACTAGTAATAAAATGGATTTGGATCAAGTCCCAATAGATGGAAAGTTGTTTTTTTAATTGGGTCGGTGCAGGTGCGTAAAAATAATGGATGAGGCAATTGTTTTAAGCTACGTGATATTTTTGGAATTTAAAAATTCTTATTGAATTTTTATATGAAAATTCAGTTTGTTAATGAAAAAAGTAAATATATACATCATTTATTAAAAAACAGGGGTATATATGCACTATTTGATAGATGTAAGGGTATATATGCACTACTTTTTTATCGAATAGTATATATGTTCTAATTACAAAGTTAAGGGGTATATTTTCCCTATTTCCCTACTTTAAAACGTTGGATAGTTTTGTTCGGACTACTAAATGGTACAAAATGAATTTGGCTCCGCTCCCTTCTAAATTTTCCCAAGTTTCCGCTTTGATCAATGACATATGAAATAGGTTAAGTTTAATGGCTAAGATAAAATTGAGTAAAGAAAATTCTCTAACCATGATGTAGATAATAAATAGAGGATACATATATTATTTCGATTTGAAATTTTTATAATCCCACAATCTTAGTAATATATTATCTTGTCGATAAATATATTAAAATAAATCTTACTACGCAAGATCTACAGCCTTACTATGTTACTTTCTACTCATGGTTCATTTGATTTCTTATTATGCATACATTGTTATTCATCAGACTTGGTGGGAGTAGGGAGAAAAGAGAGAAACAGTTGGACTTTTCTAAAATGATATAATATATTTATACTATGGTTATTTAAAATATGATTAGGAAATTCATTTTAGTCAGTTAAATTTAGCCATTAAATTTCCATTATATCATCTGTCACCAAACAAAGCCGGAATTTGGGAAAATGGAGAAATGGAAATGGAGAGGAGCCAAAATCATAGAAAATAATATGGTTCAAGAAATTTCCATTACTTTGCCTAAAGTGTCCCTCTAGGTCATTTTCCATGTGTTACTTCATTTTTGACATTTAGAGCTTTCCTATATAAATATCATTTATGACTTGCTGGAACTGACAATTCTGCCACCTGGTCATTCATTTGCTTTTTATGAGAGTTTTCATATTTGAGAGCTTTTGAATCATGAACGGTTGACTTCGATCAAAACATCAGGTAAACGATCTTAGAATACAATTCTATTTTTTCCATTATCTTTGAAATGTCAGGGTTAGTGTAGAAAAACCTTTGATGTGGGTCTTGAGGCTTCTGGGTCATTTCAAGCTACCTTATAGATTTTGGCTAAAATGGAGCTTGGGTGTAGGACCTACCTTTGGTCGAGATGATCATCCTTGGATGTTTTGATATCTCTGTTGAGGTTGGATTGCTAATTTAGTGTGGTAAGATACTTCGATTGTGTGCACGGGTTCTTGAACAATTCTCGAGCACCTAAGTAGAGTATGTTGGGACAACTAAATTTTTTGGTACATGATGCTCGTGTAGCCGCCTAAGTGGATTTTGAATCGCTTAAATAGTGGATTCTTAAGCAGCCAGGAAGCTGCTTTAGTGGCCATGCCAACCAGGGGCTAGCAGTTTAGCGGAGCCCCCAACAAGGGACTAGTTGTTTAGTGGCTAAGGCAATGCTTTAACGTGGCATCTTAAGTGACCAAGTGACCATTTTTCAGCAATCATTGGTAGTTAAATCCATTTTCAACCACCTTTCCCCTAAGTTTTCATTCAACTCTTGCCTTGGGAACTCGTTTCTCTCTGCGAAAATGTCGGTTCTTGTTGGAATTTGTTGGGGAATCGCTTTATAAGGTTGTTAGGATATTTGATTAGGCGTGTTAACCTATAAGTCTACTTTCTTCTCCTCTATTTTTAGCTCTAAATGATGAATTCTAATTAATAAAGAGCATAAAATGTTTTTGGGTTGAATAAAGATCGGGATTCTGCCCATGTTCAGGGTATAATCTCTTCGAGTTGGTTTGGAACTATTGATAGAGTCGATTGTGGAATTCCTCGTGTAGCTGTCTCAATACAATATTGGATTTTTTTTCCCATCTTCAGTTTTTATGAATTGGGTGAAAATATTTTTTATTAGCACAGTGATTGTTTTATTTGATAGATGGAAGGGATTGGGGACATCTCAAAATAATAAAGTTCTTGTTTAGTTGATTTTGGAGCTCATGTGATCGGCTTTAAGGAAATATATGTCCTACAAATCTTAGATTGATCTTGCATTAGTATTTACTTGATGTTTAGCTTGTTTTGGGAGGGTTCTTAGCTTGGTTTTTGTTCAATTGTTTGAAATCCTATCTTATCATTCTTTTTAAAGTAAATTTGGGGAACTCTAGCATGTTTACCTTAGTTGCGTTGTTGCCTTGCCTTGTTGTTTCTTGATTCCCTTTTTGTATTAATAGTTGTAACTTTTTCTTGATCTTAGCCTACCGTAGTGTCACGAACGTGGAGTCTACAAAAGCTCTGTGAGGCTCTTGACAACTTGCTAAACTTTCAAGATTTTGTAAGTGCAAGTAAGCCCTTTGAAACAAATATCGCTAAAAGAATGAATAAGAGAGACAAGAGAGCTTCGAAAGTTGGCTTTGTATTGCTTTGTGGTATGCTATACACTTCATGGGATGATTTACAAATGAGAAGCTCTCTATTTATACTACTTCCAAGGGGCCTAAGTGTAAATAATATTTACTTTGCAAGTCCCTACAATATTTATACTTTAGGCCTATTCTAAAATTCTCTCCAATTCTAGACAATTCCGAAGCCTTTCTTCAAAATATCTCATTCCTCATATAGAATTCTCTACTAGTCTAGTGTATTCTAAGGCTTTCTAAGATATTTTCTAAGTCATTGTAGAGTCTTCTAAGGAAAAATCTAGGGAATTATAGAGTTTTCCACTAACCTCTCCATAACTCTAGATTCTTCCTCCTTATTTAATGCTAAATTTGAAGGGCAAAGTGGTGGGTCATGACACTCTTCCCCAACTATTGATGGACGACCACTTCGCAAAGCTTCTAAATGGACAACCGAATCTTGTGTTATTGTATGCGTGACCAGTAGTCCATTGACTCGATCAATCCCCTTGTACAACTCCCTCAGTTGCCTCCTTATCTCTTCCAGCTCGGTCTTATGATCTACCTCCTTCCAATGAGGCACACACCATGCCGGCTCCTCTAGCATCATATCCTCATTCTCTTCTAGAACCTTATCCATGCATTTTGAAAAGGATTCTTTAGCACTATTGCTTTCTTCCGAACTGTCAATGGTGGCTGCGAAAGTCAACTCCTTCTTCTTAAGGTCTCTCACAAGCTCCATGGCCGTTATTCAGACATGTCCTTCCTTCTTTGGTGCCTTAACCAGAGGTACCATATATGATCATTCTTGCACCATGATGAAAAGTCATTAGAGGCAAGGATCGATAACTGTGTGACACTGCTGGAAGAACTCTTACCCAAGAATTATGTCAAAGAGGTCTAAAGGAGCGGCAGTGAAGTTGGTTTTACCTTACCACTCACCTAGTGTGATTCTTACTTCATGCGACACTCCACACATGGGAGTCGGTGGTGCATTGATCGTCCTGAGTTGAGCAATATCACCGTCTTGCTCATGATATTGTCCTCTACACTCGTATCGACCATAACACAAGAGGGTCTTTAATTATAATGTCGACATACTGTGTGTCGTAATCTCTCGCTTCCTTGGATGTTTAGTGATAGCTCCACCTAGTCCTAGCAAGCCCAACTGCATCGTTTTAGCACCTTGTCCTTACTCTTGGGCATCCTTCTGCTTCTACTCTGGCAGGATAGCACCAAGGCTCTTCAAATCAGGGCACCTTGATAGCCATGAATCTCTCTGCATATGTACCAACTGCTTCACTTGGAAGTTTCTACCTTCCTCTGTGTATCGCCATGATGTTCAAACTTCTTGCCATCGGACCTAGAGTTATCATGATTCTTGGGATGTCACTAGTCTCCTCGATTTTTCCACGATCTACCTCACCATGGTCATAACTACCTCTCACTTTGTAACGTCCCATATTTTTCATATACTAGTTCTATGTGAGTAGTGAGGGTTTGAAATTGGTTTGAAAATATTCGAAAGAGGCTTGAGGCTAAATAGAGTAAGTAAAGTATAATTTGTCATAGTAATCAACCTACTTGCTTAAGCTACTGATTCAGATATCTTACGTAATTAAGTTACTCATGTACATGTGTAGCTTACGTAGAAAGGATGACATAGGTTCTTAATGGTAGATTAACTGCTGACCTACTTAAATAAGTGGTAAGTAGGTGATGCACCTACTTAAAGTGAGGGACTAGATGTTTCTACATTTTTCTTATTGTAAAAACGTCCATAAAGGACCCTTAAGAGAATGAAATTCATTTCATATATCTCTCACTTGTTCTATAGCAATTTACTCCCAAAAAGAAACCCTAGAAGCTCCAAAGTGCTGGCCTGCAAGTTCACCAATTAAAATCTGAGAAAACCTTTATTTTTCAAGTACAAGTTGGTGTAACATCTCCCATCTTAAGAAATTCAAGAGGAGGAACTGATTTCACCTTAAGGTAAGGCTACTGCCATATGTTAATTATTTCATCCCTCTTTTGTGCTTGAATCGGTTAGGGGATTTGATGTGTTAATGAGCTGAGAATTGTTCATTTTACATGGTATGAGATTGGGGAATGTTCTGGTTGATTGTGCATGTTGGGACAGCCATGGAGGGGAGTCCCCTTTAACTCAATTGTTAGCCCATTTGAGCATTTTAAATGTAATGTTAGTTGGATGCTCAAGGTACAGTGGTCGGAAACCGTGAGTTCATATTGCTACTGCCACATTCTGATGTTTAGAAACTGATTTGTGTATAGTAACATAAGGAGGCATGTGCAGAAGTCATGAGAACTTGTTAGAGGATAAAACAGTAAAGGGTGCAGCAACGTACCATCTAATTGGGCGTTGCATGAGGTTGCTGCCTTCAACCCCTTTATATACTGTTTTGCATATGTTATAAAGCCCGAGGAGTTTCAGGGGACCTATTAGAAGGTCGTATTGTATATGACGTTATTAAAGGATAAGGGGTGGAATGCATACCGTGGGTTTGATAAGTATGGGTTTGCTGCCTGATTACTGTTTGCCAAGTTTAAGTAGCCCAATCTGTTAGTTAGCTACTAATATTAGTTGCGTTACTTATTTCATTGTAGATTAATAATCGGAAAGGAAGGAGGTTAATTCGTTGTACTATCTGAGTGGTACAGCAAGGTAAGTAAGGCTATTCGATTCTATATTATTTGGCATGAACTCTGCTTGTGTCACTACCAACAAGTGAGCTTCCTAAGTGCTCTTTCAAGTAAAAGACACTTCGTGGCATCGTACAATCCCAAACACAGCTAACAATAGTTCCCCTCTCCTTAGTGTGTCGAATTGCTTCAATATATGTGCATCTTTACTTTTCCAAGTATTGGTATGAGAAAAGGGTAATTTCAGCAGTAGCTTTGTGAATCCTCCTGTCAATCAAATGAGGTCTATTGTGTCATTTGAGCTCTTATGTAATTCATTAGTGTCACATTTCCATCTTGTATTATTGTTATTGCCCTAAGTGCATAGTCACATGTTTCCTACTACTGATCCACAGTTCTGATGCTCAAAAATAATTATGACGACCAAAATAACAATCTCAAAGATTAAAGAAACTATATGAAGCGGTATATGTGTAAGGGTGGCAGCCTAGGGGCAAAAGCCTAGCATGGGTCGATCCCAATTTGTGTATAAGGGTGGCAGCCTAAGGGCGAAAGTCTAGCATGGGTCGATCCCAAATTTATATATTTGAGGACAGCATCTCAGGGGTTAAAATGCCTAGCATGGGTCATCCTCTTTTACCACTGATCAGTTGGTTATTTGTATCACATGCTTTACAGAGATCGCAATGTAAAGAAAATTTACAGAAAAGAATATAATGTACATGATCCCACAACAGCAACAAGGGTGGTCTTTAATCTAATCTATGCAGTTACATATTGATACTTGATTTCAATTGAACTCTTGTTTACATATGTTATTGCCTTACATATTCAGTACATTCTTCGTACTGACGTCCCTCTCGGGGGACGCTGCATTTCATGCTGCAGCCACAGGTACTCCAGCTAGTAGACCTCCCCAGTAGGAGCACAGGACACTCAGCTGCTATTGGTGAGCTCCAAGTTGATTCGGGGCTTAATCGAGTCTTTGGCATCTATTTTGTTACCGTATAGTAGTTAAGGGTAAGGCGGGGCCTTGTCCCGACCTAAACTAAGGTTGTCTATCTTGTAGAGGCTTTGTAGACTAATGTATAAAGTTTGGTTGTGTCTTGTCTCTTAACAATTGTGGCCTCCACGGCCAAGTGTCGTACATAAGTTTTGGGCCTGTCTATGTCGGTCTTTTATCACTACAGGGCATATAAGCTTGTCATAGCTTCATAGTTCTCATAGTTAAATGTATGGTAAGTACAGGTTGTAAGTTGGTTCTCCCGGGCCATTTAGACATCGGGTGCCTGTCCGTCTTAATCAGATCTGAGGCGTGACAATTTGACACTTTCATGAAGCCCCCATTTATTTACTATGTTTTTTATTGCAAATGTCTTTAGCTATGACTAGTTAGAATGTAAATTCTATTTTTCTATCAATTCTCAAAACCGCTCCCTTTGGACACGACCCCAACCCTTGGTTGGGTTACTATATTATCGACGATCGTAGACACTCATACCATAGGATAGTGTCGTTGGTCACGATAAACATCAAAAGGGATCATGACTTTGTTGTAATTATGGTGTAGTTGAAAGTATATTCTCACTCACACACACTTAGACATGATGTTTTCATGATTCTGATGATATTATTGTGTTGATTGAAAGTTCATTCTCATAAACACATAATGAGTATAATGTGAAAGGATTCCTCACACTATTTTCCAAATTATAGTTTTAAACTAGCAAAGTGCATGCATTTAACAAAAATGTCCCATCTAGCATGTTTTCAAAGGTTTTTCATGCGTGGCTATCATACTTAGTACTTAATTGTGCCAACCCATATTTGTTCCAAACTTTTACAAAGTGTAGGGTTTGGAGACTTGAGTACCATTTGTGGAAGATAGGTTTCAAAGGATCACAGAGTTGAAGACTTAGTGAATCCTCATGGCTTCGAGGACAAACCCTTTCTTACCTTTATGTCATTTGTTTTTGTTTTAGAGCTTTTTTATGGGTTGTGCCCCCAAAGTGTCATTCAAGTGTTGTAGATGGTTTGAGACGTAGTGTCATAGACTCCCTCTTAACTTTTAAATTTCCACAAAAATTTCCCATGTTATTATGCTATGATGTAGTAAGAAGCTTGTATAATAAATACTCTTCAGATTTTTTTACGCCGTATTACGTCTAGGGGTTACCCTCGGGTCGTAACAAACTTGGTATCAGAGCACAATGTTTTTGAATGGTCTTAGAATGTCTCAAACCACATCTAGTAAAGTTTTTTCATAGTGTGAAGCGCGCCAAATTTATGAAAATGAGGCTATTGGATGTTAGGAAAATCTCACTTCTTCATTCTCCAAGTCATACCATAGAGCTTAACTCTATAAGGTCTTTCTCCTATTCCTTATCAAATGGTCTCTAGGATGTGACCACTTGAAGGTCTCATGTTACAAGGATTAAGGGTGAAAAGGTTAGTAGTGATGCCAATTATGGCTATGTGACTTGATAGATTGTGATGTTTAAGGTGACTATGCCAATCATGAGTGTGTTTGTTGGTAGAACCCGACTTAGTCATGATGAGTTTTAGGGTGTGTTGGATGAGTTGATAAATAGTGGTGTTTAAGTGATGCCTAGAGATGATGAGGGAGTAGCCTCCTAAAAAAGGAGGGTAGAAGTGTAATTCACCATGGTTTAGAATCACCTTGTGTGAGGAATGTGAAAGTTGAGTGATGGCTTGATCCAACCTTAGAGTTGAAAGAGATAAGGTTTAGAAGAGTCAGTATAGGCTTACTCCCAAGGGGGAGATAATGTGCTTAAATAGCAAGGTCGTTAGGTGTTTTGTTGTTCATGATTAGGATTGGATCGATATTCCCACCTTGAGAGGTATAGTGATCTTGAGAAGTTTAGTCCTGCATTGGTAGGCTCATATGAGGTTTTGAATAGTGAGTGGTAAGGATGCTTGTGAGCTAGAGTTCCCAAATGAGAATCTTGTTAACTTAAAAGTTTCGGTAGAGGTCTTAGACCGACAAGTTTAGAAATAGAAGAGTGAGGAAGTTGTTCTCATGAAGGTGTGAAGAAATGATCTTTTGGGTGAAGGTAGAAGGTGAGGGTGCTACTTGGGAGGCAAAGGGGCCAATGAGATGTCCCGATACCCTTATCTTTCCTTCTGTTCCTCCTTTAGGTTGAGAGGTTAAGTTTTCCCTTGACTTGTTTCATAAGTGTGAAGTGTTGGATGTTGTGTGTGTTCCATAAGTTCTTTGTCTTGAAAGTCATGGGTGAATTATGTGCTTTCCATGGTTTCCTTCAAATTATGCATGTTCTGGGAGAAATTCATGTTTTAATAAGAAAATGAGCTTTCATGATTTATGTTCCTCATGTTATTGTACATTTGGTATGAGTTGCCTATTTTTACTTCATGAGATGTGTTAATGAACATGCTTTAGTATGCTTTTGAGAGAAATCACATATTGGCTCCATGATGTCGTGTTGAGCATTATTTTAGTTGGAGAAGCGAGTTCCTCCTATGAAAATGAGAATTATTGAGTTTCATGCATACTGGGTTGATAAAAGTAATTCATACTCCCTTGTATTGCATTGATCATATTTGAGATGGAGTGAAGTTGCCTCTTTTGAATAGTGCTTGTTTTAAATACTGCATTCGTAGGTTTTGCACATTTTGATGTTTCATGCATAATGGGTAGTTAGTCTTGCGTTTTAATTTCGAGATGTGTGTAGAAGTGTCATTTGAGGACGAATGTTCCCAAGGGGGAGATATTGTTACGGCCCCTAAAATTAGTAGGTGTCACTAGAGACCTACGTGAGGGTTTTTGAGTTTGAGGTGTGAGTTAATGTTGTAAAATGGATCCCCGAGCCTAGGTTGAGGTGTTTAGGGGTTAGACGTCAAGGTACGACCCCCCAAGGACCAACCAAGGGTCCTTGAGATGGACCCTAAAGTCTAAACCCCAAGGTTGCCATGTTCCAAAAATTTGCCCAAAAAGGCGTGACACACGGTGGGGACCTACACCCCGTAGGGTGGTCCACTCTCTGTGGGAGTGGTTTGTGGTTCAAGGGGTCAAATTAGGAGCTGCAAGTTCAACCTACTCCCCAATAGTACGGGATGTGAGCTGACCTACGCCCCGTAGTGGTGGTCGTAGATCACCCCTGCAAGCAGTCCAAATCTGTTAAGTTTAGGAGTCTTTAGGTAAATTCCTATTTTAATTATATTAATGTGGAGTCATTTTAATTCATTTTATTAGACTTATATAAGGTTTTTTAAAGCATTAACTAACCTATTTACTTCATAATCCCTAAGACTCCAAATCATAACAAACTTTACCCCCAAAAATCCTCTCACTAAGAACCTCCATTGGAGAGCAAGAGATCAAGGTCTAGGGCTCAAGAACTAAAATTCATGAAGATTCTTCTAATGAGGTATGGTACTGTTGATTCATGGTTAAATTTTCATCCATGAAACCCTTCCATTTTCAATTCTAAAGTTAGAAAATTCTCCAAAACTAGGGCTTTTACTCCAAGTCATGGATTCTTCTCAAAACGTTTTCAATTGGTTTATATTATGCTTTAATTACTGATTTATGATATTTTTATGATAAAATCTTCAAAGAATCCATGAATTTTGCTAAATTCTCAAATTGAATCTTAAAGTTGGAGTGAAGAATTACTTTAGTAGAATGTTGTATAATTATATAATGTATTTAGTTCTTGAATTATGTATTACTTAAGGAGTTTCTATGATATTGATGTTGAATTTCCCCCAAGAACCTATGAACCCCCATGTCCCCAAATTGTGACTTTGTGTTGAGGGAGATTAGTAGTAAGATGAATGTTGTGGGATTATATTTTATTAGTCCAGTTAATCGAATCATGTTGTTTTCCATATTAATTGTAGTTATCCTAAATGAGATGGGTTAATTGTGATCCTTGATCCAAGAGGGGTAACACATGATACTTATGCTAAAGTGTGGCTTTATGTGTATATTTTATGAACATGATCATACTCTAAGTTGTTGTGTGTTGAATTGTATGTTGTGTTATTGTACAAAGAGTCCACCAACATGACCTATATTATGAGCGTTTGAGATTATGCATTCAATGACTGGATTACTTGAACTAAGACTATGTCTATGTCTATGATAATGAATGCTAGATGTGTTGAGTAAATTTCATCTTTGGTCCTTTATGGGACAATATATGATATTCTACATGCTTAGTGAAAGTGTGTTCAAGATGTAAGACCATCTTTTGAGAAAGTAAAGGGATCATGACTTTGTTGTAATTGTGGTGTAGTTGAAAGTATATTCTCATTCATACACACTTAGACATGACGATTCCATGATTATGATATATTGTTGTATTGATTGAAAGTTCATTCTCATAAACACATAATGAGTATAATGTGAAAGTTTTCCTCACATATTAAAGATTCTAGGTTGAAAGTTAGTTCTCACCTAATTGAATCTATCATGAAGATCTTAGGTTAAAAGCCCATTCTCACCTAATGAATCTATGAGCTATCCTTATGAATTCTATTGGATGGAGGGTAAGATACTCCTTCATGCTTGTAAATTCAATTAAAGACTAATTATGTATTCGCGGGAAGTTATGCCTAGCACCGAGTGGATATTGAAAATGAGATGGAAATACCCCCGCAAGAAAGGATGGATTTCAAAAATGTATCTCATGAGATGGAAGCTCCCCCGCTAGAAAGGGCGGGTTTCTAGTAACAATCTCCTTATCCCATAACTACGTGCCCAGTAGGTAATTTAGCCATTGGATTCATCTTCCAAGTTAACACATTTATTTCTACCTTAGGCAAGTAGGACACCTCTTTTCGGTGTGGGGAATGAAACCGGATTCCATGTAAGCTAACATGGTCTATGTCGGTTAAGGAGATTTCCCACAAGATCAAGTCTAGGATGTTCTATCGTTACTGAAGAGGTTCTATGAAGTGTGGGTAGTAGTATGGGATGTCATCTATGCATTGCACAAGTAGGCTTTGAGAGTAGTTATGGTATGTTCCTATGTGTCAAGATGACTCATGTAATGAATGTGCTTGTGTTTAAGTAGAAATTGCATTTGATGTCAAGATTACTTGTAATGTTGCATGTTAACTTTGATTGTTTGCATGAGTTTCTATTATTGATGTGGTTGACTATCACGACCCAGGAGCACCCCCAAGTCGTAACAAGGCGTACTCGACCCCGAAGGGGCCTTATACGAGCCACATAGTCATTCATTGCATTCAATAATGAAAATAGTGCGGGATAAAAAAAAACTTATTTACATCCACACAATTGAACTTCATTAAAACAACTTTAAAAAACACACAGCGGAAGTCTAAGTCTCACATGGCCATCTTAGACACAGTCGCAAAACATAAGTAGGGACACGGCCCTTTACAATCAAAAGAAGTCTATTACATGAACAAAAGAACTTAAAAGTCTTATCCTCGAATCCATGAGGACATACCAAGTCTTGGAGGAAAGCAATCCAACACTTCAAACTAGCTAGGAGGGATCACTTGCCGGAACCTACACTTATAGTAAAAGTATGAAGAATATGGGTTAGTACACAAAATGTACTAAGTATGATGACCATGCAAGACATGCTTAAAAAGGGACATTTTAGTTAGAAACCATGCATTATGCCACCTTTTTGAAATATCATGAACAATAGCATAAAAGACATACAAGACAAGCATAACATCAAGTAAGTCATAATATCACCTTTAAACAATATCAACATGAAAACCTTTACCTTGGACCTTCACCTCAAGAAACCCTTATGCTATACCTCGTGCAATGTATGGATGGCGTCCCATACCACCATCCATACTAAGGCACCACATTTAGGTCACTTAAAGTAACTTATCATTCCTTTCTTTCACCTTTGCACAATATTCATACATAAGAGGTATATCATTAATTAAGACATGACAAGGGAAAATAACTCGTAATATAACCCAAGTATAACATGCATAACATATTAAGCATTTAAGAGCCAACATTCTTTAATAACCTCATTTAGGGTACATTCATGTCACAGTCATTAGGATTTAGAGAAACTCACTATGACCCTCTCCAAGCCTACTCGTGCAATGTATAGGTAGCATCCCATACTACTACCTACACTTTGTAGAACCTGTCAAGAAACCATAATGAAATCTCACATGATGGGAAGTAAGCGTTTAACCGACATAGACCATGAGAGCTTGTCATGGAATCCGGTGTCATGAGTCCCCACACCGAAAAGAGGTGGTCTACTTGCCTAAGGAAGACCGGTATATATAGCTTAATGGATCCACTAGCTTCCTATGCGGGCACATAGTTTATGGGATAAGGTAGACGATCATTGAAACTCATGCCTAACTGTCGGGGGAGTTTCCATCTAACCAAATCCGCTCGGTGCTTAGCCTACATTCCCATAGAATAGTTCATTACTTTGACATCATCACACATGAAAGGGTGCCATAAGCCTACCGATTCAAGGTACATTATTTAACACATGAAAGGGTGCCATAAGCCTACCGATTCAAGGTACATTTAGGAAAGCTCATTAACTCCTCTTGAAAGGGTGCCATGGGCCTACCGATTCAAGTCTCATCATTAACCTTTATGGAAAGGTGCCATAGGCCTACCGAATCCAAGGTTCATTACTTATCATTAATGGAAGGGTGCCATTAGCCTACCGATCCAAGGTTCATTATAAGCATGTGTGGAAGGGTGCCATAAGCCTACCGATCCAAGGATTCAACAATCAACAATATAATCATTTATACAAGAAAATGATGCATAAGCCCTACCAATTCAAGGTATACTTTATATTGAAGAATCCTTCATATTATATCATCAACATTCATGAGTGTCATCAACACATCTCTGGATTTCCATACATCTCATAACTCAAACTTTAAAGCATCGATTCATCAATTCTCCATAGTTGGACATTTTGTCAAACACCTTGAAGGCATGTAATGGAATCAAAGAGCATGGAAAATAGGGTAGTAATTATGCAACCAAACCAGTGAACAACCTACAACAACACCTTTACATTCATAACATGATCACATTATCTTCATTGAATTCTCATTCGTATAATGTCATGATAACACTCCAATTTCTCATACTATGCCTTTAAGGCCATAAGCCTCACATACCAATACACCAACAATACACCATAAAATAAGCATGGGTAATGACATACTTCAACAATCTAAAGACCTTTAAACAAGTTTGATTCATATACATTCATTATCTAGCAACCCACTTCATAAAGGCATAAACTAGGAATAGAGAGAAATCATGGGTTCATGGAGTATTTTCATCTTAAATCGTCAATACAACAACAATATAACCATAAAGTGCCATTAGAAACCTTTTAAAACCATTTGGTGGAAGAACCCATGAGATTGAGTGAAAACCTAGATTTTTCATACTTTGAAATAACTTTGGATTTGGCTCCTTGAATGGAAAATTAGACAAGGATCAAGACCACCATACCTTTGCTATGATCTCCCACGAAATTTGATGAAGAAAGCCTTGAATCCAAAGCCCTAGCTCCCACTTCTTCTTCTTCTTAAATGGAGGATTGTAGAGAGGGAAATGTTTTTAGGGATGGGAATGAACTAATGGTATATAGGAAATAATATAAGTCCTTTGAAAAAAATGGTCCAACACTTAGAAAAAATTTCAGGCGGGTGAACAGTAAATGAACAGTAAAATCAGCTACTGGAATTTGCCTTTTTCTGCCGGACAGATTTTACGAAAATGGGCATAACTTCTTCGTCCGAACTCCGAATGAGGTGAAACGAAGTGAGTTAGGTAGCTAACTCAAAGGGCTTTCCATGGATATATTATTGGCCACCCAAATAATTTGTGTGCTAGGAGATATGACCCTCCAAAGTAGACCCTCGAAAAAGGCTTCACTTGGAAATTTCGGATTTTGATACGGTTGCTCTAAAATTTGGGTTAGACCCATTTCCCACTCAATTTGACCCCCTAAACAAGAATATGAAGTCGGATTTTCGAAAAACGAAACGGATCTTTTTATATACAGCTAAACAAGTTTCCGGTAACTTCCGAAGCACATTTTTAAGAACTTTTTGGGTCAAATTCAAATATAATCATTTCATTAAGTTCTCGACTCCAAACTCACATGTGAGGCTCTAGTTTCACTCTATCATTTTCTGAGTCGTTACATTGACTAATAGTGAATGTTACCTAGTATATTAAAGATAGGCTAAGGATGAGTTGAAAAGAGGGTAAACATGAATAAGGATCTACAGTGACTTGCCTAGTGTAGGTGGGATTATGAGGTTTTACCTATGCCTTGCACAACCTTTCCTTGAGGTGGCTCATGAAGTGTTGCTCACATGATATGTTAACACTAGATGTCATTTACTATGTATATGTTCCTAATGATATTCCTTATGTTCACCAGTTGTGATTGATGTCTACCATATAGCCTATGACATTCATGATGTTTTTTTATGCAAATGATTGGGTTTTCACACTATTTCCGAAATAATGGTTTTAAACTAGCAAAGTACATGCATTAAACAAAAATGTCTCTTTTAGCATGTTTTAAAGGTTTTTCATACATGGATATCATACTTAATATTTAATTATGCTAACCCATATTGTTTCTAAACCTTTACGAAGTGTATGGTTTGGAGACTTGAGTACCATTTGTGGAAGATGGGTTTCTAAGGAGCATGGAGTTGAAGACTTGGTGAATCCTCATAGTTTCGATGACAAACCCCTTTATTACCTTTATGTCGTTTGTTTTACTTTTAGAGCTTTTGTATGGGTTGTGCCCATAGTGTCAGTCAAGTGTTGTAGATGGTTTGAGACATAGTGTCATAAACTACCTCTTCATTTTTATAAAGGACTTCGATTGTAAAGAAAAGTTTAAAATTTCTGCAAAAATTCCCATGTTATTATGCTATGATGTGCTAATAGGCTTTTATAAGACTCTTCGGAGTTTTGTATGCCGTGTTACGTCTAGGGGGTACCCTTGGATCGTAACATTACATCATTTTGGTGGCCCACTTGGCTACCATTACTTTCGTTAAATCTGATTTCCTCGTTTGTTTTAACAAGCAACACAAAAACCAAAAATAAAAGTAAGTAGATTCAACTATAACTAACAAGAACACAATTCAACTTCACCCAAAGAATTTCAAAAAACACCACTCCCCGACAACGACACCATTTTTTATTTTGTGGGTGGGGTGAGGTATTTCCATACCTACCACTTGTAATTTCGTTTTATTGTTGAATATTGGGTTTTGTGATGTATATATGTGTTATATTAGTGCTTTGACCGTAATCTTGTGAATTCTTGAGCTTGTGGCTCCTTGTTTTGAATGGAACTTGTTTTAACCTCTTTTTAAAATTTGTGCCACCTCTACTGTTTGTGGTTGTGGCTGTTTTTGTGCTAATTTGAGTATCGGTTATGATCAATACCGATGACTTGAATAGCACTCTTAATTGAATGAAATCAATGTGCGGCTCAATGAGGCCAATGAAGTTGCATAGACAATGTGTGAACTTTTAGCATCTCATTGTGACTAGCCAATTATAGAATGAGTCACTTGTGATGAGCATTGCACACTAACTAGAAAGTTTGGAGTATTGTTTCTTATTGGTGTCAATACCTTGTGTGATGAAATTACCTTGAACACTGTGTGTGATGACACCTATAATTTGCCCCGTTGGTCTTGTTGCTTTAGTGATGCAAGCACGTGAATTGATCTTAGTGATTTTCATGATTTATGCACACCTCATCCAATTCTAGGAGTCAACGATCGTAAGTCAGTATAAAACCAAACTAAATGAATTGGGGTCGAATCCCACATGAAGCGGTACGTGTTTCAAATTCAAGTAGGAAGTGCTAATGCGTTCTAATCAGTCATAGGAATAGAAATTATCGAGGAAAGACATTTATCAAGTAAAAGGGTGTCATGAATTAGTAAAAGGGTGTCATGAAGCAGTCACAAACAATTTGAAGTAACAATAGGGAGATAGATTCTCATGGGTAATTGCAATAATTAGTAAATAGCTAAGTATCAGTTAGTAGGCTAAACTATAAGGGAGACATTTTTCTCTCGAACAACTACCCCAAATTAGCTAATTTCTTTTGAATATCAACAAGCATGACAATAAAGAAGAACCCACACCTTAATACATCCACTCTTTCGAGCTAGATGGGTGGGATTAGATTTAGGATTCACTGTCTCGAGCTAAACCCTGATCAACCCAATACCCTGAAATCATCAATCAATAATATTAGTCTTAAAACCTCTTTCTCGAGCAAGCCAAGAACACAAAGGTAGATTTGAATTTGCAACTACAACTCATAAATTAACCCACAATTAATGATTGAACTCACTTCAAAATAGCATTTAAACTAGTAATTTAACAATATGCATAAACTAATTCAACCCATAATGATATGATCACACCCCAAGAATTGGGTTTTAGCCTATAACAACCTTTATTATGCGTATGCTAGTTCTATTCACGTGATACTTCACATAGCCTTATAGTATAGGTGAGGGACCGTGCTTCTTATACGATTAGTGTTGGTTTAACCTAGCTCGCAAGGTGAGGTAACACCTTGCACGTTTCAGCATGTGTACTGCAAGTTAGCTCCAACGGAAGTATTTAAACTAGAGGTAGTAAAGTGGTAATTGGGCCAAATGCACTACCACTTACTTGCATTAATTTGGCCCAAGTTGAGTAGAACGATAAGGGAAAAATGGATAGCCAAGGCCCAATAGTCTTAAGTCCATAAAGGCCCAAATGAAAAGTCCAAATAGGTGGACCACCTACTTGCATTAATTATGGCCCAAATTGACATGAATAGAGGGATAATTCGGATTAGGGCCCAACAAGTGTTGAAGTTCCCAAAAGCCCAAGTTAAAAGGCCAAGTAGGTGGGGCCAAGTAGGTGGGTCACCTACTTGACAATATATGGCTAAAATTAGTCAAGAAATTCGGCCATTACACCTCCTTTTTAAAGGGATAAAGATCAGATCTTTTACCTCATTTTTAACTTGCAAAATTTTCAGATTTCTTAAGTTTCTCTCTTGGTCTCTCTTGGCTTCAATCAGCAGCCCTAGAAAACCTTGGTTCCTTGAATATTGCCCCATTTTCAAGTAAAAGTTTGAAGGAGAGTTTCAGTTCTTGGAGTACAACTTTAGAGGATAAATTCCTAGAAACTAAGGTAAGACTACTGCCCATTTTTTTCCTCTCTTTAAATACAGATTTGGGGTGGAAAATTTTGTATATATTTATCAAGAACTAATGGATGGTGATAAATCTTTGAGTTAATATGCTCCTATTATGCTGAAAGATTTTTAGGGATTGATAGTGGCTGCCTTATGTATATTGTTGTTGGGGGCTGTTTGGGTATCTTGGAAAAGGATGTATGAAGTTGTATTAATGTATAGAAGAAGGGTGTGGTGGTTCACCATTGGTGCAAGGGTTGTATGGGCCTACTTTCCGTCAAGTGTTAGCTACTGTTTTTAGGGCCTTGATTAGTTGCTAACATTAGCTTAATTGTGACTTATATTGTAGATTAGCATTCAAGAAGGGAGGTTGAATTGTGACAGTGGTATTGGTCAAAAAAATAAGGTATGTAGGGCGATTCGATTCCATATTTCTTGGCATGAAATCTGATACTTGCGATTAATGTCAATAAGTGAATTTCCTAAGTTCTATTCCTAGTAAAGGAAACATAGTGGCAACGTACGATATCCAAATAGCTAACAATATTCCCCCCCTCCTAAGTGTACATAATTACTTAGTTACACGTTCAGTACTCTATAGTCAATTGAAGTCATTTGTGTCATTCAAACTCTCAAGTAATGCATTAATGTTACGTAGCTCCTTATATTGTAGCTACTGTCCTAAAGTATTATTTTCATGTCTCCTACTACTGTTCCGTATTTCCAAATCTCAAAAATAATCGTGACCACCAAAACAACAATCTCAAAGATTAAAGAATCTAAGTGAAGCAATTTGTATAACTATGGGTGGCAGCTCAGGGGCGAAAGCCTAGCATGGGCCGATCCCAATGGGTATAGGAGGGTGGCAGCTCAGGGGCAAAAGCCTAGCATGGGCCGATCCCGATTTGTGCAATGTTGAGGACCGCATCCCAGGGGTTAAAATGCCTAGCATGGGTCATCCTCTTCTACCACTGATCAGCTGGTCACTTATATCACATACGTTATAAAGATCATAACACACATAAAGGTAAAGACAAGAATGTAACATACATGACCCCACCAGAGTTAACAGAGGCAGCCTCCTATTCTGATTTATGCACTTATACGTTGATACCTGGTTTCGTTTGAACTCTTATTTTATATATGTAGTTGCCTTACATATTCAGTACACTTTTCGTACTGACGTCCCTCGCGGGGGACGCTGCATTTCATGCTGCAGGCACAGGTACTCTCGCTAGTAGACCTCCTCAGTAGGAGCATACGACACTCAGCTACTTTTGGTGAGCTCCAGGTTGCTTCGGAGCTTTACTGAGCCCTTGGTAGACTCATTTTGGTATTGTATCGTAGCTAGGGGTAAGGCGGGGTCTGTCCCGACCTACTCTAAAGGTTTCTATCTTTTAGAGGCTTTGTAGACTTATGTATATGGTTCAGTTGCATCTTAACAAGTTGTGGCCTCAATGGCCAAGTCTTGTATATAAGTTTTGGAGTCTACTTATGTCGGTTCATATCGTTGTGTCCCTGGCGAACTTGTCACAAAACTTTCATAGTTACATGCATAGTAAGCACAGGGCACATGTGGGTTCTCTCGGGCCTTTAGGGCATCTAGTACCTGTCCGTCTTAATAGGGTTTGAGGCGTGACATAGCCAAACAAAATAAATGGGTAAAAATGATTACCAAATCGATTATCCATCAACTGTAAGCAAGATTTAATCTTTACAACGCTCAATATCCAGAATATTGAAAACCCACTTCCAAAATCTCAAAATTAAATCTCTAAGGTTTGTCAAAAACTAAGAAAAACTGTTCTAAGCAAATTGTGTATTGTCCAGCTGTCTCCAGCTTTTTCAAGATACTTTAAGATACTAAACTAAATGTTCAAAATCTTATTTGTAGTTGCCAAAAATAAGCTACGAATGGCCATTCAGTGAAGTATGTCGGGCTCGCCGAACCACTCGGCGAGCCTCCCTTTGACCTTTTCCATCGCCTTTTTGCCTTGGCATTTAGCACCCTCAAGGTCTTTAACTTGGGGAGATCTATCTTGGCTTTGTAGAACTATTCGGTGATCCGCCAACTGCTCCTTTTTGTTGCTGACTTGGTTCGTTCCTTCAGGGCTTGGCACACTAGAACATTAGGTGGTCAGATAGCCACTCAGTGATTTGCCAAGTGCCCTCGGCGATCACCAGGCTTGCCTTTCTTCATTTCTTCAGTTGTTTTGTTCCTTTTTTCCTGTTAGTGTCCATGCTTTGTTCCTCAATCTATGTACCTGAAAATTAAGGATTTAACATCAGTTTATGGCACAAATTAGGCATTTGAGGACACTAAATATATATAAATAAAGCCCTAAATGAGTCCAAATCTCAGACTCATCACTTAGGCAACAATTTTGAAGAGTGAAACAATTTGACAATATACCTATTTTGTAGCCCACCTTGTGAGATGTGTGGAAAGAGAAGGAAAATAAAGAAGTGTGAAAAATCCCCCCTTTGAGTAATGGTTTTGAAAAAAATAGAACCCCTCCATATAAAAAAAGAAGAGAAAATAAGAAAGCAATGAAAAAAGAATGAAAAAGTTATAAAATAAAGTAGTGGAAGATGCAAAAAAAATGGGGTATCCGGTAATGTATTTCAAGTAAATAATGGGGGTGAATTATGATCATTATTAAAATGGTAAAGAAAAGGAAGAAAGTGATGATCAGACCACAGTTCATGAAGGTAGGAACCACTAAGCCTAAATGACCATACATTCACACTCAGCCTCGTTATAATCCTTGAAAATATCTTCGTGATCTTGAGTATTGGAAAATAAGGGCACACCTATGGGTGAAATCATGTATGTGTTCATGTTTGTGAGTGTGAGAGTCGTATGTGATTCCAGAACTACAAATTGTTGAACAAGTTTGTGTGAATAGGGAATCATCTTTCTTGTGAGGTAATTTGAGTAACTTTGTTGAGCTTGAACTTGCATTTGAAACCAGTATTGTGAAGTTGAGCACCTTTGCTGATAGTGCGTCACAATTTGAATCTTTGAGTGCACATTCAATAATTGCATGAGTAAGTTGAGTCTTGTTGTGTGCATTCATGTTGAGCCTAATGCAGCACTATTTGAGACATCCTTTTTGAACTGCTGATCTTGAATTTTACTTGAGGACAAGCAAATGTTTAAGTTGGGGGTATTGATGAGTTCGACATTTGGACTCATTTAGGGCTTTCTTTATATAAATTTTAGGTATATGGATTGAGGAACAAAGCAAGGACACTAACAGGCAAAAATGGACAAAACAAACTCAAGAAATGAAGAAATGCAAGCCTGGTGATCGCCAAGTGGCTAATTTGACCGCCTAAGGTTCTAGTGTGCCATCCCTGAGGGAAGAAACCAAGTCGTTGACAAAGAGGAGTAGTCGACGAATCGCCGAGCAATTCAGCGATGCAAAGAGAGATCACCCAAAGTTACACGACTTGAGGATGCTGAATTCCAAGGTAAAAAATGATAGACAAGAGCAAAGGGCGGTTCACCGATTTGTTCAGCGAACCCGACTTATTTCCCCCAATGGCCCTTCGTATCTTATTTTTGGCGACTATAAATTAGATTTTGAATAGTTAATTTTGTATGTTGACTTAGGCGGAATTAGTTTTGAATACTTTTCTCTTGAGTTTTCAGAGTTTATCATTAGAGTCGAAGAATTTTGGAGATTCGATTTGGAGATTTTGCAAGTGCGTTTTGAATTTTCTACAAATTGAAGCATTGTAAAGACTATATTATTCTTACCCAGTTGATGTCTAATCAATTTGGTAATCGTTTTTACTTTTTTATTATGTTTGGCTGAAACCTCAATTATTGAGGTGTGATCATGTCATTATGGGTTGAATTAGTTTATGGGTATTGTTAATTGCTAGTTTAAATGCTAAATTAAAGTGGGTTTAATCATTAATTATGGTTCAATTTATGAATTGTAGTTGCAAATGTAGTTCTATTTTTGTGTTCTTGGCTTGCTCGAGAGAGAGAGAGGTTTTATAACTAAGATTATTGATTAATTATTTATAGGTATTAGGTTGAGTTAGGTTAAGCTCGAGAGAGTGAATCCTAAACCCAATCCTACCCATCTAGCTTGAAAGAGTGGATGAATTAAGGTTTGGGTTGTTCTTCATTGTCATGCTTGCTGATGTTAGAAAGAGATTACCTGATTCGGGATAGTTGTTCGAGAGAAAGCTATCTCCCTTATAGTCTAGCCTACTCATTGACTTTTAGTTGTTTACTAGTAGTTTCAATTACCCATATATCAAAATTTACCTATAATAGATCACATCCCTAGAATTCCTCTCCTTATTATTATTTCAAAGTGTATGTGACTGCTTTGTAGTTCGTAATTGCAAAACAAAACCCCCCATCTGACATTCGTGTCACCCCTTTTATTTTGTTTCATCTTTTTTTTCGAGAATTTCTATTCCAATGGTTGATCTTACCACGTTTGCACTTCCTAATTGAATTTGAACATGTACCGCTCTATGTAGGATTCAACCCCAACTCTTTGTTGGCTTTTATACTAACTAACGATCATTTGCACCTAGAATTGGAAGAGGTGTATTTGAAACGATAATCAGATAACCCATATATTTTACTCCTTTCACACACTTTATTACCAAAACATTTCTCTTTTTCAGTCTTTTTCCATTTTCACCTTTTCTTTTCTTTCTCTTCTTTTTAGATGGAGAAGTTCCATCTTTTTCAAAATAATCCATCAAAGGGAGATTCTTCACACTTCTTGACTTTCCTCATTTTAAACCAAACCCCCAACATAGGATTTTTGCCTAAGTTGGCTATTCAAACGAACCAAAACTTCATGAAGGTTATAGGTGATGGGACAAAGAGGTCAAAGTTGTTCAAGTTTTTTCCAAAGAAAATGATAGACCCAAAGGGTGCCAAGCTAGATTCACACTTCTCACAAGGTAGTCACAAAGAGGTATACTATCAAATTAGGCTCACTCTTCACAAATTTTGCGTATGATCATTTCAATTGCTTGTTTCAATCAATCAATTAGACTACCGTGGCATGTTCTAGGCAACATCAAGCACAATATTCAAGAAAACCTCACCACACATGGCATTTCATACAATTATCAAACAGCACTCCACACTTTCTCAGCTAGCAATGATCATCACAGGAGATTATCTCGATAACCAGCCAGACACAAGTACATGCTAGGAGTTCAAATATAGAATATAAATATATTCAATACTTAAAAATACAATGAATAACAAGAATAATGACTATAGACAAAAACTTAATGAAATAATTATAGCAAAACGACAAGAATTAGAACATAGGCAAAATAGACTTAACAATAATATATTCGCAGGAATTTGTCACAAATAAATAATAGAACAAAGAAAAACTATTTTATAGCTAGAAATACAAATAAATAAGTTAGAATATAAACTACAACATAATTTATAAATGAATAAAGAAGAATACACAATAGATGAAAAAAAACATATGAAAATTATGACGGATTAAAAATAAAGATAATATTTTCTAATCTAGGAAGAAGATATAAGAAAATAGGTGACAATATAAGTTTAATGTTAGGGAAAGAAACGATAAAACTAGAAGATAGTTTAACTGCTATGATAAGAATAACAAAAGAAAATGAAGAAATAGATAGAAAAACAGAAATTGAAAAAATAAAACAACAAGCAAAAAAGGAAGTACAACAATTAGAAGAAGTAAAAAATACTAAAATAATAGAGCTAGAAAAAGCACTAGCAATATTAAAAGAAATGTATGAAATTAAACAAAATGAAAAAGAACAAAAAACAAAATTAGCAAATGAGATAATTAAATTTAAAGAAAAATTGCAATTATAAGATGAATTACAAGACTTAAGGTAGAACTAGGTGTGTTTTACCTATGTGGGCACATAGTTATGGGATAAGAAAGATGTTCATTGGACTCTAACCTAACATTGGGAGAGTCACCATCTTACCATATCCACTCGGTGCTTAGCCTCCATTCCTATAGAGTAGTTTATTCACATTACATTGTTGTACTTGAGAGGGCCACCAACATTAGGCCTACCGACCCAAGGTACATTACACAACAAAGGGCCACCACCATTAGGTCTACCGATTTAAGGTACATTTAGGATAGCTCATTGACTTTCCAAGAAGGGCCACCAATCACTAGGTCTACCGATACAAGGTTCATCATTTCACATATTAAAGGGCCACCGATATTAGGTCTAACACTTCAAGGTTTTAACATTACATTAGTTCCTAGACTCTACATGAAGGGCCACCACCATTAGGTATACCGATCCAAGGTTTAGCCTAGAATACATTATCATTCATTCATTCATGAAAGGCTACCAACATTAGGTCTACCAATTCAACACATTAAGAAATTACGTCAAGATACATTCATTATACAAGAAAGGATGCCTAAGCATACCAATTCGAGATATCACAATCACCTTTACATTCATTTATACACGAATAGGATGCATAAGCCTACCAATTCAAGATTACAATTCATAGAATAAAACCCTTCACATTCCATCATTATCATTCATGTGTGCTAATTGAGAATATACTTTCAATCAAAAACACAATTACATTCTAAACATGATAATTATACATTCATTTATATCACACACATATACTTTACATCATGATCATACATAGATCCTTCACATATAGAGATACAAGGAAAATATCATTCAATTCAATACCTCATTATACATAGTAAGTAAATACCTCCACCTTTCAAGTGGATCAATAGATCAAGCACAATTCTACTTCAATATGTAATTTGATCACAACTTGCCCTTCAAGGATCATGGATATCATTCACCCACGCACCTTAAATCAATACAATTTGGCAAGAGTAATAACATAATTTCAACATTCTATATCCATATACACATAAAGAACCCACATACTTCATAATCAATAAAATCCCAACCACAATCACAACTTAGGAATTTGGGGGAAAACATGGGTTCTAGGAAAATATCATCTTAATTCATCTTTAAATCCACAATTCATTCATAAATAAATGCAATAAAGCCTTTGGAAATCATTTAGAATCGAACCCATGCATAAATTGAAATATAGGGTTTTTGGGTAAACATTGGAGATTTGAAATCACTTTTCAGATTAGCTCCTTGAAAGAAACTAAGTCAAGAATGAAGACCACCACCATAACTTTTATGGTAGAATCCCACGAAAATCCCTTGAAAAACTTGAAGTCTTGACCTTGGAAACTTGAAGTCTTCACCTCCAATGGAGGTTTCTAGAGAGAGAACTTCTGAGAAGAGAGGTTTCTAACTTTGGAATGTTTTCAAATAATGAGTTGAAAAATATAGTTTAATACTTTTAATACTCTTAAAATACTTTAATTTACCTAAAATAACCGCCGCCCAACTAAACTCAACTTAAAATGATTTTACCAAAAGACCCTCACCTTGGCCGAACCAAACCAGCAACACAGGTGAAGTGTGGTTTGGGGATGTCGCCTGGGTCACACCACGTCTTGGTCAACCGTGGTTTGGGGATGTGGCTTGGATTTGAAGGCCTTGACCTACGGATCAAGACCATGAGTCGTGGTTTGACCTACTGAGCGTAGGTCCCATCTGAAGGTCTAGATTTTTGGACAAAGTCTTGGTTTCTTAGGGTCTTGGGAGTTAGGCTTTAGGGTCCTCCTCAAGGACCCCTAGGGTGGTCCTTTGGGAGTCGTACCTTGACGTTTAACCCCTAAACCCCTCAACCATAGTTAAGGACAACATTTTACACCCTCAAACCTCACATCAACTCAAAGACACACATGTTAGGCTTTAGTTTCACTTATTCGTTTTACGGGTCGTTACAGACTTGAAAGACCTCGAGTGTGCGATGGTGCAAAAACCCATTGAGGATTTTCTTCGGGACACCTTGATGATTGTCTCTAGTGGAGCAACGACTGTGGATGGATATGAGTCGAGCAATGATGCCTCAATTGAGAGAGTCCCAGATGTGTAACATTTACCGAAGGCTTAGCCTAACAGGGGGATCTTGACTCTCTTCTCGTTTTACTTTTGAGACGCATTGAGGGTAAGGTTAAATTTTTTTGTGGGGTGAGGTATCTTCAAGCCTACCCCCTTGGGTTATATTTATCGTGTTTTTGATCCTTATCTTTGTGGCTGTTGGTTTTTAATGTGAATATCTTTTTTTGATCCGAACTAAAATTTTCTCGTTATCTTATTTGTGTTTGTGAATGTGGTTGTTCTCTTCCATATTTGAGTGTCGTTTGCATTCAATACCGATGACTTGAGTAGACCTTTTGATTTAACGATATGTTTGTCCAATGAGGCAAAATTTGAGTTGCATAAGTCATCTGTGAACTCATAGCATCTCATTGTCATTATCCGATTGATGATATGAGTCTTTTGTTGATCGTTGCACGCGAGATAAATTTGTATAATCTTGATTGATGATTGGTTTGAATGCCTCGTGTGGTCAGATTGTCTTGAAATATGAGCTTGGTGATACCTAGAACTTTCCTCGTTGGTCCAATTGACTAATGTATGTGAATGATAGAGATGATCTTAGGCACAGGTTTTTAAGCATGAACAAAATTGATATTATACCTCTTTGTGACCACTTTGTGAGAGTGAGAACCTCGCTAGAAACTATTTGAGTCTAACCTTTTCTTTGGATGAAACATGACAACATTTGACCTCTTTCCTCCCCACCTAAAACTCTCATAAGGCATTGGTCCATTTGAATGAGCCAACTTAAGACAAAAGCCTAAGTTGGGGGTGTGGTGAAAAGTAAGGAAAGTCAAGAAGTTTGTGAAAAATTTCCCCTTGAAGAATTGTGTTATAAAGATGGAACCCCCACCATATAAAAAAATAGAAGAGAAAAGCAAAAGAAGAAAAAGTTGGAAAAATAATGTGCAATAAATCTTTTGCATGGTAAAAGAAAAGGGGTATCTACTGCTTTAAGGACATAGGGTGGATTGTGATAATTAAAAAGAGAGTGAAAAACAAAAGGAAGAAGGTAAATGCAAGACATTCTTCATGAAGGTATAAGTCACTAAGCTAAAATGATCATACCTTTACCCTCTTCCCGTTACAAGCCTTGAAAGACCTTAGTGATCTTGATTGAGCTGAATGTCATGTTGATTGGAAAATACGGGCAAGTATGAGTAGAATCATGCATCTGTTTATGTTTTAGGATGTGAGAGTTGATTTTGATTCCTTAATTCTTAAATCTTGATGAGCTTTCTGTGGGCATGGAATCACTCTTGATGTGAGGATCACTACACCATTTTAGGCCTATGGCCACCCCAGTAAAGTGTAGCCTAAACTAGAAAAAAGTGTGGCCTTTGATAAAAGGCTACACTTTTGGACTTTAAGCAACACTTTTTAGGGGGTGGCCTAAAGAAGCGTAACCTTTGACATTAGGCAACACTTTTTAAATGTCACCATCACAGCTACACTTATAAAGTGTAGCTAAAGAGGTATAAGGGCACACTTTGTAGTGATGCATTAGCGACACCTTTTTTTTATTATACTACACTTAAAAACGTTGCCTTTGATTTGTTATTGGTCACACTTAAAAAGTGTTGCCTTTTATATCTCATCTAGATCAACACTTATAAAGTGTAACTTTTCTTATGTACAAGATTACATTGGACGTCCTACAACAACACTTTTGGAGTGTGGCAATGTTGTGTAGAATTTTGTAGCCACAATTTTTTATTTTAAGAATAATAATTTTTATTTGCATATATTCAATAATCACATAATGAAATATACAAGTGACCTAAAGCACAAAATTAACTAATAATTAAATCGAAGCTATATATTTCAAATATACTTCGAGAAACATGTCTTGTACAACCAATACTTAGAAAGTGATTGCTTAAAGATCTCTACTATAAATAAATTCCAAAAAACCAAATGCATTCAAACATATATGGCAATAGTACCAAAACTCTTCATCGTTCACTACAATAGATCGAGTTTACTTTTGGCCACAATTCAAATTCAATTACCGGCATTTTCCTGCACATTCAAAATAAAATTATAAATTAGTGAAATAAATCATGTATTTAATATGCTTAAATTCACAGTAAGCCAAACCAATTCATAACAATAAAGTCACAATAGCTCCACCATAAACTGAAGCTCTCCAAAACTAACAAATCTAACATTAAGTCATCAAAATAAAGTCACAGCAAAGCTCTCCAAAACTAACGAAACAACAAGTTGACATTGAAAATTGACCTATGTTAATCAACAACCTCCTTTCCAATGTTAATTAGGCAAAAATAATCTTTTGAAATCAGGCAAAACAAATCTTTTTAAATCCACTATTAAAGCAGCTATGAATTAACATTTTGCATAACAACTCTTCTAATCAGCAAAATGTTAAAGCAACTATGAATTAGACAAGAAAAATATTTTGAAAAACTACAGCTAGATGCTAATCAGGATTCAGAAGAGGAAGTTTGATCATTTTCACCATCAGACCACATGTTCATACCAGGAAAACTATTGGTTCCACCAAGCACAAATGCTTCATGAGGCGGAAAATTACCGACCACATGACCACCAAAGAAGCTGCGAAAAGACTCATAATAGTCAACAATTTAAGTTACAAGAACTTTTAAGAGATACAGTTGAAGGAAGAAAAAACAAATTTAGCATCTTTCGAGCTAATCATCATAAAGGATGGAGAATGTACCTTACGAGAAGTCCCATAGGACCTCATACCAATTCTTTTCTAGCACGAGCATTGACTCTGTTAAAAAATAGCCACTCTGACCACACAGGAAGTCCCCGATCCATATTGAAAACAAACTGCAAAATAACAGGGAGAAACAGTAAACGGGTGCATCAAGAATTTTTTCTGTCCCTACATTTACTAGACAAGGAATCTGGCAGAATATTATGAAACTGACCACTGAAGAACAAGGTTCACCAGAACTAGTATTGACAGTCTCAAGTTTGGCAAGTAACTTATCATCGTGAGTGTTGCCACTGCAACAGTTCATAAAGGATTCCCCTTGTCATCCCGAGCACCTGCACGCTCAAAAATTCAAATAAGATGGACAAGTAGCAATAGCATTAAGAGAAATGGGAAACAAAAATATGTCAGACATTGAGAAGTAGCAACAACATTAAGAGCCTTCATCCTCCATGGCACTCCTACAATACAATATTTTTTTCAAAAGATATTCAAACTACTAGGGTTGGGCATAAATATCGAAAAACCAAAATACCGAACCGAATCAAATTTTTTTGGTATTTCGGTTTTCGGTTTGGTATAAATTTTTTGTATTTTTAAGTATTTCGGTTCAGTTTTCGGTACATGACTTTTGTATTATTCGATATTTCGATTTACCAAAATATATTAATAACATATTAATTATTAATAGTAATTATTATATAATAAATATATTCACAATTTTGAATTAGGTCAGTAACCATTGACCACCTTCATTTTTCACTTTAGTTTTCATTTTTCTTAGGCTCCACTTTCAGCCTTTCACCGTCCCTTAACCCCTAACGCTTTTCCACTTCAGGCATCGTCACGTCGACCAGCGACCGGCCAACCAGTAGAGGGCCTGCAGGTAGCAGCCAACCAGCCGCAACCACCACTCGATCAGCATCAGCCTCCAACCGACCAGCAGCAGTCGGCAACCGACCATCGGAGCAGCACTCCAGCAGCAAAAACCGGTGACCATCAGAGCAGCCTCAAGATTTCATCATCCATTTGATTATTTTGTTTATTTTTTCAAAAGCCGAACTAATAAAACCTAACCGAAATAACATAAACCGAGCCGAAATAACATAAATCGAACATAAATAATAAAAACAGAACCGAAATGAAATAATGTTGTTCGGTGTTCGGTACACATGGTACAAGAACCGAAAAAAAAAAAACAAAACCGAACCGAATTACCGAACGCCTAGCCCTATAAACTACTCATGCATAGCTTCTGCTCGTTATAACATAAATGACACAATTATTCGAGCTTGTTATCATTGCATTACTAAGCACAAGTGACATTTATATTTATTCTTTAGATACTCTCTCTTGTCAGAAAACTCCAATGAAAAATCACTAAGTATCTGTGCAGTACTTGTAGTTGTGGAACCAATAGAACTCGAACTTGGAGCAATGGCTGAAGCAACAATGCTTAAGTTGTCTCTATTTCCATCACTTTTTGACACACAAAAGCTGCTCAAATGAACCTCATTAGCAGCAGCAACAACAGAGATTTCTCGATTATCAAAAAAAAATTCTATATTTTTTTTAAGGAAAAAAATAGAAATTAGATGCATAACCACCTTTGAAATAAAAATAATAAGTGTTGAAGCCAGCTCAGGGCCAACAATCACTGAAACTATATTACTATTTCCATTCCCAAACAATCACTGAAACTACATTACTCGTACACAAACCAGCTCTGTCATATGCTTGGATTGGAATGTATCTGAATTCTTTCAACAACATTATTGATAGGTTTCAAAGTTATCAACTTAAGTTTTGGCAACTAATTAAGTGTAAAAGTAAACCTAAGCTAAGATACAACTATGTGACGTTTTCAGTCATTTCAGATGCGACCATATTTCAAAATCAATAAATTAGTTCTCAGATATTATTCATTCATTAATGATATTTACTCTTTACATCCATGGCAGCAGCACACCAAGTTATTAACAGAAAAGCTTCACTTTGCCACCAGAAAGTGTAAATTTATACAACTTATATATGTGTATTATGAAAAAGACATTCCGAAAATGGGAAAGGTATCGTCTATTGATTTGAGTGACTTTTGCAGATGGTCGAAGTTAATTTCTTTGAGAATGACTTGTATAGAACTAAGTATAAGGGCTGTGGCAATACCAAAGTCCATTAAACCACCACTAATAACAATAACCTTCTCTATTTTCAACGGTATGTATAGGTACCAGCCGTAGCTGATTCTGCGGTTTCCCTTCATATTACCTTTTGCAATATTCAGTCCAAATAGGTCAAAATAGCCACGCCTATG
Source organism: Solanum stenotomum (assembly GCF_019186545.1). NCBI lineage: Eukaryota > Viridiplantae > Streptophyta > Magnoliopsida > Solanales > Solanaceae > Solanum > Solanum stenotomum. Next base: position 15,158,576 of record NC_064291.1, on the reverse strand, counting down.
GTTTGAGACTGTTTTTACCATGCAAGTATATAGAGAAAAGAGAAATCCTAGATGGTCATTTAAGTCCAAGCTGAATTAACAGATCCAAATGGCTCATTTTGTTTTCTTATACAATATAAGCAGGCTCAAAGACCAAGGAATTTAGTGAACTAAACTTACCTTTGCTCTTTGCAGTGATGACTGGATGACAAAGTTACCATAAGGGTTCATCAATAGCATTGAACCACTTGGATTACTGAGCAGCTCGGTGATAATTCTCGTGGAGTGCTTTTCTTTTGAATCGAGGATAATTTTCTCAACAATATTACTAGTGTACTTATTGCATGAGAGAGTCAAAAAGTTTTCTTGAAGCCTATCAATTAAAATATTTGTAACTCTTGGTAACTTTAGTCCCAAAAGATGTTGCACCACATAGTTGCTACATGAAATGAAACGTAAAAGCAATTAGACCTATATAGAAACTTCACCTTCACACATTAAATAAGCATAAGAAAAAGAAAACAAGCCATACCCATATTCACCTTCTAATGGCTACACTGCATTTGTAAATATCTTAGTAATTATGCAATCTCTGAGTTCTCCACCAGCAGATTGAACGCATGACTGTATCACACAACACCCACATTTTTGGGTACTAATTGCAAAGCAGTTATTTGCATTTTCATAGAGAAAAGGCTGCAATATGCAGTTAACTTGTGAGTTACTTGTTTCATGCAAAAACAAAAGTTAAACAAAAGCACTAATCAAGCTAATGGAAGAGGCATGCTACAGGGGAACATTCGACAACTTATACAGAGAAATGGGACATGAGAGTGATTGTAAGCAAGGGTTTATTTATATTTGGAAAAAAATATGAATAAGGTGGAAATATAAAAATTACATTCTAGTAACAATATAAGAAAGCAATAAAAGAAAAAAACACTAGTCTTGAGGGAATTGTGCGTAACAACAATTTGCAGATATGAACAATAACCAACAGAAGCTAGTGTAATTTAATTTACTAGAAACAACAAGAATTTTCCTTTGAACTAAAATTATATATGTGAACTTTTTCTTTCTTCATAGATTTTTTCTATCTACATAGATTTACATTTCATCTCTATCAAGTTTATATCTAATAAAATCACAAATCTCATGTTACATTTTATTGGTACTAACTATTTATAAACAGTAAAAGTTAGTTGGTCTGTCAGAGTACACAATCAATGAACTATGCTGTAATCTCAAATTAGAAGGAGCAAGCTACATGAGCACTCTGTATCAATTACGCTCTATTCAGGTCAATTTCATATCATTACTAAATAATTTAAGGCAAATTAAGGTTCTTTAGAAATTAGAACTAAATATTAATACTTTTCTCAACTCACTTTTATTTATACGTTACTAATAATGTATTTGGCTCTATAGCTAAATTCATGTGATTTATGTATCCCTTTTGATTATTTTCAAATATTATATTGTCACATCTAAGGAATACTAGTAAACATGAAAGTCTAAATAAAACATGACTAAACCATACCAATCAACCTTACTTCATTTTATCCTCTATGGGGCAGTTTGGTTATAAGGATTAGGGGAGTTACCCAATATAGATTTGATACTAATTTGTCAAGTGTATTGTTGTATGCATTAGCTAAAACCAGGATACAATTTATACAAAAATCAAGGGAAAAGTGTAGTCTTTAATAAAAGGCATACCTGAGACAAAAAAAACAGGCATTAACACCCAAAAAAATTGAGAAAGTAGTGAACGGAATGAAACAATTACATAGACTTATAATGTTCGGAACTAAACACATATTCTAAAGCTGCTGCCATGGTTTTTCTCATTTATCTCCCATATTTGAACTCTTAAATACACGTGATGGAATGAGCTTTTTTAAGGTGAGAATAGTCCATTACTCCGGAAGAAGTAACCTACAAATTTATATTATTTAATAAAATTTACTTGCTTGAAAACATTGGAAAAGAGAACAACAAACAGGATACATAACTGACTCGGATTTGTGTGTACCCAATTTTCTAGTTTTAGAGGACATACAAACTACAAAATCAAACAAATAAAGCAAACAACACCAAAGATATATTCATCCACAATCAACAAACAAACAGGATACATAACTGACCATGCAACTCTCCCTGTCCGAACAAAAAAAGGTTTGTTACCTGGAAAAACAGTAGCTACTCTTGTTGTACATTCAAAATTTGAACAATTGTATATCAGACTCTATAAAAATAGTGGCAATAATTGATGGAAAAATCATGAGCCACATTCCTGATGAAACTACTAAAATGCCAAAATTATCACTCCCTCTGTCTCACTCGATGGATTGAGTAACATCAGCCTTTATTAACATCTGTAATAAAATGACCACATCAAATGTAACAGATTATGTTTCCAGCACAGTCCAAAGATAGTCACAACATATCCTTTGCTTGGATAGGACCAAAATGATGATATTGAACTATACAACTCTTCACAATTCCAAATTATATTAAAGGAATTCGTTGATTTAAATTCTTAAAATTCTCAATGAATGGTTTTTTTTTCCTTTAAAGACACTTTCAAGATGGGGGGGGGGGGGTTTAGGAATGACCCCTACCTCGTATGTTAATAACAAATAACAAAACACATGTATAAGAGGTAAGCAATGCCTACCCTATTCAAGATTTTCAAGATTGGACATGTCCAATGTTTTGCTAAAATTAACTCTTGATTAAGCGATAGCTTTCTCAAAATGTAAATGCATAAAGTATGTTAAAGGATTATAAATGGAGTTTTCCCTCCTTTCAATTTCCAAAAAGTAGAAACAGAGGACTAAAGAATAATCACACCTCATCTTTAAATCTACTTTCAGGCATCTTTTATTCTTAACTCAAAAATTAGGATATCTTCATTTTACCTCTTAATTCATTTGGTAGCTCTCAAAAGTCATGAATAAATATAATCAAGTTGCTCATATTCTCAAAAATGGAGTGAATCAACAAAGGCTTGTATAAATTTGGATAAAACTCTTCTATATATTTAACCTACATAACTAAAGAATGACTAAGTTCCGAAGAATCGACCTCTATGCAATGATCTCACTTGATGGCATGTTCAATTGCTAACAATTATACTTTAAGAGGAATATAGTCAGCCTAACTTTAGATCAGTGTTGGCCAACAAATATGTTGCTCATTGGAAAGCAACTGAGAAATGATCAAAATATGATAGTGAACAATATAATACATTTTAACAACTGCATAGCCTAACACCAACTATATTCATAGTCTAACTATATATATTTTTATTTTCAGGATAGATACAACTATATGTTCTCATAATTAAGTTCATACCTGAGTGACAAAATTCCTATGAAAAGAAGTAAGAAAAGTAATAAATAAAATTCAGTTACTTCAATCCTTCAAGCAATAATCAAACAACTTGACTTCATTAGATGCACATAAAAAATCTCCTTATACCGTCTAAATGTTGTCTTCTTCTTAATAAATTTTGCAAGCAAACTTTTACTATATTTGTGCAGGTTCTTCATTGTTTTCTGCCAGCTATTTTGTTTTCTATCGTGGATTATTCTTAGGTATTAGACAATGATATTACACAATAGAAATATACAAGATTGGAAACTTAAATTATATCAAAAGTCATTTTTAATGTTATGACATATTGCTTACAATTATTTTCTAGTAGCAATAAATAATGTAACTCTTGAGCTATTCAATGATGGGCCTATCAGTTACATAAAGTAGATACTACACTGATGCATATGAATTCTTATAACAGGCGTGTGATCAAACAATCAAATTCGTCAAAATTAACAAACAACTACGATTAAGAAGCCCCAAAGTTAAACAAAGTAAAAATTCAAAAACTTCATAAGTAGAATGAAAACAAAGCATAAATTTAATAACTGCAGAAGTAGAATCAAGATATCAAAAACAGTAATCAACACCAGGACCAACAAATAGAGCAAAAGAATGAAAACCATAGTTCAAAATTACTGACGTTCATGCAAAATTCCGGCAAAAACTGATATACAATAGGGCGAGAATGATATCGAGAAGAAGACTAATATACATGAGCTAAGTGGCTGAATCTATCTCCATCGCCACAGCATGTAGAGTCTCCGATTCCTCCAGATCTGGAATTCTTCGAATTGTTTCTCTATTCTCTCCCATAAGAAGAACAATTAAGGAAATCACAACCAAACATCGATAAAGTTACAATGGAGAATTTTTGGGGTGGAAATGAGAAGGAGAGAAGGTCGGGTTTAACTTTTGAGCAGTGATTTAGCAAAGAGCAACTAGGAGAGCATTTTAATTTGGGGCAAAACATTTTTAGAGTTATGTTTATATTGAGGTTATTTTTTGTCAATTAGAAATTGGAGAGAGAGTTAAATATATTGGGGGGAATACATTATTTTGATGAAAAATATTGGAAAATTATAAGGCCACACTTGTAAAGTGTTGTTTTAAAAGTTATAAAAATATCACACTTTAAAAGTGTAGTCATATGTATAAATTTGCATTGCTAATTATATCATGATGTGGAAACGCTTATAAAGTATAGCCTATAATACTAAAGAGAACGCTTTATAAGTGTTGCCAAAATTACCGTAGTCAAATTGTATAAACTAAGGATATGCTTTCAAAGCGTAGCCAAAAATGTTTTAGGCAACACTTTACCAGTGTTGTCCAGATTTTGTGTTGTCATAGGCCTAAAATGGTGTAGTGGGACATTCGAATACTTTTGTTGAGTTTGAATTTGCATTCGAAGCAAGCACTGTAAGCTTGACCTCTATTTGATGATGACTAGTCACAGTTTGACATCTGTTGTAACACTTTGGAAATTAGAAAGCTAAGCTAGAGCACAATGTGAGGGTTACAGTAATGATTGTAACTCCTCGTACTTAAAATAGAGGATTTCGAGTTAGAACGTCATGGTACTACCCCTCAAGGACCAACCATGGGCCCTTGAGAAGGACCCCTATAAACTACCCAAAAAACAGTGAACCACGGAAGGACCCACTCCCCGTGGGTCGGTCCAGGCCTTGTGGGTGGAGCCGTAGGTCCAAGCCCAAATTTCAGACGTCCATAACCCAAACCACGTTTCACTAGAACGGACCGTGAGTCCAACCACGGTCCGTCAGTGTGGTCTCGTGGATGGTGCCCTGGGAGCAGTTTTGGTGGTTAAACTTAGGAGTATTTTGGATTTTTTCGGTTTTAATAAATATTAAGTGGTGTCGTTTTAGACTAATATAGACCACGTATATAAGTATTTTAGACCGCTAAATTAAGTCATTCAACTCATTATTATTAAAACCCAAATGAATTCCCAAAACTTCATCCTCACCAAATATTCTCTCTCTAGAACTAGAAAAAGAAGAAGGAAGTTGGAGTTAGGGTTAAAGGAGCGAGGTTCTTCACATCAAATTCATTGCGATTAGTTGATAAGGTATGGTAGTCCTTCATCCATGGAGTCCCTTCAAAATCCCAATTTCAAAGATAGAAATCTCCAAAAGCTAGGGTTTGATTCCAATGTCATGGGTTTCTTTCAAAATCAATTCTAATGGTTGAATTATGTTATATTATGTGTGAATTGATGATTTATTATGGTTTTTATGTTGTAATCCCTAAGAACCCATGAAATAGCCATGTTTCCCAATTATGATATTGTGATGTGGTTTTATTGATGAAAAAAGAATGTTATGATATTATGCATGTAGTTATTTGGTTACTTTAATTATGTTGATATACACGTCAAATGTAGTGAATTCTATATGTGTTGATTTGATAAGAGCTTTGACCCTTGCAAGCGCAAAATATGATATTATGCATGTTCAATGAAGTTTTTGTAGATGCTTTAAGAACACTTTGAGAGTGAAATGTTTATGATTATGATCTAGTTGTTGTGTGACTGAAAGGCTATTCTCATGAACTCATAACGAACATGATGCGAAAGGTTTCCTCACATAATGATGATTCTAAGGTTGAAAGGTTTTCTCGCCTAATTGAATCTAAGATATACATGTAGTCATGGATGGTGAAAGGTTTCCTTACGCATGATATAATGAGCTATCCTAATGAACTAACTCGGATTAGTTGTAAAGGACATCCTTCCATGAGACATGAATTAAGTAAGACTTAATAATCACTATGTGGGAATCATGCTTAGCACCGAGTGGATATTGACAATGAGATGGAGGCTCTCTCGTTAGTTGATGCGGGGTTTCTAGAAGAGGTCACATGGGATGGAAGCTCTACCATTAGTAGAGGTCGGGTTTCTATTAACAATCTCCTTATCCCATAAACTACGTGCCCTCGTAGGTTATTTAGCTAGTGGATACACCTAATCTAACAAACCATGGTTCTACATTAGGCAAGTAGGACACCCCTTTTCGGTGTGGGTAACACCGGGGGATCATGCATAGCTCACATGGTCTCATATCGGTTAAGGCTTATTCCCACAACAACACAACAACAACAACAACAATAACAACAACAACAACATGGATATAAATTATGAACTATGGTTAGTGAAGAAACTTTTATATGAGTTTCCAAGGTCTTAAAGGTGATGAATATGAATGTTGGCCTAATGAGGTTTACTTAGCATGGGTGAGATTTATGCATTCTTATCCATGCATTGCACAAGTATGCTTTGACGGTATTTGTGAAGAGTCTCTCTTATGTTATAATGATTTATGTATTGACTATGTTTATGACATATGCTTTTCCACTATCTCTATGATGATGTTTAAACTTTGTAAATTCCCTGCTTTCAAATAAAATGTCCCTTTTAGCATGTCTTCAATGTTTTTATGCATGGCTTTCTTACTTAGTCCATTTTTATACTAATGCCTACTTTGCCAACATTTTCCCCAAGTGTTGGGTTCAGTTCTCGAGGTGATCATTCTAGTAGCTACATCTTGGACTTGCGTATCTTTCGAGCTTATTGGTGAGTCCTCATGGTTCGAGGAGGACCTTTTTCCTATGTTGTGGTTCCTTTTATTCACTTTCCCTTTTTGGACATTTTGTATGGGCTAGGCCCTATTTCATTCAAAGATTGTAAGATATGGCTATATTTAGACTTAGTGTCTAGACTTCTGCTTTCATTTATATAAATTTTAGACTTGAATTGTGTTTTTAATCTTATTGTTCTATTGCTTCTGTTATGAGGACTAAGTGGCTTTTATGGAGTCCTTCGGGGTTCTATACGCCAAGTTACTTCTAGGGGGTAGCCCTGAGTCGTTACAAACTTGGTAATTAGAGAACAAGGTTTAGAATGATCCTAGGATGATGTCTCATAAGCAACGTCTAGTAGAGTCTTGTTCATAAGTGTGAAGCGCGCCACATTTATGAATGAGAGGGTACAAGATGATTAGGAAACTTCACTTTTTCATTACTCTTAGTCGTGCCATAGAGTTTAACTTCATAAGATCTTTCTCCTAATCCTTTCCCTATGTTCTTCAGGATATGAATACTAGAAGGAATTCTAGAAGGTTGGAGGGTGAAACTGTGGAACAAGGAGCTCCTCCTCAAGATCATCAAGCTCCAATTGATCCTTTGGCTGAGAATATGATAAATGTGGAGGTTAGGTCGCCTTTTCAAATGTTGGCTCCAACTTTAGCGACTCAAGCCAATAGAGAGGTTGTAGCTCAGGTGAATCCTAATGTGAATTTGGACGCATCAAGAGTGAGGGATTTTATGAGAATGAACCCTCCCGAATTTTATGAGTCTAAAGTTTAGGAGGACCGTCAAGAGTTTGTCGACGAGGTCTACAAGGTACTTGCTACTATCGGGGTCACTCTACAAAAGAAGGTGGAATTGGCCGCTTACCAACTAAAAGGGGTTGCTCAAGTATGGTATGATCAGCGGAAGGAGGCAAGGCTGGTGGGAGCGGGTCTCGTCGAGTGGGAAATGTTTAAATCGGTGTTTCAGGATAGGTTCTTTCCCTTAGAGATGAGGGAAGCAAAGGCACAAAAGTTCATTAACCTACCTCAAAGAAGTATGAGTGTAAAGGAGTATGCCCTAAAGTTCACTCAATTATCTAAGTATGCTCCATCTATGGTTGCGGATGCAAGGGCTAGGATGAAGAAGTTTGTGACAAGGATATCTGATATGGTGGTGAAAGAGTACCATACTGTCATGCTCATTGGTGACATGGACATCTCTCGTCTCATGGTCCATGCACAAATAATTGAGGAGGAGAAACTCAAGGAGAAGTCTAGGGAGGTAAAAAGGGTTAGGACCAGTGATGGGAATTTCTCTAATGCCAAATTTGATGGACATGGTCGTCCCAAATTTCGACAAAGATTTTCCAGTCAAAGTTCCTCAAATATTCCTCCTAGGTAAACTAAGGAAAGGGTGTCTAACCCTAAACCCCAAGGAGGAAGTGGAGGTGGTTCTTCTTTGGCTAGATCTACATCTACCTAAGGTGGGAAGAAACATGATGGTAAGTGCCTAGCCGGCACCTATGGATGCTTTAGTCGCGGGAAGAGTGGATACAAAATGAGTGATTTTCCAACACTTGCGGTTAAAGGAAGAGAGGGCAAGCAAGCTCCTCCAAGTGATTCAAACTCCAATGCTTTGAAGCAAAACCAATTTTATGCTCTCAAAACTCGAGGTGACCAACAGAGTCCTCCGGATGTAGTGACCAATATGTTAAAAGTCTTTGTTCTTGATGTGTATGCCTTGCTAGATTCCGATGCTACTTTATCTTTTGTGACGCCTTATGTGGCAAGGAGGTTTGATGTTCCTCCGGAAGTGGTATTAGAACCTTTTTTTTTCTCTACTCATGTTGGTGATTCTGTGGTGGCTAAGAGGGTTTATAGAAGATGTCTCATTTTCTAATCAATGTAAGTTGAAAAAGTCTTCATCTGACCTCATTTTATGGCATTTGTGAGAGTTTTCGAGTACCTTCAGTGAAATTTGTCCAAACTCGGATCCATTTTGATCTATGTCCATATATTTAAGGTGTTTGAACTATCTTCTATCCTCTACTCATCAGCACCTTCATTGGAGAGGCCAATTTCTCCGACCATATTGGAGCAGCTACGAGTCAACAAAGGTTTTGGTTTTATTGGGAATGGTCCAGATCTTTGCGACCTTTCCTTTTGTGTTTTTTTCTTTGATTTATTGGTTTCCTATTTCTTTTTCCGGGTTGGGCTACTTTTGGGTTTTTCCCCTTGTAAATATTGAACCTCTTTTTTCGGGTTGGGCTACTTTGACAAATTTTCCATAAAATGACAATTTATGTCAAATTTGACTCTGGTTGTTTGGGGTCTGTCAAAGTGGGATCTGATGTTCTCAATGGAGTAATCTACAATCCAAAAGAACAAAACATCTTGCAACACGATTGTACTTAAAAATCCACCTCCTCACCACTATTCAGGATGGAGGAGCAAGAGGAGAAGGAAGAAGGAGAGAGACCTTAATCTCCAAAAACCAAGATGGAATGACTACAACTTCTTCTATGCTGAAAAATAATCACCCTCAAGTCACGTTATCCAAGGAAATTCTGGGAATTTACAAAGATGATTACAAAATCTTTGAACGATCTTCCCGTGCAGAAAAGATGGTAAACACACTTAAATTCAATTATAGTTGAGTGACTACCTAAGATTTTATCTCTAATATCATATAACTGACCCTTTGTTTCTCTTTTAGTAGTTACCAATTTATGACCATTATGTACTCATTATACTACAGTACATTGTCATTATTCTTCCTCTTGATTATATTCAACAAATGTTAAGAGTAGTTTAGCCATCCCATTTGATGAATTCTCTTGTCTATAAATCAACACAAGTTCTTCTCTTTGGTAGAGATCAATACAAAATATTCATAATGCTATATTATAGTGTTTTGGGTTTTTTTTCTTAATGGATCTTTGTTAGTTTCAGTGCTCCCAGTCTTATACTAGAAGAGCTTATTAAATTCTATAGATACACCTATATCAAGTGAAATATTCTTAAGGATAGTGTCGTTAACACACCTCAATCTATGAAAATTTCTTACAATTTTTGTAACCAAATACTTATCATAAGATTTCTGACATGAGGAGAAGAAAAGATGTTGTTTGGCATACCCAAGAAGGGGGAATCAAGGAGAGTGACAATGTATGTATGTTCAACCAGTATTGCCTCCGGTTCTATGATCAAGTCAAGGGAGGCAAATAGGTGGAATACAACAAAGGACAAACAAATAAAATAAAGATTCAGTCACAAGCTACACCCATAACACACAACAATCAATAGATTCAAGGTCAACTCTCATAATGATACAATATAAAACACAAAGTAAGAGAGCAGAGTAGCCCGAAAGCGACATCGAGCAACCTGGAATGATACCTCAAACTTACCGAATGCCAAAAACCAGGATAGATGTATCTATGGGCTGCCCGTGTTGGCACATCAAGCTTACCAATAACTCAAATATGTATATCAACGAGTTGCCCGGGGTGATACATAGCGTTTATCATTAATATAAAATTAAAAGATAGATTGTAGCCCGGACCTATGCCAACGGGCTACCCATTATGGTACATCAAGCTCATAAGAGTTAAAACAGTCAGAAGATGCGATCAATCAAGTAAAAGTGTACTTTGTACAACTTTCAAGACAAACGGGTCTCTAGGACTTAAAACTCATTAAGGTGAATTACTTTTCCCCATAACCAAGTCATTTCCATAAACACTTATCCATGTATAACCCATAAAAATATTATCACAAACAAATCAGATCATACACAGAGAATTAGGAGGAATACCTATCACAGCACGAGAGTACTAATCTAACAATCCTTCCAATCCAAGCATAAGACCTCGAGCCCAATAGTTTAATAAACAACCAAAATCACAACTCAAGGACCCATACCACAAATCAAACCAACCAAATCAATCAAACACAATAAAATCCTATGTTTCACGCCACCTACAAGCAATGTCTAAAGATAGTCACACAAGAATAACCTAAACTAATGCTCCTCTTGCTAAAGCTTAAGCTAAACAACCCAACCTATGGCCATAACTATCCTAGGACCAATCAAGCTCAACAAAACCTAAAGTTCAACCTAAATCATGCAATGCTACCCAAATATTATTAATCTAACTAAGACAAATAAAAAAATCCGCACATGAACTATAACTCGGGCACTCTTCCCTTCTAAAGAACCTCCGAGTGATGCCAAGCTATAAACAACACCAAGGGAACACCAAAAGAAACACAACAATACCAATAGTATAAAAGAACTCAGAAAAGACAAGAAACCCAAAAATTCAAAAAGTGGGACCCGTGTAGAGAGTCACAAAGTTTATTCCATTAGGAGGTCCCACCCTATGCAAGGGAGTTGTTCCCCGACACTGGACATGATCCAAGCATTAATCAAACCTAACCAGCCCTCCAAAATTTTAGCTAAATTGGAGTCGAACAATGAATAAAATAGGATATGGGGTAATTGTCAAACTTAGACATGGCCAAAAAACTTCACAAATGTTCTCCAACAAGAATCTCTCCAAACAGACCAGAAATTCTCTTAAAATCGCAAGAACACTAAGTAGGAAATGGCCAAAATAGATGGTAAGTTTGTCTTTTAAAAGACTGAACTACCAACAATTTTTTCCTTCGCTATCTCAGATACCTTGGTCATGAATGTGGAGCGAGGTCTGCAAATGTGGTAATTTAGGTAGCCACCACTTCGTGAATATGACATCCTGCCTATGAATGTGAAGGCAAGAGGATCAACCCTCTGTGAATGCGTTGAGGAGCATGTGAAAGTGGAGGTTTGAGATTCTGAGCTCTGTGAACCAGATGACAGATCTGCATTCGCGAAGAAGGAACCAATGTTCAACCAGCAAAATTCAAGGAAATGAATTTCTCCTTTGATTATTCAAAACTCGTTCTACATTCAAGACGTAACGGAAGCGACGAAATCACCAGACGAGGACATATTGTCAAAAAGTTGACCAATGTCAACACTTACAAGAAATTCACAAATAAAATTCCAAACACAACCAAATCCTCTCGGCAGCCTCGAGACCCAAAACAAAGGTTGTTCTAGACAAAACCGAGCATTTCAAAATTAATCGTCCTGACAAAATTTGATTCCGAGCATGTTTACAAAAAAAGTTGACTGAAACTACACTTAATAAAAAACATAACAGCTAAAATGCCTAATTTCACCATCTCCAAATGGAATCCTCAAAACCCAAAACAATCATTACCCTAGACCAAAATGACCGTTTTAGAGATCATGGAACTGACTGAATTTTCTTTCGACTCTAGAATCTCTAGATATTGACTTAAAACAACCCTTTCAAGCTTAAAGCTTCCAAAACGGAAAATCTCACACCTAACATAACTGACCACCTCGGGAAGCATGCCACAAAACTCAGCACCACACAAAAGTTAAAAGGAATCTATAGGGAAGTGAAAATAAGAAAAGTATGCATAAAAACAAAAAAGACCTCGAGGGCCATTACAATAAATACCACTAAAAGGAATTTTGTCCACAAAAGTGAAACAAAGGCAATACATTAAGAGAAAAAAATATGAGGATGTCAGGTTCGTATATCAATTTCAATCTCCCAAGTAGGCTCCTTGACGGGTCGATACCTCACGGGTCGATACCTCGACTGAACCTCATGGGATCTCCTTAGACCGTAACAACCTAACTTGCCTGTCTAGAATGGTCATAAGTCCCTCCTCAAAACTGAAAGTCTCATCAAGCTAAACTGACATCCACTAAAGCACGTGAGACTCATTCGGAGCACTCTTTCTTAACATAGAGATATGAAACAATGGAGGGACACTCGAAATAGCTAGAGATAAGGATATCTCATAAGCTATCTCTCTTACTAACCCTAGAATCTGAAAGGGAACGATGAACCTTGGGAAAAGTTTGCCCATCCTCACAAACCTCATCAGGCCCTTCATTGGTGACACCCGTAGGAACACACCATCACTAACCATGAACTCCAAAGGTCTTAGCCTCCAATCTGCACTGTCTTCTGCTTAATCTAGGTAGTATGAAGTCTTTCGTCGATCACACAAACACTATCAATAGAATCTCTCAATAAAATAGAACCCCATTCACTTATATCCAATGCATCAAACAATCCTACTAGGAACGACATATCCTACCATATAATGACTCAAATGTTGCAATGTGAATTCTCAAATGGTATCTACTATTATCTGCGAATTGTGCCAAAGCCAACAACTAAAACACTGGCCACCAAAATCAATAACACAAGCATGTAGCATTTCCTCCAAAACTTGAAAAGTCCTCTTAGAATGACCATTGATATGAGGGTGGAAGGTCATACTGAGCTCAACCGGCTACTCAACTCCCTCTGCTTAGGCCTCTTGAAATGTGAAGTGAATTAAGTACCGCGGTCTGAAATGATAGATTCTGGAACCCCATTCAAATGGACACTTTCTCTATGGTAGAACTGAGCCAATCTCTCTAATGCGTAAGCAATCTAAATCAGCAAAAAGTGAGTTGGCTTGGTTAATTGATCAACGATGACCCAAATAGAATTAAAACCTTTGAAGTTATGTGGTAATCCTACAAAAAGGTCCATAGCTATACACTCCCACTTCAACTACAGGATGGGTAGCCACAGAGTCATAACATTTGGTCTCTTGTGCTCGTACTTCACTTGCTGACACTTCAAGCACCTAGACACGAATTCTGCAATATCTATCTTCATCCCATACCATAAATAATGTAGCCTTAGTTACGATACATAGTTGCAGCAACAATATGAATAGAATATCTGGAACAACGAGACTTCTAAAGAAGTAACTAACAAACTCACAAACTCTAGGAACAAAAATAGGACCCTCATTCATCAAGATGCTATCCAGATCTAAAGTCACCTTCCTAGCCTCACCGTTAATAACCTTGTCTCGAATCATTCTCAAATGTGGATCCTCAAATGTTGTGCCTGAATCTACTCCATAAAGGATAATCTATCCTCCATAAAAGAAAATACTTTGCCCGGCTCATATATAACAAGTTTGGCCATCTGATTGGATAAGGACTCAATGTCCAAGGCCATAGGTCGCACATTCACATCTAAGAAAGCCAAACTCCTCATACTCATTGCCTTCTGGCTCAAGGTTTCCACTACAACATTAGCCTTCCTTGGGTGATGAGTCATGAATTTTGACTCATTCAGGGCTTATTATTCAAGGATTTTGTATCCTTTATGTCTATTTTATGCTCATAACTGATGTTAATATATTGAAGTTCAACAATGAAGGTTTACGAGTTAGGCAAGGACATAATGATGCAAAAAGGAGCGAAAAATTTGAAGGAAAGCAAAGCTGGAACTCGCCACATCAGCTCGGCGAGTCACCGAGTGGACCTTCAACTCTCCTAAAGTTCCAGAAAAACTGCCCATGGATAAAACCAACTTGGTGAGCAAACAAGCATTTCGGCAACATGCCGAAAGGATCGGCGATGGCGATGAAGCGCACAAAAAGTTCCAGAATAATTTGATGAAAGAGACAAACCAAAGGGCGATAAGAGGAGCAACTCAGCGGATTTCCAAAATAGTCGGTGAGCCTGACTTACTTCACAGAGTTGACTACGTGATGAAATTTTGGGAATGTATAAATACTATTTCTGAAAGAAGAAAAGGAGTTCCCACACTATTTACCTATGGGTTTTTGAGTTTTTACATTCTAGGACATTGTCTTCACATATTTAGTTCTCGGGATTTAGATTTTGAGATAGTAATTTCTTTAGCTTCAATTTCAACATTCAAGGTTTGAAGATCATTAGAAAATCAAATGGAAAACCTTGTTGGTAACGATTTCTTGCTTTTCACTATGCTTAGCTAAAACCCCTTACCTTGGGGGTGTGATATTGTAATTTAATGCATCAATTAGCTAATGGATATTGTTAGTTGCTTATTTTATTTTTGTTTTGAAGTGGGTTCAATTAATTGTTCATGTTTAATTGAGGAATTTCAATTGCAAATGGAATTCTAGCTTAGTTCTCTATGCTTGCTTGAGAAAGAGGTGGTAGAGTAAAATCATTGATTGATAGTTGTATTGATTGCATCTTTAAAATCTCACTTGAGAAAGTGGGTTTGATAGCGTCTTTACAATCCAACTTGTAAGAGTTGATTAATTATGAAATTGGGTTGTTTGGTTGTGTTACGGTCGTTGTGGTTCGAAAGAACTCACTTGAAACGCAATAGTTGATTGAGAAATTGCTATTGCACTCAAACCCTAGCCTACCCATTGAGATTCAATAACTTTGAGCAACTAGTAATCACCCATTATGTAAAATTAACATTCAACTTATCACATTCCAAAGGTCCAATCTGTACTTAATATCTTCCCGTGTTGTTTATCTTAAATTGGTTAACGGAATCCCCCCATTTGATATTAATTGTTGAAACTTTGTATTTTATTTTAATGTTACGAAAATGTCACCTCTACAAATGATTAGGACACAACTTTACTTCTTAATTGAATTCTTCACTGTACCACTCTTTGTGGGATCGACCCCAACTCTTAGTTTGGTTTATACTTGTTAGCAACTGCCTACACTTAGATTAGATGAAGTGTAGTTGAGGGTTATCAAAAATGGCAACACTGCCGGGGATTGTTGTTTAGAATTCTTTTATTGATGTATACTCGTTAACTAATTTTACCGTAGTTGAATTATCTAATTTGTCTTCTTGTTGGCTGCTCTAAAACAGGTGAAGAGATGAGTGTGAATGGGAGCAATGGCAGTCAACTTGGGAACGATGACGACATCGGGAATATGCATGATGTCAATGAGGATCAGTTGCGAAGTGAGGGTGCTATTCGATTGCCTTCGATAGTGGGCAATACGATGTTTGATGTGACCATCACAATGTTGGAGCTTTTGCAAATGAAGGGTCTATTTGGAGGATTTGATCATGAGGACCCTCATGACCATATTCAAAACTTTGTGGATGTGTATGGGCCATTTTCTTTCAAGTACATAACTCAAGAGTCAGTCCAACACCATTTATTCCCCTTTCTCTAATGGGGGAAGCAAGGAGCTGGTTTACCAAATTACCTAAAGATGCAATTACTTCTTAGGAGGAGGTCACACATGTATTTTACGAAAGGTTTTTCCCTCCTTCGAAGATCGTTAAGTTTAGGGATATATCAGATCTTCAAGTGAGTCGATGGTGAACCGATCCATCCGATATGGTTGAGGTTCCAAAAGTATCTGCTCCAATGTCCATCTCAGGAGTTGACTGATAATGTACTCTTGCAATATTTTTACTAGAGCCTTGACCCAATCAACAAAAGTGTAGCTGCTCAACTTATTAGAGGTGGTATAATTAATCGTGCATGGTATACGAGGGATGATCAAGTGTATCCTCTAAATTTTGAGCTAACCAAGGAGCACTTAGAGAAAAATCAAGAGTGTGGTGAAAACATGGCCAAGATGATGACACAAAAGATGTTCTTGACAAAGCGTGCCATAGGGGTGCTTATGATGCTATGAATCCAGTTAATGCAAAATTTGAAAATGAAGAGGTACATTTTGTACCAAGACTAACAGAGGGCTATCGTTCGAGCTTTTTAAAGCCGGGCTGGGATCAAGTTTTGAACATAATTTGTGAGAATGGATGGAGAGATCAAGACCTAGTTTTGAGAATTAATAGAAAAATAAAATTTATTCTTACTAGTCGTAGCTCTATATTAATGAGTAAAACCATTGTAAATTAAAGACGGGGGACACAAGAGTGTCAATTAAAAATGGGGGGGGGGGGTTTGTCACTAGTAAGTAAAAACAACAAAATAAGCAAGGGTTTCTAATAATAAGAGGGGATCCTTGGGATGTGACGGGAATACGGGTTAATCTAGATTATTGGGTACATGCTTTCGATGGAAGATTCATAAAATAATTGTGACTAGGCTAGACTTTAAAAGGGATAAGCTCTCTCTCAAGCAGCTCAACCCGTTTCAAATGCGTTCCTCTCGGACACCCATTTGTCTCGTGAAGACCAGCCTCCACCTTAACCCACTCACTCTCTCGAGCTGAGTGTGTGGATATGGGACTAGGGTTCACTCTCTTGAGCTGAACCTCATGTCGACCCACTCACACTTGCCATCAATTTAGTGGTTTTAGTTTTACGACCTCTCTCTCGAGCAAGCCGAAAACACAGAAATAAACTTGTATTTCAAACAACAAATTCATTAAATTCCTTCCACAACCACTAAACAAAATCATATTTAAACTACAAATAGCCTATCATCAAGCAATACCCAACAATTATCTTAACCCATATTCACTAAATCACACCCCAAGAATTGGGGTTTTTAGCCACACATCAATAGATAGAAATTTATACCTAAATGAACTTGCATTCTAATGGGTATGAAGATTTAAGTCTCGTTACAGGCCAACAATGAAGAATCCAAGAGACCCAACTCCAAATCTAGAAGATGAAACCCTCTTCTTCTTCAAGTTTTCAAAACCCTCTCAAACATAGACAAAAAATATCCAAAAGTACTACTCTATGTAAAATTATAACAATGGTTCCACACTTAAAACTAAAACTCTAACCAGTATTTATAGTTATCACAAATTTGTGCTACAGCGGCTCATTCGGCGTCGTTAGTCGGAATCACCGATCAACCCGCCGATTCACCCTTTGGTGTAGTTCATCGTCGTCTTGCACTTGCCTTCATCATCGTCGTGCTCTGGGTCATTGGATGACATGGTACTACTTCGCGAAACTTCTCGGTGATGCACCGACTGCTCCATTTTTCTACCGACTTGATCCTTTCCTTTAAGGGTCAGCACACTAGAATAAACGGCGAAGTAAGACCCTTCAGTGACTCGCGAAGTGGACTCGGTGATACTCAGGCATTCATTTTTTCATTCTCTTCAGCCTTTTCAGTCCTTTGTGCGACGTAGTGTCCATGCTTTCCTTAAAACCTCAAATACTTGAAACTTAAAGGTTTTCATCCGATATTGAGATAAAATAAGAATTTGAGGACACAATTTCTATTAAAATATAGCCCTAGATGCGTCCACAAATTGGACTCATCAGTCATTAATGCTGAGTTCCCAAATGCTATCCAGATGTTGTGTCAAGTTGTGACCAACCAAGCTGAGAAACAAAGAGGGAATCGACATGATATGGCTTATACATCCAGGATGCATGAGATCGTAAGGATTAACCCTCTAGACATCGCCGATTCAAGTTTCATTGAGGATCCAAAAACTTTATGGAAGAGTTGCAGAAGATGCCTGAGGTGATGCATGTTGTTGATGCTGAGCGTGTTGAACTAGTGGCATACCAACTCAAGGGCGTTGTTAGGACCTGGTCTCACTAATGAAAGAAGAGTATAGCCGAAGGAAAACAAATTGTGAGTTGGGCTGTGTTTGAAGGTACCTTTATGGGGTGTTTCTTTCCATATGAGCTGAGAGAGGCAAATGTAAGAGAATTCCTCACTCTTAAGCAAGAATCCATTAGTGTGCATGAGTATAACCTCTAGTTAACCCAACTTTTCCATTATGTTCAGGAGATGGTTGTTTACATCAAGAGCAGGATGAGCTTGTTTGTGTTTGGTTTGTCTCTTCTGTCAAGCAAAAAGGGTAAGGCTACGATGTTTATAGAGGACATGGTCATTACAAGGCTGATTATCCATGTGCAGCAAGTTGAGGAAGACAATCTGAGAGAGAGAGAAGAGTTCTGAAACAAGAACGCTAAGAAAATAGGAAATGAGTCCAGGTAGCAGAAGATTAATGTGAACTGGTCCTTTCAACAAAACCCAAATTGACCCGCTCCATCATCTTCTAGTGCACCTATACCAAATAACAAAGGTGAGTTCAAGAATCAAAATCCCCGTACCTTCAGAGCTAGACATGCACAATCTCAAGGTACTGTGGTACACAGAGGTAATTGGATTCCTACATATGCTAAGTGTGGTTGGAACCACCAAGGAGCGTATCGCGATGGCTCCACTGTTTGTATCAAGTGTCGTCAGACAGTTCACTTCATGAGAGAGTGTCCTCAGAAAAGGCAAGGTAATGGTAATGGGGGCAATAGTGCCCAATCTTCTTCAACGACTTGGCCAGACAGAGCTACACCTAGAGGAGCTGCTTTAGGGACAACCGAAGGAACAAACTGTGTATATGATGATAAAATCTCAACTACACCTCATCCATTACTAGGTGTAGGCGGTCGCAATCTAGAATAAACCCAATAAAGAGTTGGGGTTAATTCCACAGGGAGTGATACATGTTAGAATTCAGTTACAAAGTTATAAATGTGATCTAATAAATGTAGGAATAGAAATTATCGAAAGCATTTAGATAAATCAATGGGGTTGACAACAAATGTCAGATGGGAGGATTAGGTGGGATTAGGTTTGTCAATTAACAACTACAACGATTAGAAAAACATGGGAGTATCATGTAGATAAGGTATACTTGGGGATGTGATCTATTAAAGGCTAATTTCCCTATATGGGTGATTCAAAATTTACTAACAAATGCCGAATCTTACTGAGTAGACTAGACTATAGATGCAATAGTTTTCTCTCAAATATCTATTACGATTCAAGGGTGTTCTCTCGAACCTCGATGAGCACAACACTAAAAACTGCCTAATACCTTAATTTATCCACATTGTCGAGCTGGACCCACAACAACCCAATTACTACAATAATCAATCGATAACCTTAGTTCTAAAAACCCCTTTCTCAAGCAATCCTAGAAAACTAAAGTAGAACTGCATTTGCAATTATAATTAATGGATTAATACACATCAATCAATTTAACCCATATCAAATTAACATGTAAATAAGCAAACAACTATACTAATAGGCTAATTAGAGAAAATAATCACATGATCACACCCCCAAGAAATGGGGTTTTGCCACACATCCTAAAAAGGAAGAAATCAATACCAATTATGTTCTCCATAATCTGGGTATTGCTATCAATGTCTTTACAATGATTGAAAATGTTCAATATCTAAAGCCCAACTCAAAATCAACTAGAAAAATCCTTAAACTAAGTAAAACCAAGTCTCAAACGAAATTTCAAAGTTCCTCTATATGGAAAAAATACTCAGGAAATGACTGGATTTTTTTCTGCCTTTTTGAAATTTAATTTATAGTTTCTCAGATTCTGGCCTTTAGGACAACTAGGCGAGGTTAGTCGAGCATCGCCGACAAAGTCAGCGATGCGCCAATAGCTCCATTCCATCGCCAGTCTGTCTTGATTGTTTTACTTCACAGTTCTGTGACTTTAGGAGATAAGGATTGAGGTCGCCTATCCATTCATCGGTTTGGCAGCTGTCCATGTCCATCGCCAAGTTGTTTTTTCCACAGGGATGGCATGCTGTAACTTTTTGCGATTTGAAGAGTCATTCGGCGGCTCACTGAGTGGTCTTGGCGATCATCAAAACTGCCTTTCTTCGACTTTTTAAACTTTTTTTGCTCTTTTTTACCGGGTAATGTCTTTGCCTTTCTTCCTTCGCCTTCATTCCTGCAAATTAACACTTTAACATCAGCTTAGAGCATAAATTAGGCACCGAGGACAATAAAACTATGAAAACAACGCCTTAAATGAGTCAAAATCTCAGACTCATCAATACCCCCAACTTAAACTTTGGCTTATCCTCAAGTAAAACTCAAGAACAATCAGTTCAACAAGGATGTCTACAGACAATGCTACTCAAGACTCAACACAATTGTGCACTCTAAAATTCAAACTATGACTAACCATTATCAAATAGACTGAAGTTCACAATGCTTGTTTCTAATGCAAGTTCAAGCTCAACAAAAGCATTCAAATGCCCTCACACCAAGAATGATTCCACGCTCACAAAAAGTTCATCAACAATTTAAAATTTCAGAATCAAATACAATTCTCACACTCCCAAAGATGAACACATGCATGACTCAACCCATAGGCTTGCCCTTATTTTCCAATCAACATTATTTTCAGCTCACTCAAGGTCAGAAAGGACTTTCAAGGCTTGTAACGAGGTCATTTTCATTTCGTGACTTCCACATTCATGAAGTATGGCATGCAATTCGCTTTTTATCCTTCTCTTTCATCCTTTAACAATGTTCACAATTCACCCTATTACTTATTTAAGCATGACTCATCGGATGCCCCATTTCTTTCGCTCTTTTCACAACTTTATTTCACAAACTCTTCTCTTTTTCAATCCTTTTTATTTATTTTTTCTTCTCATTTTTTCACATGGAGGGGTTCCATCTTTTTCATCATTGAACCTTCAAAGGTGGATTTTTACATTTCTTGATTTTCCTTCTTTTTCACCACACCCCCAACTTAGGCTTTTGGCCTAAGTTGGCTATTTAAACAAACCAATTCTTCATGAAGGTTAAAGGTGATGGGAAAAAGAGGTCAAAGTTGTTCAAGTTTTTTCCAAAGGTAAGGATAGACTCAAATAGTTCAAAGCTAGGCTCACACTCTCACAAGGTTTCCACAAAGAGGCATAATATCAGTTTTAGGTTCACTTGTCAAAAATTGCGCCTAAGATCATTTCAATTGCTTGCTTCAATCAATCAATTGGAATAATGGGGCAAGTTGTAGGTGTCATCAAGCACATAGTTCAAGAAAACCTCACCACTCATCGCATTCGACACAATCATCAAACAAGACTCTACAAGTTTCAACTAACATGAAATGATTATCACAAGAGATCTATTCAACAATCGGCTAGTCACAACGAGATGCTAGGAGTTCACATATGACCTATTTAAGTCAATTTGCATCATTGATGTACCACAAAATCGTAGCACATTTAATGCTTAATAACTATGAACTAATACTGGAATTAAGTGATTTTTTGGATTATTTGATGGCTTTGTTAAATGTGTAGGCAGAAACTGGGTTGTATGGAAAGGTAGAAAAATAAGCAGAATTGATGTTTATTAAGTGAAGTTCACGGACAACTTCACGGACCGTTAACTTCATTACGGTCCATGGTTGAGCTCATGAAAGTGAGGTAGTGTTGCGCCTTGAGAAGATAAAGAGCAGGAATAACTATGTGAAGACCACGGAGGGTTCTATGGGCCGTAGTCCTCACCACGGACCGTGGTACCTACCGTGAAGCTGAACCAATGTGAAAGCAAGAAAGAGTTAAAAAAAGATTGCAACCAAAGTGAAGACCACGGGCGACTTCACGGGCCATGGTCCTCACTACGGACCGTGGTAGCTCTCGTGGTGCCGTTTCCAGTGACCAAGTTTGAAGACCCACTTTCAGGAAGCTCCAAGGCAAGACCACGGAGGGCTTCAGGGAGAGTGAAACCCTTGACGGGTCATCGTAGTGGTCGTTAAAAGGAAGGACAACTCAATCCTAATTCAATTAGGACTCATTTTAAACATTCTATTTTGAATTACTTTAGGTCATTTTTAAGATTATTATTCATTATCTTACGTTTCACAATGAAGAACACAATATTACTCTTAACTTTTGATTTTTGGATTTTCGATTATTGCTATCAGTTGGAAATTTGGATTCAGACTATCAGATTATCAAAGTGATTGTTGATTTGGTAATTACTTTCATAAGTCTTTCCCAATATGTTTTCATCCCTAATTACTAATTGTTTACGTGATAGCATAGGTAGCTAAATACCACGACTGGGGTTGTGGGATCCATGACAAAGTTCTAGTTACAATTATGTAAAACGAGTAAAGGGTAGTCTATGTTTACATTCTGTAGTTTTTAGCTTTTGCTATCATTGTCATCTAGTGAGTGCACGCATTAGATGAGCATGTATCTGGTATTTGTTCGAGAGAAAAATACCAGTTAGGAAAAAGTTGAACTAAATTATCCAATTGGAGTTAAAGCTTGAGTTCGAGAAAAAAGGTCTTTAACACCATATCATTTAAGTGAGGGTTAATGTTAGTAACACTCAAGGGTCGAGAGAAAATGCGTGATAATTAGCTGATTTGACTGAGAAGTGTCAGATAAATTTAACTCACAATGATTTTGTAAACATTGATTTGCTTGATGCTCAATTACGGAAGAACACTTGAACTAATGTTATAGTGAACACAATCCTGGTTTCTCTTAATTTACTGAATCAACCTTACAACGAAATAGTATGTTATTCATGAATCTAGATTTTGACTACAAGTTTCAAAATTAACACACATTTCCATGAAATCCAATTTACTTTTCGTTGTTATTTGTTCAGGAGATAATAACAACATTCGAATAAACACTTCAGTGAAACCTTATATGTAAAGAAATTCTTTGTGGTATCGATCTCAATTCTAGTTGAGTTATGTAAATTGATATCGACCGTTTACACTTGTTATTTGAAGTGTAAGTTTGGGCGTATCAAATTTTGGCACTGCTGCTAGGGAATTTCAATTCAGAAGTGTTTTACTAGATTTTATTCGATTGTACTTATATTTCTTAATTTTACGTTTTGTTTTGTGTTTGTGTCTTTTTCAGGAGAGTCAGATTTTGCATGCCCAACACTAGAAGCAAATGAGCCTCATTGTTTCCTTACGACCTTGAATTTCAGGGAACTCTTCGAAAGATGGTTAATGCACAAGAACTAGAGCCTCAGAGACACATACTAGGACTAGAAGCTGAGAGCATGTTGCAAGGAATGTACATCAAACTTCAGGAATTAATCAACCTAGGCCAAGTGTCCAGCGAAACGCCGGAATCAATCAACCTAGGGTAGTAGATGAGAACAGAGGGGTAGAAGAAGTAGTCCATCCCCAGCGCCAACCAATAGCCCCAATGGGTAGAGCTTAGCATCCAACTCATATGATGTATGAAAAAGATGATGCTGGCTTGGATAGAGCTGGAGCCACTAGATCCATAGTGTTACCTTCACTACCCCCTAGGTGTTAAGTTCATAATCACCAGCACCATTATCCAATTGCTGAACCTGAAAGGTATGTTTAGATGTGCTGCCGGTGATGATTCAAGTCAGCACTTGATGAATTTTGTGGCAATCTGTAAGACACAAGAGATTCCTGGGGTCAACCAAACAACAATGAGGTTGAGGCTGTTTCCATTGTCTCTTACTGGAGAGGCGACTAACCGATTGAATGATATGCCAGATGACTCCATCCTAACATGGAACAAGTTGAAGGAAGCTTTCCTAGAACGATTGTTCCCAGAATCAAAAGAGCTATAGATGAAGGACAATATTAGTACACATAAGGAGCTACCAGGAGAAGCAATGCATGATACTTGGTGGAGGTTCAACCAAAAGTTGAAGAAATGCCCCAACCATGATCTTACCGAAAGGCATCTTAAATAAGCCTTTTTAGGTCTTTGAATTATGTTACTAAACCTGTTGTTTATGCAGTTTGTGGAGGCTCATTTATGAGGAATCATTTGCGGAGAGCATGCAGCTATTGGATGAAATCTCAAAGAGTAACAGAGCATGATAAAGTAGAGATGCAGAGGTATGAGAGCTTGGGTATACATTTGAGCTTTCAGCTTTATAGAGGAAGAGAAAAGAAGGGGACCAAGACATGGCACATATGAGGACTCAAATAGATCTGCTCACAAAGCACATTGTCACCAAGTTTGAAAAAGGTGAATGTTATGGGACAACAAAAAAGGTATGAGGATCAGGATCTTTACCTTGATGAGGAAGCTAACTACTTGGGGAACCAAGGGGGTTTCCAGAATTATAACTCTAGAAATTAGGGTTACAATTCTGGAAATGCAGGTCAGAACAATGCTAGGGATGGTCAGTATGATAGGCCATCAAATAAAGATGAAGGAAACTGGCAAAACAAAGATGGGTATAGGAATGATCGCAGTGGTATTTATATGCCCCCAGGCAATAGAGAACCGGGCAGGTGGTAGTTCCAGAGGATCTAAGCTGGAAGATATGATAGCTGAGGTACCCCAGAAGTTTGAATAAACTGATGCAGGGGTAAAAGAAATGAGAGATGATTTTTCAAGCATGAGTCATTTGGTGGACTCTCCCACCACCTCCATTAAACAAATTGAGCAGCAGTTGGGGCAACTCTCAGCCTCACTGAATTAGAGGAAGAATGGATCACTACCAAGTGACACCATTCAGAATCCCAAAAAGGATGGGCACTGCATGGCCATCGCCACCAAAAGTGGTAAAGTTTTTGCTGACCCTATGTCTGCAGGTACCAAACATGAACATGTCTTGGAGCAACCTGGCAGAGATGGGCATTAAACTATACAGGTAGATGACTCGGAGGAGGTGTAGCACAAATCACAACCCGCGAGAGGAAAAGAGAAAGAGATCTAGGAAAACCTGCCTTTACAGCAGTTTCCCAGACCACCTATTCATTTCCTTCAAAGACTTAGAAAGAAAGCTGAAGATGGGAAGGTTACAAAATTCATTATGATGTTGAAGCAGCTTTCAGTAAACATTCCATAGGTGGAAGCTCTGAAGCGGATGCCAGGATATGCCAAGTTCATGAAGGACTTGGTTACAAAGAAAAGAGTTGTAAGTCTTGATTTTACTAATGATGTTCACCATTGCAGCGCCATTGCTACCAGATCTTTGGTTCAGAAAAAAGAAGACCCAAATGCGTTCACTATTCTATTCACCATCGAGTCAAACAACCTTGCAAAAGCGTTATGTGATCTAGGAGCCAGCATCAACTTGATGGCACTAGCCATTTACAAGAAACTGGGATTGAGAGTTCTAAGACCGACAAGAATGAGGTTGATGATGGCTTATAGGTCAGTTAAGCGGCCTGTGGGAGTCTTATGTGATGTACTTATGAAGGTGGACACTTTCATTTTTCTGGCTGATATCATGATCTTGGATTGCGAGGTGGACTTTGAGGTCCCCATCATTTTGGGAAGACCATTTTTGGCAACATGGAGAGCCTTGATAGATGTTAAGAGAGGTGAGCTGAAGTTCATACTTAACAAGGATGAGGTAAAGTTAAATATTTGCAGGTCAATGACGAAACCCAATGATTTGAATGTGGTATATGCAATAGAGGTGGTTGTTGATGAAGACATGAAGGTACCCATAGAAGAGAGGATGGTTGTTGAAACCTTAGTAGCAGTGATGATAAACTTTGATGTTGATATTCGGTCTGACTAAGTAGAGATCGTGAATGCTTTGCAGGGTGTGGGAGCACACTCATATGCTCCAAAGAAATTGAACTTGGACTTTAAAATTAGGCGAAGCCCTCCATCAAAACCATCCATCGAGGAGACACCGAGGTTGGAATTGAAACAGCTACCCAGTCACCTCAGGTACGTATTTTTGGGTTCTAATAACACTTTACCTGTGATCTTGGCTATAGATTGAAATAAAGAGCAGGTGAAGGAGGTGATCACGGTGTTGAGAAGGTACAAAAGTGCCATTAGGTCGACCATTGCTGATTTAATTGGAATACCTCCGGGTATATGCACCCACAAGATTTAGCTTGAGGAGGATTGCACCCCATTCATTGAACACCAGCAGAGGCTAAACCCACCTATGCAAAAGGTGGTTAAGAATGAGATAATTAAGTGGTTAGATGTTGGGGTGGTTTATCCCATTTCTGACAGTCACTAGGTCAGTCCAGTGCAATGTGTGCCTAAAAAGGGTGGTATGACTGTGGTGTCAAATGCCAAAAATGAATTAGTCCCACAAAGACCAGTCACTGGATGTAGAGTGTGTATGGACTACATGAAGCTCAACAAGTGGACTTTGAGGGATCATTTCCCCATGCCTTCCATGGACCCGATGTTTGATAGGTTGGCAAGTAAAGGGTGGTATTGTTTCTTAGATGGATACTCTGGCTACAACCACATATCAATTGCTCCTGAAGATGAGGAAAACACCACCTTCACATGTCCTTATGGCACCTTTGCATTTAAACGCATGCCATTTGGAATTTGTAACGCACCAGTAACATTCCAAAGGTGTATGATGTTCATTTTATCTGACATGGTGGAAGACACTTTATAGGTATTTATGGATGATTTCTCTATAGTAGGTGATACTTTTGATGATTATTTGTTGAATCTTAGCAGGGCTTATAGAGATGTGAGGAGGCCAACCTGGTGCGGAATTGGGAGAAGTGCAATTTCATGGTAAAGGAAGGCATTCTTGGACACCTTGGTATCACATAAAGGGATCGAGGTCGACAAGGCCAAGATTGAAGTGATTGAAAAGTTAGCTCCGCCGATCGGTGTGGAGGGTGTTCTAAGCTTCCTAGGACATGCCGAATTCTATAGGCATTTCATCAAGGACTTCTCTAAAATTACATAGCCTATGTGCAAGCTTTTGCAGAAGGAGGTAAAAATTTTCTTTGATGAGGCATGTCTCAAAGCTTTTGAGTGCCTAAAACAAAAGTTTATTTTAGCACCAGTGATTATTGGCCCAGACTGGGCGGAGCCATTTGAGATGATGTGTGATAATAGCGGGGTTGCGTTAGGAGTTATGTTGGGACAGAAGTTCAACAAGATGCTCCATCCGATTTACTATTCTAGTAAGTAGCTAAATGGGACACAACAAACCTACACAGCCACTGAGCAGGAACCATTGGATGTAGTGTATGCGTTTGAAAAGTTCAGAGCTTACCTGTTTGGCATTAATGTGACAGTTCATACATACCATGCTGTTTTGAGATATCTCACGGCAAAGAAAGATGACAAACCTAGGCTGATCCGATGGGTGTTGCTTCACTAAGAGTTCGACTTTGAAGTGAAGGACAGGATAGGTTGTGAGAATAAGGTAGCTGATCACCTGTCTTAGTTGGAGGCTGCAAAGAAGGATGAAATTGAGCTTGACATAGATGATGCATTCCCGACTTAGCAGGTATTAGCTGCTACTCTTGACCTTATTCTTTGGTTTGTTGACTATGCTAATTTTCTAGTTAGTGGTGTGATGCCTGAATGGCTGACATATTAGCAAAGGAAAAGGTTCCTACATGATGTAGGCATGTACTTTTCGGATGAACTATATCTATACAGGGTGTGTGCTGACAACATAATTAGGCGATGTGTTTTGGAAGCCGAAATGTTGCATATTTTGGAGGCCTGTCACTCATCCTCAGTTGGTGGTCATCATGGTGGTGCTCGAACAGCCCACAAGATACTTCAGTGTGGGTACTAGTGGCCCACAATTCATCAAGATGCAGTGGACATAGTAAGGAGTTGTGATGTGTGCCAGCAGGAAGGAGCCATCTCTTGGCGCCATAAATTACCCATGACACTTATTCTGGAGGTGGAATTGTTTGATGCGCGGGGTATTGATTTCCTGGGCCCCTTTGTGAGTTCATATGGGCAGAAATACATATTGGTTGCGGTTGACTATGACTCCAAATGGGTTGAAGTTGTTGCTTAACCTCAGAAGGATGGAAAGAGTGAAAAAGAACATATTCTCAAGGTTTGGAACACCCAGACCTATTATCAATGATGGTGGTTCTCAGTTCTGCAACAAGGTGTTTAGTGCGCTTCTGACCAAGTATGGGGTGAAACAACCCAAGGTTGCTACGCCTTATCACCCACAGACCAGTGACAAGTAGAGGTGTCCAAATCAAGGTAATCTTGCCAAAGACAGTGAATACCAACAATACAGATTGGGCAAGGAAGCTAGATGATACTCTATGCGCATATCAGATAGATTTCAAGACACCTATTGGTATGTCTCCATAAAGATTGGTGTTTGGAAAGGCATGTCATTTTCCGGTTGAGCTTGAGCATAGAGCACTCGGGGGTTGAAGAAGCTAAACCTCAATTGGAGTGAAACTGGAAACTTAAAGTTGGATCAGATCAATAAGATGGATAAGTTCCGTCTAAAAGACTATGAGAGGTCGGCACTGTATAAGGAGAGGATGAAGCTATATGATGATAAGCATATTGAGAAAAGCAACTTCACTCCTGGTGACTTGATTTTACTCTTCCACTCCAGACTTCGTCTGTTTCCATGCAAGTTGAGATCCAAATGGTCTGGACCTTTTAAGGTCACACAGGTGTTTCAATCTGGTGCTATTGAACTGGAAAATGATAAAGGTGAGAGGTTCAAAGCTAATGGCCAGAGAATCAAGGAATATTTGGGTCTTCTTGAGGATGTGAAGATTGTAGAGGAATGCAAACTTGATGAAGTCTAAGTAATCAAGTGACCTGCGTCGTGCCGCGACGTTTAATTGTGCGTTTCTTGGTAGGAAACCCAAGATGTAATTGTACTAATTATTTCTTCCCTTTTTCCTTATTCTTCTTTATTTTTATGGAGTCACTGTGTCTTGATGTGTGCAGGAGAGAATAGGTAAAAAAAGTAAAACCTGGTGCAGACTGAACTTCACGGACAGTCTCACGGACCGCGGTGCCCTTCACAGGCACTTTCACGGTCCATCAACTTGAGGACCAACCAAACGAAGCTACCGAAAATTACATGAAAAAGGCTGTACGGACCGTCTAGCCTCTCGTTAACCTCAGGTACGTATTTCAGTTCCAAGTCAACATCAACGAAAGTTTCATGGACCGTGATTCCCTTCATGGGCAACTTCACTGTCGGTCGTCTGCCTCAGGTAAGTTTCTTTGCCAAGTCATTGTCACGAACTGGTTCACAGACCCTGATGCCATTCACGGGAAACTTCACGGCCCGTAATCAACTACCCAATAACACCAGTTACCCAACCCGACCCGCGCGTAACCCAACTTAAAGTTAAAACGTATTTATTTGATTCCAAATGCCAAAGGGTCAATTTTTCCTTCTTTTTTCTCTCCCATAACGGTTCTTTAAAGAATAAAATCAACTCCATCATCAATCGATTCCAAGTTCATCACAGAATATACGCCATAATTCTAAAATCCTCAAGAATCACAATTCTAGGTTGTTGCTCTCTCATTTTTGGGTGACAAGTGTTTGTTTCTATAGTGCAAGTAAGTTCATTTTTTAAGTTACTATAACTGAAATTCCTTGATAGAAGTTAGTCCTAACTACTTTGATTGAGGCTATTTGAGGAGGTGTAGGTGCTGTCTTGACATATTTGTTATTGAACGGTTGTTGGTAAGTGAATTGGGTGTTTTTCAATTGATGTTTGTCTGTGGGTATGATAATAGGGAGTTGAATTTGTGATTGTTCTAGTTGTTGAGGATTCGATGTGTTTAGTATACTAGGTGATGTGTAAATGTGTGTTAATTTTGAATCTGTGCTAGAAATGGGTGTTAGGGTTGTAAGAATCGTATTTTATTGTATGAGGGAAGAAGATGGTAAAAATTTATGTGTTTCCTTTTTGCACACTTAGCTACATTGATAAATTTTGATGCGGATAAAAAGACCACGAAACGTGGACAAAAATACATGGCTATTACCTGGGGTCCACTCAACTCAATCATAGTTAGGGGCAAATCAATAGATATTTTTCAGTCTTCGATTCAAAGAATATTGTACGGCCCGAAATATTCTGCACCAGCTTCAGTTAGCCTTTTCGAGGGCAAACTTCATGAGGCCACCTGTCATGCTACAATGGAAGATCAGAATTCTCGAGAAATGGTTTTAAGCTAGATTGCGAAGCAGATTTCCATAGATGGGGAAAATGCAGTTTGGGTCACCACAACTCCAACACTCACCACCAAAGCTTCGCTGTGTTTTCCATCCAAGGTTTTGTGGGCTGTTGTCTGAGCACAATTGCGACCAACAGCTAATGATAACACTTTGTCACCTTCCCTGGCCTCGTTGCTAGTCTATCTTATGGTTGATTACCCGGTCAATACGGGATGAATAATAGCGATCGAGATGAGAGACAGGGTGCTAAATGAGAAAGTCGCACTTCCTTTTCCCTGTCTGATAGGGAAATTAGGTCGAGGAGCGAATATTCCTCAGAATAGCATGGTTGACAGATGGGGTGAGGCATTCAGACTCATCAAGGTTTCTAAAATCAAGGATGTCACGAACAATCACTTTGGCGCGAAGTCTGCCGCTGTGAGTACTTTAGCTATTGTTCCACATGTCACAATTGACATCCCACATGCAGATAGAGGTCCAGAATAGGGAGAGTCATCACAACCTTCCACAGAGGCACCACCACCTCCAGCTTCAGCCTCCCAGGCTCCAGGTACCTTTGTCACTATCCCTATTCTTTTTCTTGAGAAATTGGTTGCAGATCAGCGCCAGACCAGGACATTGGTAGACCAGATTATCCTCCGGTTGCCTCATCTGATAGAGAGGAAGGTGTTAGCTGCAAAAAAATAGATCAAAGATGAGGTGCAGAAAGAGTTAGTTGTCTTAAAAGATAGATTGGATTGTTCAGAGAACCTTGTCCAAGATCGAATCCACGCTACCGCGTCAGTAGATACTGAAGAGTTAAAATCATAGCTGGCCGAGATGAGAAATCATATTGCTAAACTGGCTGAAAATCAGGTACAGGTACTCGCTATGATATTGTCTGAATCTTTAATGCAAATGCTAAATCAGGCACCCTCCACTCAATCAATTGATGATCTTTGGGGAGAACTCCCCACAAGCATGTGCGGCAGGAGAAAACACAAAGCTGGAGAACTTGATGAGGAGACCCCTACTGACCCAACCAGAGAGGCAAGAAGGAAAGAAAAGAGAGCTCGTAGAACATCAAAGAGGGAAGATCGGGAAAAGGAAGCCCTTGAATAGCAACAGCGAGATGCAGCCTTAGTTAGTGCTTCTGGTAGTGGAGAACCTGCTCCGACTAGTGAGGACCAAACTG
This sequence comes from Solanum stenotomum, assembly GCF_019186545.1. Taxonomy (NCBI): domain Eukaryota; kingdom Viridiplantae; phylum Streptophyta; class Magnoliopsida; order Solanales; family Solanaceae; genus Solanum; species Solanum stenotomum. Next base: position 15,126,926 of record NC_064291.1, on the reverse strand, counting down.
ATCAGGTCCCAAGTTCGGAGATTTCACCCATTGATAATGGTGCCAATATTGATCCGGCGACCGGTGCCTAGAGCGTCGTAGGTATGACCCCTCCTCATAGCCTGTGTGTTTTATTGTTTTGTATCGACTTTGAGGGAAAAATCCTTTATATTTGGGCAAGGGGTGGTGAGAAACCTACCATAGCTGTTAGAAAAATAGAGGTTATCTCTATGTATTACTATTTTGGGTGTTTTGTGTGTTGAGTTGTGCAACAACTAATCAGGGAAAATTGAGGATCTAAATCTGAGTCTGACTGTTAGGATCTTTAGATGACATCTTAGAAACAGATATGTTGAACGTGGCTAATCTGACCAATTAATTGGTGAACGAAGAAACTACAAAAAAATACAATCCTGTGTAGTGTGTGTGTAAGTTTTGACTGAAGTCTAACACTAGGAGTAGAAACTAGAACTTGCCTAATTAGTCATCCTTGATTTTGAGAATAACCAGATAGGAAAGGATCAGTAGGCAATTTTTGTTAGACTAGTAAAAAAACAAAAATAAACGAACCAAATGAAAAGCTTAAATCAGTCTTTCTTCTTACCCAACATATATCATATCCTTGGTTCTCCGAAGGTACGATATCACAACTCAGGCCAAAAGCATTAGTTGAGGGTGATTGCAATTCGAACAGAAAGAAAAAGAGAAAAAGAAGGTTCAACCAGTGAACTAACTGCATATCAAAATTGCATATAAAAAAAAGAGAGAAAAGAATATAAAAAGAAGAAAAAGAAGAAAAGAAAAAGGAAAAGAAAATAATAGCTATTGGGTCGGGCTGAAATAAAGATAAAGAGGAAATCACTCACAAAAGAGTATGTGAAAACGAAACTTTGGAAAACCAAGGGATTAGTCACTTAGGAAACCAAATATCCATTCCCTAGACCCGAGCCTATGTTATAAGCAGATAAAGTCCTACAGTGATCTTATTCCGGGTGTTTGAAAGATAAAGCGCAGAAAGCAAGGGCAGGCCTATGGTAGTTTGTTGTTAGTGTTAGAAGTTCATTGGTGTGAGGACACAGTGGTTGCATTTGAAAGTGGGTTGTGTGATCCGATAATTTGCTGGTATAAGCATGATTGACTGTGAGTAATGAGATGTCATGTATTGATCCTTACATGTTAGATTCAGAGGTTTGGGATCCAAATTGTACTTAAAATAGTTGTTGCGTAGTGTCATAAATATGGAAATGAATTGAGGGCTCGTTGTATTTGTTTTTCTTAAAACTTGAGGACAAGAAATGGTTCTAAGTTGAGGGTGTTGATATGCTGCGAAATTGCTGCACATTTGATGCTTAATAACTATGAACTATTCTGGAATTAAGTGAAATTTTGGATTATTTGATGGGTTTGTTAAATGTGTAGGTAGAATCTAGGTTGTGTAGAAAAGTAGAAAAAGAAGCAGAACTGATGTTGACCAACTGAAGTTCACGGCCAACTTCATGGACCGTTAACTTCATTACGGTTCATGGTTGAGCTCGTGAAACTAAGGCAGTTCTGGTGCTGGATGAAATGACCCAAAAAAGTTCTTGAAAATGTGCTCCGGAAGTTACCGGAAACTTATTTAGCTATATAAAAAAAACCGTTTCGTTTTTCGAAAATCCGACTTCATATTCTTGTTTAGGGGGTCAAATCGAGTGGGAAATGGGTCTAACCCAAATTTTATAGCAACCGTATCAAAATCCGAAATTTCTAAGTGAAGCCTTTTTCGAGGGTCTACTTTGGGGGGTCATATCTCCTAGCACACAAATAATTGGGTGGTCCATAACATATCCATGCAAAGCCCTTTGAGTTTGCTACCTAACGCACTTCGTTTCACCTCATTCGGAGTTCGGACGAAGAAGTTATGCCCATTTTCGTAAAATCTGTCCGGCAGGAAATGCAATTTCCAGTGAGCGTTTTTACTGTTCACCCGCCTCATTTTTTTACTAAGTGTTGGACCATTTTTTTCAAAGGGCATATGTTATTTGCTATATACCATTAGTTCAATTCTCATCTCTAAAATATTTCCCAAAACACCTCTCCCATACTTAGACACATTTTCTCTCAAGATTCTCTCAAGAACCCTAATCCAAAACCTTCCTCAAGATTGAAGAAATTCTTGCTCCAAGTTCCAAGCTTCCATTGAAGACACTCTCAAGACCTTTATAAGAACTCAAGGTATGTGGTGTTGAACTCATGGGTCTTTCCACCCATAGTGCCTAGACTCTATTCTACTCACTAATTCATGGTTTAAGTTAAGATTCATAAATTAGTCTTGTTCTTTGTAATAATTTCCTGCACATTGAAATTAAAACATAAAAAGTGATTGTTTTGAGCATGTTGTGACTCTAGAACTTGAATCTAAATTTGGAATGGATGTGGAGATTTTCATGTGGTATTGTGGGTGTTAAAAGGGTGTTGTTGTAGGTTGTTCACTGGTTTGGCTGCATAATTACTACCCTATTTACCATGCTCTTTGATTCCATTACATGCCTTCAAGGTGTTTGACAAAATGTCCAACTATGGAGAATTGATGAATCGATGCTTTAAAGCTTGAGTTATGAGATGTATGGCAATCCAGAGATGTGTTGATGACAAACTAAGCTTGTGTATATGTTCATTCCATACGTGAGATTGCATTAGAGCCTAATGGGAATTTCCTATATAAAGTGTTGCATGACCATGCCCGGTCCGGGGGAAAAGAACCGGACAACCATGTGAGAGGTTTATATCTCACCACCTAGGATGCTTGGGGTGTGACCAACATCAACCATGTGAGAGGTTTATATCTCACCACCTAGGATGCTTGGGGTGTGACCAACATCAACCATGTGAGAGGTTTATATCTCACCACCTAGGATGCTTGGGGTGTGACCAACATCAACCATGTGAGGGGTTTATACCTTGCCACCAGGGTGTCCGGGTGTGAACGGCATCCCCCATCCTAAGTTGGGGTTATAGATTGGTTGGATCATGCATACACATATGATATCTACTATTAGTATAGATTTACTTAAACATGTTTTGACTTCACTTTGATCATGCATCCTCATATTGTTATTCATAATGCCTATGAAACTATTTCTTGTATTTCGATTGTGTCCTTGTCTATTGTTGTGTTGCACCCCGCATACTTAGTACATTCCAAGTACTAACGCATATTTTGCCTACATGATGTCACCATGTAGGGACCGGAGCTACTCTTGATCCTTCTCTCCATTCACGTGGCTAGTACGGTGCTTATCCGAGTTTGTTGGTGAGTCCTCAATGATTCGAGGGCTATGTTATGTTTCCTACTCCTATGTTTTGAGACTTTAGCTTGCAATTGTATTTTGACTATGAGGGGAGCCGGTAGTATGTCATGGCCCCCGTCCTATCTATGTATGTAGAGGTGTGCGTTGGACAAGTATTTTGTAAATGAGCTTGACTCTTGTTCTATGATGTCATTTTGAAATGGTTTGCCCTTAGTCCCTATTTCCCGTTAATTAATGTTGATTGTACTTCCGCGACCGATGAAGTGTGATGACAAGTTTGAGAGGCTTGTTTGGGGTTCCTTCGGGTTCCTCATTCGCCATGTCACGTCTAGGCCCTAGGCTTGGGTCGTGACAAGCTTGGTATCAGAGCACTAGGTTGTTAAATCCTCGGAGTCCAACACACCGCGTTGAGTAGAGTCCTAATCATGGTTGTGAAGCGCGCCACGACTATGAATGGGAGGCTACAAAACGTTTTAGGAAAGGTTTCCCTTCTTCATGTTCTATGTCGTGCTTAGAGTGCGATAAGGTGATTCCTCCCTAACGCTTGTTCTTTGGATTGCTAGATCATCATGCCAAACATGAGGGGAAGACGGGCCCGATCACCGGAAGAGCCACCCACCAATGGTGAGCTCCGTGATGCACTCACCATGCTTGCACAAGTGGTAGCTAACCAAGTGCAACAAGGAGCCCAAGCTCCTCGAACTACCACCCCGGGGGAAAGGGTGAGAGATTTCATGAGGATGAACCCTCCGGTCTTCCATGGTTCAAAGGTGGATGAGGACCCGCAAGAGTTCATCGATGAGGTATGCAAAATCTTGACCATTATGGATGTTGGTGCTTGTGAGAAGGCGGAATTGGCGGCCTACCAACTCAAGGGGGTTGCTCAAATTTGGTTTGATCAATGGAAGGGTGAGAAAGGTAATGGCTATGTGGTGTTGTGGGAGGAGTTTAAACTTGCTTTCCTTAATAGGTTCTTCCCTCTTGAGCTTAGGGAGGCAAAGTTGGTGGAGTTCATGAACTTGAAGCAAGGAGCTATGAGTGTGAGGGAGTATGCCCTCAAATTTGTCCAACTCTCCAAGTATGCACCTCACTTGGTGGCCGACTCTAGGTCGAGGATGAACAAATTTGTGATGGGTGTATCCGACTTGGTTAGTGAGGAGTGTCGGTCCGCTATGCTCATTGGAGATATGGATTTGTCTCGGTTGATGACTTATGCCGAGCAAATGGAGGAGGAGAAATTGAGGAAGAGAAGGGGGCACGAGGCCAAGAGGGCCCGATTGGAGAATAGGTTCCCTAAGGGTGCTAGATTTCATCAAGGCCGAGGAAACCCTCATGTCAACCGGGGATTTGCTATCAATGTTCCTAGACCTCAAGGGGGAGGTGAAGTGGGTTCTATGGATGTATGCCCTAAGTGTGGGAGGAAGCATGGTGGTCCTTGCATGAAGGGTTCGGGTGCTTGCTTTGAATGTGGAGAAGTGGGTCATAAGAGGTTTGAATGTCCCAAGATCCGCAACAAGGTCCGAAGTGCTAACACTACTCCTTTGGGTAGAGGTGCTTCTCAAAGTGGTGCCCCAAGGGACAATCGATTTTATGCTTTGCATGGTAGACAAGGTGTTAATGAGACTCCGGATGTGGTGACCGGTATGTTGCAAATCTTTGATCTTGATGTTTATACTTTGATTGATCCGGGTGCCACCCTTTCCTTTGTTACCCCCTTAGTTGCTAGAAAATTTCATGTCGAGTCGGAATTGTTGCATGAGTCATATGAAGTATCCACTCCCATTGGTGTCTCTATTGTTGCTAGAAAAGTGTATAGAAATTGTCCGGTTTGCATATTAAATAAGTTGTTGCCTTGTGATCTTGTTGAGTTGAACATGGTGGATTTTGATGTTATTCTTGGGATGGATTGGTTGCATGCATATTATGCTTCTATTGATTGTAGGACTCGTAAAGTCAAGTTCCGATTTCCTAATGAACCCGTCCTTGAGTGGGAGAGCCGGGATGTTGTGGTGAAGGGGAAATTCATTTCTTGCATTAAAGCCCATAGGTTGATTTCCAAAGGGTGCTTGTACCATATTGTGAGAGTCAATGATGTGGAGTCTAAAGTCCCTCCTATTGAGTCTATTCCGGTTGTTAATGAGTTTCTAGATGTCTTCCCAGAAGACCTTCCCGGTGTCCCTCCCGAAAGGGAGATAGATCTTGGTATAGACCTCCTTCCCGATACTCAACCTATTTCTATCCCCCCTTACCGTATGGCCCCGGCGGAGTTGAAAGAGTTGAAAGAGCAATTAAAAGATTTGTTAGAGAAGGGGTTTATTAGACCTAGTCATTCTCCCTGGGGTGCTCCGGTTTTGTTTGTGAAGAAGAAAGATGGGTCTCTTAGAATGTGTATTGATTATCGACAACTTAATAGGGTCACCGTCAAGAATAGGTATCCTCTTCCAAGGATTGACGATTTATTTGACCAATTGCATGGGGCTAGTCACTTCTCTAAGATTGATCTTCGGTCAGGGTATCATCAAGTGAAGGTGAGGGAGTGTGATATTCTCAAGACGGCCTTTCGTACTAGGTATGGGCACTATGAGTTTGTGGTGATGTCTTTCGGGTTGACTAATGCTCCGGCTCTCTTTATGGATTTGATGAATAGGGTTTTCAAACCCTACCTTGATTCTTTTGTGGTGGTGTTTATAGATGACATCTTGATCTATTCTCGGGGTGAGGAAGAGCACAAGGGTCACTTGAGGGTTGTACTCCAAAGATTGAGGGAAGAGAAGTTGTACGCTAAATATGAAAAGTGTGAGTTTTGGTTGAAGGAAGTTGCTTTCCTAGGCCATGTGGTGTCGGGGGATGGTATTAAGGTGGATCCTAAGAAGACCGATGTTATTAGGAATTGGCCTAGACCTTTGACCCCGTCGGATATAAGGAGTTTCTTGGGTTTAGCGGGTTATTATAGGAGATTTGTGGAAGGGTTTTCTTCTCTTGCTTCTCCTATGACTAAGTTGACTCAAAAGAAGGCTAAATTTGTGTGGTCGGATGAGTGTGAGGAAAGCTTCCAAACTTTGAAAGAAAGGCTTGTGTCCGCTCCTATTTTGTCACTTCCGGATGGGTTAGAAGGTTTTGTTGTTTATTGTGATGCTTCCCGTATTGGTTTGGGTTGTGTGTTGATGCAAAGTGGTAAGGTTATAGCCTATGCTTCTAGGCAACTTAAGGTTCATGAAAAAAATTACCCAACCCATGATCTTGAATTGGCCGCCGTGGTTTTTGCTTTAAAGATTTGGCGTCATTATTTGTATGGGGTGCATGTTGATATCTTCACCGACCATAAGAATCTCCAATATGTGTTCACGCAAAAAGATCTTAACTTGAGACAAAGGAGGTGGTTAGAATTCCTTAAGGATTATGATATGAGTGTTCACTATCATCCGGGGAAAGCTAATGTGGTGGCGGATGCATTGAGTAGAGTGTCCATGGGTAGCTTGGCTCATGTGGAGGAAGGTAGTAAAGAGTTGGCTAAGGAGGTCCATCGGTTGGCCAAATTGGGAGTTAGGTTAGAAGGGGTGGATAGTGGAGGAGTAGTTGTTGTTGATGGTTCAAGGTCTTCCTTGGTTGATGAGGTGATAGTCAAGCAAGATCTTGATCCTTCTTTGGTAGAATTAAAGGCTTCGGTGAGTAGTGGTAAGGTGGAGGTTTTCTCCCAAGGGGGAGATGGTGCCCTTAGGTACCAAGGTAGATTATGTGTTCCTTGTGTGGATGGTGTGAGGGAAAGAATCCTTGATGAGGCTCATAATTCTTTTTATTCTATTCATCCGGGGTCAACAAAGATGTATAGAGACTTGAGGGATGTGTATTGGTGGGGCGGTATGAAGAAGGACATTGCAAAATTTGTTTCGGGTTGCCATAGTTGTCAACAAGTCAAGGCCGAACATCAAAGGCCGGGTGGCCTAACTCAAGACATTGAGATACCTACTTGGAAGTGGGAAGAAATCAACATGGATTTTGTAGTGGGCTTACCCAAGGCTAGAAGAGGCTTTGATTCGGTTTGGGTGGTGGTTGATCGGATGACAAAGTCGGCTCATTTCCTACCGGTTAAAACTACTTACGGGGCTGAAGAGTATGCCAAGTTGTACATTCATGAATTGGTAAGGTTGCATGGGATTCCTTTGTCTATCATCTCGGATCGTGGTGCCCAATTCACTTCTCACTTTTGGAAGTCATTCCAAAGGGGTCTTGGTACAAAGGTAAAGCTTAGCACGGCCTTCCACCCTCAAACGGATGGCCAAGCCGAAAGAACAATTCAAACCTTGGAGGATATGCTTAGAGCTTGTGTATTGGAGTTGAAAGGTAGTTGGGATGATCATCTTCCTTTGATTGAATTTGCATACAACAATAGTTATCATTCTAGTATCGGTATGGCTCCTTTTGAGGCACTTTATGGTAGACGGTGTAGGTCACCGGTTGGGTGGTTTGAAGTTGGAGAGGTGGCCTTGTTGGGTCCGGATCTGGTCATGGATGCTCTTGAGAAGGTAAGGATGATTAGGGAGAGGTTGAAAACAGCCCAAAGTCGTCAAAAGTCTTATGCCGATGTGAGGAGACGGGATCTTGAATTCAAAGTGGGTGATTGGGTTTATTTGAAAGTTTCTCCAATGAAAGGTGTGGTTCGTTTTGGTAAGAAGGGGAAATTAAGTCCTAGGTATGTCGGTCCTTATGAGATAATAAGAAGGGTTGGTAAAGTAGCCTATGAGTTGGGGTTGCCCAAGGAGATGGAATTAGTTCATCCGGTATTCCATGTATCGATGTTGAGGAAATGTGTTGGTGATCCTAACGCTATTGTACCTCTTGAGGTTGTGGGTGTTGTAGAAGATAATTTGACGTATGAAGAAGTCCCGGTTCAGATCTTAGATAGACAAGTTAAAAGGTTGAGGAACAAAGAAGTGGCGTCCGTTAAGGTGCTTTGGAGAAATCAACAAGTGGAGAGTGCTACTTGGGAGGCCGAAGCGGACATGCAAAGACGTTATCCTTATCTATTCAACTCCACTCAAGCCTAAGGTATTAAATCAAGTCCTTTGTACTCCATTGAGTCTTACATTTCAGCCCCTGAATCATTAATGTGCATATATGTTTAAATTGATGAGTTATGGATGCTTTACACTAAGTTTTGAAATCTTGAAGTGATGTTTAAATAAAATTTTTGCATTCATGTTGGGGCTGATATGTTCTTACTAAGTCTTGCCTTGTACGTCTCTTCCACATTCGGGGACGAATGTTCCCAAGGGGGAGATATTGAAATGACCCAAAAGGTTCTTAAAAATGTGCTTCGGAAGTTACCGGAAACTTGTTTAGCTATATCAAAAAAAATCCGTTTCGTTTTTCGAAAATCCGACTTCATATTCTTGTTTAGGGGGTCAAATTGAGTGGGAAATGGGTCTAACCCAAATTTTAGAGCAACCGTATCAAAATCCGAAATTTCCAAGTGAAGCCTTTTTCGAGGGTCTACTTTGGAGGGTCATATCTCCTAGCACACAAATAATTGGGTGGCCCATAACATATCCATGGAAAGCCCTTTGAGTTAGCTACCTAACGCACTTCGTTTCACCTCATTCGGAGTTCGGACGAAGAAGTTATGCCCATTTTCGTAAAATCTGTCCGGCAGGAAATGCAATTTCCAGTGAGCGTTTTTACTGTTCACCCGCCTCATTTTTTTTTCTAAGTGTTGGACCATTTTTCCAAAGGGCATATGTTATTTCCTATATACCATTAGTTCAATTCCCATCTCTAAAACATTTCCCAAAACACCTCTCCCATACTTAGACACATTTTCTCTCAAGTTCTCTCAAGAACCCTAATCCAAAACCTTCCTCAAGATTGAAGAGACTCTTGCTCCAAGTTCCAAGCTTCCATTGAAGACACTCTCAAGACCTTCATAAGAACTCAAGGTATGTGGTGTTGAACTCATGGGTCCTTCCACCCATAGTGCCTAGACTCTATTCTACTCACTAATTCATGGTTTAAGTTAAGATTCATAAATTAGTCTTGTTCTTTGTAATAATTTCCTGCACATTGAATTTTAAACATGAAAAGTGATTGTTTTGAGCATGTTGTGACTCTAGAACTTGAATCTAAATTTGGAATGGATGTGGAGATTTTCATGTGGTATTGTGGGTGTTAAAAGGTGTTGTTGTAGGTTGTTCACTGGTTTGGCTGCATAATTACTACCCTATTTTCCATGCTCTTTGATTCCATTACATGCCTTCAAGGTGTTTGACAAAATGTCCAACTATGGAGAATTGATGAATCGATGCTTTAAAGCTTGAGTTATGAGATGTATGGCAATCCAGAGATGTGTTGATGACAAACTAAGCTTGTGTATATGTTCATTCCATACGTGAGATTGCATTAGAGCCTAATGGGAATTTCCTATATAAAGTGTTGCATGACCATGCCCGGTCCGGGGGAAAAGAACCGGACAACCATGTGAGAGGTTTATATCTCACCACCTAGGATGCTTGGGGTGTGACCAACATCAACCATGTGAGAGGTTTATATCTCACCACCTAGGATGCTTGGGGTGTGACCAACATCAACCATGTGAGGGGTTTATACCTTGCCACCAGGGTGTCCGGGTGTGAACGGCATCCCCCATCCTAAGTTGGGGTTATAGATTGGTTGGATCATGCATACACATATGATATCTACTATTAGTATAGATTTACTTAAACATGTTTTGACTTCACTTTGATCATGCATCCTCATATTGTTATTCATAATGCCTATGAAACTATTTCTTGTATTTCGATTGTGTCCTTGTCTATTGTTGTGTTGCACCCCGCATACTTAGTACATTCCAAGTACTAACGCATATTTTGCCTACATGATGTCACCATGTAGGGACCGGAGCTACTCTTGATCCTTCTCTCCATTCACGTGGCTAGTACGGTGCTTATCCGAGTTTGTTGGTGAGTCCTCAATGATTCGAGGGCTATGTTATGTTTCCTACTCCTATGTTTTGAGACTTTAGCTTGCAATTGTATTTTGACTATGAGGGGAGCCGGTAGTATGTCATGGCCCCCGTCCTATCTATGTATGTAGAGGTGTGCGTTGGACAAGTATTTTGTAAATGAGCTTGACTCTTGTTCTATGATGTCATTTTGAAATGGTTTGCCCTTAGTCCCTATTTCCCGTTAATTAATGTTGATTGTACTTCCGCGACCGATGAAGTGTGATGACAAGTTTGAGAGGCTTGTTTGGGGTTCCTTCGGGTTCCTCATTCGCCATGTCACGTCTAGGCCCTAGGCTTGGGTCGTGACACTGGAGAAGATCAAGAGCAGGAATAACCATGTAAAGATAACAGAGGATTCCACCGGTCGTAGTCCTCACTACGGACTATGGTACATGCCGTGAAGGTCAACTAGGGTTAAAGCAAGAAAGAGTTGAAAGAAGTTTGAAATCCAAGTGAAGAACACATGCGACTTCACGGGTTGTGGTCCTCACTATGACAGTGGTAGCTCTCGTGGTGCATTTTCCAGTGACCATGTTTGAAGACCCACTTTCGGGAAGCTCCAAGGCAAGACCACAGAGGGTTCACGGAGCGTGAAGCCCTTGACGGGTCCTGGTAGCGGCCGTGAAAAGGCCCAACAACTCAGTCCTAATTCGATTAGGACTAACTTTTAAACATTTTATTTTGAATTACTTTAGGTCGTTTTTAAGATTATTATTCATTACCTTACATTTTGCGATGAAGAACACAATATTACTCTTAGCTTTCGATTTTCAGATTTTTGATTATTGCTATCAGTTGGAAATACTGATTCAGACTATCGGATTTTCGAAGTGATTGTCGATTTGCTAATTACTTTCGTAAGTCTTTCTCAATATGTTTTAATCCCTAATTACTAATTGTTTACGTGGAAGCATGAGTAGCTAAACACCACGACTGGGGTTGTGGAATCCTTGATGAAGTTCTAGTTACGATTCTATAAAACGAGTAAAGGGCAGTATGTGTTTACATCTGTAGTTTTTAGCTTTTGATATCATTGTTATCTAGTGAGTGCACACATTAGATGATCATGTATCTGGTATTTCTTCGAGAGAAAAATACCAATTAGGAAAAACCTGAACTAAATTATCCAATTGGAGTTAAAGCTTGAGTTCGAGAGAAAAGATCTTTAACAGCATATCATTTTAAGTGAGGGTCAATGTTAGTAACACTCTAGGGAAGAGAGAAAATGAGTGATAATTATCTGATTTGACTGAGAAGTGTCAGATAAATTTAACTCACAATGATTTTGTAAACATTGATTTGCCAGATGCTCAATTACAGAAGAACACTTGAACTAATATTATGATGAACACAATCCTAGTTTTTCTTAATTAGCTGAATCAACCCTACAACGAAATAGTCTGTTAAACGCGAAACTAAATTTTGACTGAAAGTTTGATAACTGTAGGTTTCAAAATTAACACACATTTCCATCAAACCCAATTTACTTTCCGTTGTTATTTGTTTAGGAGATAATAACAACATTCGAATAAACGCGACAGTGAAACCTTATTTGTAAAGAAATTTTTTGTGGGATCGACCTCAACTCTTGTTGAGTCCTATAAATTGATATCGACCATTTAAACTTCTTATTTGAAGTGTAAGTTTGGACGTATCAAATTTTCAGAACTCAACTACAGTTGAGGTCGATCCCATGAAGATTTTCTTTACAAATAAGGTTTCACTGTCGCGTTTATTCGAAAGTTGTTATTATCTCCTAAACAAATAACAACGGAAAGTAAATTGGGTTTGGTGGAAATGTTTGTTAATTTTAATACTTACAGTTACCAAACTTGCAGTCAAAATTTAGATTTGCGACTAATAAACCATTTCATTGTAAGGTTGGTTCAGTTAATTAAGAGAAACCGGGACTGTGTTCACCATAACAGTAGTTCAAGTGTTCTTCCGTAATTGAGCATCAGGCAAATCAATGTTTACAAAATCATTTTGATTTAAATTTATCTGACACTTCTCAGTCAAATCAGATAATTATCACTCATTTTCTCTCGACCCTATAGTGTTACTAACACTGACCCTCACTTAAAATGATATGGTGTTAATGTTCTTTTCTCTCGAACTCAAGCTTTAACTCCAATTGGATAGTCTAGTTCAGCTTTTTCCTAACTAGTATTTTCCTCTCGAACAAATACCAGATACAGGCTCATCTAATACGTGCACTCACTAGATGACAATTATATAAAAATCTGAAAACTACAGAATGTAAACAAAGACTGCCCTTTCCTCGTTTTACGGAATCGTAACTAGTACTTCATCATGGATCCCACAACCCTAGTCATGGTATTTAGCTACTCATGCTTTCAAGTAAACAGTCAGTAATTAGGGATGAAAACATATTGAGAAAGACTTTTGGAAGTAATTAGCAAATCAACAATCACTTTGATAATCTGATAGTCTACATCCGAATTTCCAACTGATAGCAATAATCAAAAATCCAAAAATTGAAAGCTAAGAGTAATCCTATGTTCTTCGTCGTGAAAGGTAAGATAATGAATATTAATCTTAAAAATGACCTAAAGTAATTCAAAATAGAATGTTTAAAATGAGTCCTAATCGAAATAGGACTGAGTTGTTGGGCCTTTTCATGGCCACTACCACGACCCGTCAAGGGCATCACACTCCGTGAAGCCCTCCGTGGTCTTGCCTTGGAGCTTCCCGAAAGTGGGTCTTCAAACTTGGTTACTAGAAAATGCACCACAAGAGCTACCACGGTCCGTAATGAGGATCACGGCCCGCGAAGTCGCCTGTGGTCTTCACTTGGGTTTCAACCTTCTTTCAACTCTTTCTTGTTTGCACACTAGTTCAGCTTCATGGAAACCACGGTCCGTGGTGAGGACTACTGCTGGTAGAACCCTCCGTGGTCTTCACTTGGTTATTCCTAATCTTCATCTTCTCAAGTCCTAACACTGCCTCACATTCATAATCTCAACCAAGGAACGTAATGAATTGAACGGTCCTTGAAGTTGGTCGTGAACTTAACTTAGTCAACATCAGTTCTTCTTCTTTTTCTACTTTTCTATAGAACCCAGATTCTGCCTACACATTTAACAAACCCATCAAATAATCCAAAATTTCACTTAATTCCAATATTAGTTCATAGTTATTAAGCATAAAATGTGCTGCGATTTCGCGGCACATCAACACCCTCAACTTCGAACCATTACTTGTCCTCAAGTGATGAGAAAAACAAATACAATCAGCCCTCAATTCATTTCAAAATTTATGACACTACGCAACAACTATTTCAAGTACAATTTGTATCCCAAACCTCTGAATCTAACATGTAAGGATCAATACATGACATCTCATTACTCACAGTCAATCATGCTTATACATGCGAATTATTAGCTCACACAATCTACTTTCAAATGCAACCACTGTGTCCTCACACCAAAGAAGTCCCTCGCTCATAATGGTAGGGACTGAGGACTACTCTCACGCTCTCAATGAACTTCTAACACTAACAACAAACTACCGTAAGCTTGCCCTTGGTTTCTACGCTTTATCTTTCAAACACCCAGAATAGGATCACTGGGCGAGTCTTTATTATTGATTGGGCCTTGAACTCAATGAGAGTGGGGATTCGTTCCACTTTGGGCAACTCTAGGACTTTATTTTCTTGTAACATAGGCTCGGGGCTAGGGAATGGGTATTTGGTTTCGTGAGTGACTAATCCCTTGGTTTTCCAAAGTTTCGTTTTCACATTCTCTTTTCTGAGTGATTCCCTCTTTTACTTTATTTCAGCCCGACCCAGTTGCTATTATTTTCTTTCCCTTTTTCTTTTCTTCTTTTTCTGTTCTTTTCTCTTTTTTTATATGCAATTTTGATATGTACTTAGCTCACTGGTTGAACCTTCTTTTTCCCTTTTTCTTTCTGTTCAAATTGCAATCACCCTCAACTTAGGCTTTTGGACTGAGTTGTGATATTGTACCTTCGGAAAACCAAGGATATGATATATGTTGGGTAAGAACAAAGACTGATTTAAGGCTCTAATTGGGTTCAAGTGATAAGATTTTTATTATAGCTGCACATTCATATCGCTTAATTGAGAGCACTACTCAAGTCATCGGTNTAGCTCACTGGTTGAACCTTCTTTTTCCCTTTATCTTTCTGTTCAAATTGCAATCACCCTCAACTTAGGCTTTTAGACTGAGTTGTGATATTGTACCTTCGGAGAACCAAGGATATGATATATGTTGGGTAAGAACAAAGACTGATTTAAGGCTCTAATTGGGTTCAAGTGATAAGATTTTTATTATAGCTGCACATTCATATCGCTTAATTGAGAGCACTACTCAAGTCATCGGTATTGATCACAACTGACACTCAAACACATCAAGAGGTGGAAAATTTTAAAAATCGGTTCAAAACCATTTGCAATTCACAATGAAGGACAAATAGCATGGATCAATACCATATAAAAACACAAAATAACATCCAACATTCACCAAAACAAAACAATAAATATACACAAAACAACCCAAATGGTAGGTATGTAATACCTCACCCCGCCAAACTACTTTAGCAGTTGCCGTCAAATGCAATGAAATATAGAAACAAAACAAGATAAAAACAAAAAGGGAGTCTAAAAATTCTCATTCCAGGCTAAGCTTGCGTGAAGTCTGCATCTCGGTGACTCCATTTGTCTAGGCATCAGTTCCTGGCACATCAACATCCTTGGCTTCACTAGCGCCTACATCGAAGTATCTCTGAATGATGCCTCCACAACTGTCTCAACCATGGCTCCCTTAATATCCACAAAGTCATCATACATAGTTCCATTTCTAACACCGAGATCCTCCTCACACGTCTTAGACTAAGACTCAATAATTGTGTCCTCTCTATCAACATCTCTGGCCATAGTAGCCGGATGAACCTCTAAACTAGTAGGGACATCTGCACTTGGGATCTCGTGAATCTCAACAATGTCAAACAACATCAACAAATTTGTGGACTTAAGCTCGTACACATCTCTCCTTAACCAGTAGCATCGGCCTTCAAGGTCGTCGTCACATTGGTATAATCACCCCGACTCTGCTCACAAGCCTCCACCCTCACATAAAGGGCATCTAGTGCAGGTCGGTGGCCATAAATCAGCTCCCTATGCTCTTTCATCTCAACCCTAATTGGGGCGAAGGAAACCTTAAACGCCCGCTCCTTCACCCCAGGCACAACAACCTCAACCAGAGAGGCACGCACATCGGCAAATTGAGCTAGATGACCCATTTTATATAATATGGCCTAGGTGATAGGGTTTTGGGAGGAAGTAAAAGCAGCAACAGTAGAGGGAGGGGGTGCAATAGATGAACTAGGAGCTGCAAAAGTAGAGGGGATAGATGTACATGTAGGCTCACTAGCCTAAGGAGGAAGTATTGCCTTAGTAGACACATGTCAACATCAACTACCAGAGATTTATCTACCATTGCAACTCTCCTCATATTGGTCTCATCCCGCATGTACTTAGTCTCTATCCGTAGGATATCAATAGAGGAAGTGGGAGTCACATCCACTTCTGTCTTCTCAATCATGGGGACACGGGCCCACCTGCACAACTCGATGATCATAATAGGAATGAGAAGACAGGCCTGACTCTGCTTCACCCTCATGGCCATCTCTTGCTTAATGAGCAGACCTAAATTAAGCTTCTCCTGATCCACGATACAACCCAGACGCACTTCCTTCGAATGTCGGAGGATCGACTCATTCTAGCACGCTTTCAGGGTGGTTCATTTCTTCCTGCGACTTTGGGTCTAGCCATTTCTGCAAAATAAAACAACACATGTTAGATGCAATTCGAATTTTTTTTCAAAGTTTTAAAACTGTACAGAAAGATTCACTGAACAATTCGGTGAGTCACCGAACCCCTTTTGCGAGCATATTCGTGCTCGCTGAAAGTTCCAGAACAAAAACATTCTAAAATAAGCACATGTCAGCAATGTTTAAGACAATTCGATGGATCGGGGACTCCATTCGGTGAACTAGGAGTAGCTCGCCCAATGTTACCGAATATTTTCAAAAATTTGGGGGCGCAGAAAGGCGATAAGAAGGGACTTTCTCGCCTCGTCAACTTACCGAGATTAGGCATATCGGTGAAAGTTACAAAACTTAGACCTCAAACATGGAGAATAAAAAGGCGATCGAGGGTTCTTTAAGTGAACCATCGAACAACTAGGTGGGCTTGACCCAACTCACTGAATAGTCCAACCTGCCATATTTCCAGCCCGACCTTCAAAAACTAACCCGCAACCCACGAAATCAAAATTAACCCACAATTTCATAAAATTAGGTTCAGACCCATACTACCCATGCTCACGAGGTACTAAGACTTCCCCCAATTTGGCTAAAATTGGCCAATAGACGTCTTTTGCCCTTGAGAATGTGTCAACCGCTCTGTCATTGTGCGAAATATGACAATTTGAAAAATTGGAGATTACTGAGACTTCACCCCCACTAGACCCACATGATATTCAACACAACCCAATAAATTTACAAGCTTAGACACAAGATTTAACGATTGAAAGCCAATTAACACGATTAAAACTAAATACGGGCAAACATAACACCACACATTCAACAAATCAACAGTTATGCACATAAAACAACAATATAATGACCAAGAATTTGATTTAATCCAAATGTAAGGCCGGGGTTCAGAAAACCAACCTTATATGCCAAAAAATTATAAATCTAAGCAAGCAACGAATCCAAATATCCTCCCCAAGTTATTGATCCAAAACAAATAGCAACAAAACTAGTACGAAAGTAAGAAAAAGTGAGGTTGTGACTTTTTGGAAGTCAAAAAGTATGAAATGAGGGAGTTTATTGTACTTAAAATGGTTTGGCCTTAATGAATCTTTAGTTCGCGTGCTAGTCAGCGATCACGACTTACGTCACCGACACACTCGGTGATCCGTCGAGTGGCACTTTAGTCTACCTAGTTTTATAGAACCTCCAACAAGCTAGGTGGTTCAAACGACGGTCCAAATCAGCCTCGCCGACCTATCCGGTGAGTCGCCGACTGGACACTCAGCTCGCCCAACTGCTCATTTGCTCGAAATTTCAACTTTTCAACCTGCACATTCAATACCCGTAATTCGAACAATAGTAATTAAAGCATAAAAGCTTGGGTTGCCTCCCAATAAGCATCATATTTAACGTCGTGGAAGGACGTGGATACTCTTTCAAGGTTATTTTTCAGCTTTGCCAAGGTATCACTTGGTAGACCCCCTTTTGGCCTTGGGTTCAAATAAGAAGAGATTTGACCCATTTGTGTTTCAAGTTGTTTGATGGACACTGAGTGAGAGATGAGTGTCTGACTGAGTCTGGAGACATCCTCTTTCATTTCTTTAAGAACCTTGTCTGATCCTTCCACTTTACTGAGAATGCGTGCAAGAAAATCTTCCTTGTGAAAGTTCTCCGAGTCAGCCCTTTGCCCCTTTGGCTTTTGACACTCATGGTGGAAACTATCTTTCCTTGTCACCATCCCGTTCCTTCAAATTAGTCCAATGGTCACGCCATTCCCTCTCACGGTCTCTTCATCAATCACTCACTCTCTATTCCATCCTTGGTTCATGCCCGACCTTGGATAGTTTGGACGGAAACCTCCTCTTTGATTTGCAAGGAACTTACTTCCTCATTATATACAGCCTCAAAGTATGCATCATTAAGGTTCACCCCACTAACACAAAAAGCATTAACGGCCCTTGCACCACTACTCATTACTTTTTTTGACAAAAGTTCTGATTGTGTCATCATTTTTGCCATGTTTTGGTCTCATTCTTGGTCTTTTTCTATATGCTCCTTTGTCATCGTAAAAGTCAAAAAGATGCAGTATAATACCTCCTCGGACAAGTTGATCAGCCACATCTTTGTTCACCGAGTCTAGACATTGGTAGAAGTGTTCTAACAACACGCTGTTTTGCATCCTGTGAGTCAGACATTAAAGTAGAAACTTCTGAAATCTAAGCCACGTCACATGGATTGGCAAACCTTTTAAACGTTTGAAGCCCTGAATATTGTCCCTCAATGCCATCATCTTTGAAGGAGGGAAGAACATTATGTAGAAATCCTCAGTAAGTTAATCCCAAGTGGTAATGGAATCTCTCGGTAAATTAGCTAACCAGTTGCTTGCTTCTCCCTTCAAAGAGAAAGGGAATAATCGGAGACAAACTGACTCTGTTGAGATGTTTTAGAAAGAGAATGCACCATAATTACACAATGTTCCAAATATGATCATAGGGATCCTCATGAGCTAGCCCTCTGAATAATCCTTTCATTTGTAAGATTTGAAACATCAAGAGTTGAAACATCGTGCTAGTCACGTGGAAGACAATATTTCCCTCAATAGGAGGTAAATGTATAACACCTACGCCACCCAATTGAATCGGGTCATTGACATCATTTAGATTTCCGATGTCATCTTGGTAGCAAAGTTGGCTGCCACTACTTCCGTTTACACTCATCTCGTCTTTTGTTCACAAAAAGCCAACAACAAACACAAAACAAGGTAAGTCGATTCAACTACAACACAAAAAGATTACAATCTAAACTTCAATAATAGAATTCTAAACACCACTCCCTGGCAGCGGTGCCATTTTTTTTGATAAACGATCAACTATACCTCATCCAATACTAGGTCAGGTGGTCGTAATCTAGTATAAACCCAACCAAAAGTTGGGGTCAATCCCACATCGAGTGATACAAGTTAGAATTCAGTTACAAAGTTATAGTAGTGGTTTAATTAATTGTAGGAAAATAAATTATAAAAAGTATTTAGATAAATCGAAGGGGTTGACAACGAATGTTAGATGGGGGGAATTAGGAGAGATTAGGTTTATGAATTAACAACTACAACAGTTAGAAAAACAGGGGAGTATCAAGTAGATTAGGGATACTTGGCGATGTCATCGATTAAAGGCAAATTTCTCTATATGGGTAATTTAAATTTACTAATAATTTTTGAATTTTAGTGAGTAGGATAGGCTATAGATGCAATAGCTTTCTCTCGAACAACTATTACGATTCAAGCGAGTTCTAAAAAACAGCCCAATACCTCAATTTATCCACTCTCTCGAGCTAGATAGGTAGAATCGAGTTAAGATTCCCTCTCTCGAGCTGGACCCACAACAACCCAATCACTACAATCATCAATCGATAACATTAGTTCTAAAAACATCTTTCTCAAGCAAGCCTAGAACACTAATGTAAAACTACATTTGCAATTGCAATTCATAGATTAATACAATGCTATCACTTAAACACATTTCAAATCAACATACTAATCAGCAAACAACAATACCCATAAGCTAATTAGAGCAAATAATCATATGATCACACCCCCAAGATAGGGGGTTTTAGCGACACATCATAAAAAGGAAGAAATCAATACCAATTATGTTCTCCATAGTCTGGGTATTGGAATGAATGTCTTTACAATGATCCAAAATATTCAATATCGAAAACCCAACTCAAAATCCACTAGAAAACTCCTTAAACTAAAAAAAACAAGACTCAAACGAAAGCTCAAAGTTCTACAATAGAAATATTACTCAGGAAACGACTGGATTTTTTTTCTGCCTTTTTGAAATTCAATTTATATTCTCTAAAATTTTGTCCTTTAGGACCACTAGGTAAAGTTAGTTGAGCACCGCCAACCAAGTTGGCAATGCGCCAATAATTTCATTCCATCGCCGGTCTGACTTGGCTCTTTAACTTCAGGGTTCTCTGACTTTAGGAGATCAGGATCGAGGTCGCTAATCAATTCGGTAGTTCCCACATTGTCCATGTCCATTGCCAAGTTTGTATTTCCACAAGGCTAGCATGCTGGAACTTTTGGCGAGCTGAAGAGCCACTCGGCGGCTCTCCGAGTGGCCTTGGCGATCACCAAACTACTTTTATTCGACTTGTTCAACTTTCTTTTATCCTTTATGGCTGGTAATGTCCTCGCCTTGCTTCTTCGCTTTCATTACTGTGAATTAGGGCAAAAAATTAAAGAAGAGAATTCGTTGGAATGTTTTGGGGAAGGGTTGGGGTGGCGCACCTCATATGCGCCAATAGGGCTGGGGTGGCGCCCCAGAAGTGCGCTACATTTGAGTCTCTGATTTTTAGTTGTTGGTGACTAGCGCAAGTTTATCGCGGGTATCTTGCCCCCACCCTTTTTTCATTGTTTGCTCCGTCTAAGTTCTTTTAAAGTGTACCTTTACTTCCTGTTGATTCTAACTACTCTAAACTACATCTAAACATCGATAGATCTTTAATAAATTAAATATAACCCTTGAATTCATATTTCAAATTCAAGGTAGAGTTAAGAATAAAGGCTTGAGAGTCTTTTCGAGTCATTTTGAGAAGTCTTTTGTAACTTTTCTTAAAAAACATGTTTTAAGACTTGAGTACTTTAGTATAAGGATGCAGAGAGTTGAGTTTCATTTTTAAAAATTAATATATGAGAACTAAGTATTCCCAAGAGTAAATGGTTTTACATTAAAATGAGAGGAAACATTGATTTCCAATTGAGTTCACGAGGAGATTTTGAGTATGATGTCTTTTAAGAGATCTTTTGAGTAATAATCACAAAGCTTGAGGATGAGGAAATTTTTTAAAGCATATGAGCTGAGTTATATTATTGAGAGTAGTATTGAGCACCGATATGGGGATGAGTTAAGACAACTCACATTCCTCATAAACCATGTATGCCAACACTAGTACATGATCATACTTTTTAGATGAATCCTAAGTGTCTTTGGGCAGACAATGTATCATCACATAGCTCATAGTAATGGTTGTAAGTTACAGAATCTCCCAAATTGAGTTATTTTGTCTCTTTACATACAAACTGAGTTATTTTTGTATTTTTAAATACATTGAGTTGTTATCTACTGTTTTAAATGCTTTATATAAACAACATATTTATTGTTGTCTTTATACTGTATTTAGTTGAGTATCCATGAGTTAAGGTTGAGTTGAGTAGAGTTGAGGTGAGTATGTTTCCTTCTCTCCAAGTTCAACCCTTTTTGTTATGTTCAGTGTTCCCCTTACATGATTGTACATTCAATGTACAAATGCCATTTGGCTTGTATCATTTCTTGATGCAAATACAGGAGTTTAGGTGTCACGGCCCAGGGGTATCCCCTATACGTAACATGGCATACTTGACCCCGCAGGGGTCTCATACAAGCCCTTAGCATAATCATAACATAACATACTAGAAAAGTATGGAAAATTTATAACTTCTTTAAAACCATAAAATCGAAAACATTTTCATAAGCAAGGGGAAGTCTTTACTAAACCTTTGTCTCAAACCATCTATTAAACTCTTGAATAAAAGTCTTGGGATGCTGCCCATACAAAAGTCTAAAACATAAAGAAATGACATAGAGGGAACATAATGGGTTTGGCCTCGAAGCTATGAGGACCCACCAATCCTTCAACTCTTCTTGCACCTTAGGAACCTAGCCTTCAAACAACTAAATCTCTGAAACCCTACATTTGATTAGAATGTAGACAATATGCATTAGTACAAAATGTACCAAGTATGAAAGCTACCACGAACATCTCAAGATGGTTAGTCAACATAAGAGATAATAACATAATCATAGCATAATCTCCAACATAAGCATCATAAAATCATAAGTCAACATAAGACATAATAAATGAGCATAGGAGATAAATCATAATCATAATAAGCATAATTGACTCTTAGTCATCTAAACCATAATAGCACCATTCTTAAGTAACCTCAAAAGCATACAAGTGCAAAGAATGAATAGCATCCTATAATACCACCAAGACAAGTATCCCTTTTTGGTCATCTTAATAATTGCCTATATACATGGTCAAGTGTTAGGGTTTCATATAATATGAGTACTAAACTCTTAAGTAACCTCAAAGCACACTTGTGAAATGCATGAAGGGCATCACATAATACCATTCACACCAAGCATAACCTTGAAGTCACCATAAGCTTACTTACTCTTCATTTGGTCTCATTCTTTAATTTACTTCATATAGACAAGGGAACTATCACCTTTAGTCAATCATATCATGTCAAGGAAGGCAACTATGGCACAATCCTATCTAGCATACATCATATAAGAGAAACACCTAATGAGTGACCTTAAGGAAAGCTTGTGCCAAGCATGGACAAGACCCCATAACCCTACCCATGCTAAGCTAGACACTCTAGGTTCATCATTCATGTTCATCATTTCTTAACATCATAAAGACAATGGTAATCCCCACTTAATCATGCATGAAGTGGAGAGGTATCTAGACCTACTATCCAAACTAGTCATGCTCTTGTTCACGAATGCAAGGGGGAGTAACCTCATGGCATAAATGTTTATTTCCTCATGAAGGACAAGGGGAATCACTTCAAACCACATATATCATGGAATCATACAAACAAGGGTAATCACCTCTTGTCACTCATACTAATAAATCATAAACACAAGGGGAGTCTCCACAAGTCATACAAGTTAATGAATCATAGGTATTCGCCTACATGTCCATTTTAAGGTGATATAGGTATTTGCCTCCATATCATTATTAAGGTGAGATAGGTATTCGCCTCCATATCAATTGTAAGGTTATATAGGTATTCGCTTGCATATCAATTTTAATGTGTAATGTAGGTATTCACCTCCATATCAATTTTAATGTGTAATGTAGGTATTCGCCTCCACATCAACACATAAGGATCATAGGTAATCACCTCCATGACCACCTTAAAGGCTAACGGGTAAGCACATCTTGCCTTGGCAGTCACACATATATAAGAGGGTAATAACCTCACACTCCCCACATCATGTCATGGGTAATCACCTCATGTTTAACTAATTAGGAGTAAGGGAACTCACCCCACATTCCTATCATGCAAAGGTCATATAGGGGAATCAGCACAAGCCTTATCACATTTAATAGTCCTAGGTCTGAGATTCATTTTAGGTGAGAAAACCTTTAAACCTACAATCATTCTATGTGAGAGAACCGTTCATGTCATATCATATTCATGCATAAAACCATATCTAGAATTCTACATTAGACATTGGTATCATCATGACTTAAGTGAATCTATCACTTCACATATTCAAGCCTTTATTAGGTAGATTAGGTAGGTAAAGATTCTCCACCAAAATTCTATCTATCATGCTTATATTCACATTTAGACTCTACTCTGAGAGCCTTAGCATAAATAGTTAATCATATTGGCTCCACTCTAAAGCCCTAACTATTATGATCACTAATGTTTGTGTAATAAGGACACAACTTCCAATGCAGGTGTCTATGATCGTACAATAGTATAGTAACCCAACCAACGGTTGGGGTCGAGTCCCAAGGGAGTGGGCTTGAGAATTAAAAGAAAAATAAAATTAATTTCTAATTAGTCATATCTAAAAACATTATTGAATATAAACATGCTAAATTTAGAGGGTGACACAAGCGTCAATTATCAATGGGGGTTTGTGACAGGTAACCAAAAATGCAAAGAGTACTAATCAAGGAGATAGGATTCTTGGGATGTGATAAGAATACGGGTTAGACTAGATCTTTGGGTACATGCTTTTGATAGTAATTTCGTTGAATATTTGTGACTAGGCTAGACTTTAGTGGGGATAAGCTTTCTCTCGAACAACTTACCTCGAATCAAATGGGTTCCTCTCGGACACCCACTTGCCGCTTGAAGAACAACCTCCGCCTTAGCCCACTCACTCTCTTGAGCTGAGTGTGTGAGAGAAGGACTAGGGTTCAGTCTCTTAAGCTGAACCTCATGTCGACCCACTCCCACCGGTCATCAATTTACTAGTCTTAGTTTTACGACCTCTCTCTCGAGCAAGCTGAAAACACAAAGGTGAAATCGTATTTGCAACTACAATTTCATTAAGTTCCAACACAACTACTAAACGAAATCACATCTAAACAACAAATAAACTATCAGCAAGCAAGACCCAACAATTAATCTAACTCATATTAATAAAATCACACCCCAAGAATTGGGGTTTTAGCTAGACATGTAAAATAGAGAGAAATTTATAACAAAATGAGTTTGCATTCAAATGAGTATGAAGATTTTAGTCTCAAAACAAGCAAAGAGTGAAGAATCCAAAAGACCCAAACCCAGATTGTTGGAGTTAAAACCCTTTGAATCTCAGGTTCTTCAAAACCCTCTCTAACTTAGAACTTAAAATTCTATATTAAAAAAGTATATATTAAAATTTGATGTTAAGGTACAACACTCAAAGAGTATTTATAGTTTTCAAAAATCTATGCTGCAACGGATCATTCGGCAGCGTTAGTCGAGATCTCCGATCAACTCAGCGATCCGCCCTTTGGTAGGTTTCATCGACGTTTTGCTCTATCCCTCAGGATCGTCATTTTTTCGATAATTGGGCGACATTGTACTGCTTCGAAGAACTGCTTGGCAATACAGCGACTACCCCTTTTCACTGCAGATTTGATTCTTTCCTTCAGAGCTTAGCACACTGGAACAAAAGGCGAGGATAAGACCTTTTGGCGACTCGCCGAATGGGTTCGGTGATTCTCAGATCTTCATTTCTTCGTTCTTTCAGCTGCCTTTGTTCCATTTTTGCTAAGTAGTGTCCATGCTTTCCCACAAATTCCAAATACCTGAAACTTAAGTGTTTTCATCAGATATTGAGATAAAATATGCATTTAAGGATACTAATTCTATCAAAATATAGCCCTAAATGAGTCCAATTTGTGGACTCTTCAAAACCCCCAACTTAAACTTTTGCTTGTCCTCAAGCAAATTCAAGTTCAACCATTCAAAAAGGGTGTCTCGAATAGTGCTACACAAGACTCAATCATGAATGCACACAACAAGACTCAATTTACTTATGCAAAGATTAAATGTGCACTTAAAGATTTAAGTTGTGACTCACCACTATCAAAGAATCTCATGTTCACAATACTTCCTTCAAATGCAAGTTCAAGCTCAATCAAAGTGTTCAAACGCCCTCACACAAGGAATGATTCCATATTCACACACACAATGATTTACAATTTAAAGCTTCAGAATCAAATGCAACGCTCACAATCACAAAGATGAACACGATGCATACTTTCACCCATAGGTTTGCCCGTATTTTCTGATCAACATTTGTTTCAGCTCACTCAAGATCAAAAAGGTCTTTTCAAGGCCTGTAATGGGGCTAAGTGCAAAGGTATGGTCATTTAGGCTTAGTGACTTTCATCATCATGATATGTGGTGCTCACAACACTTCCTTTCCTTTTTTTCATCATTTTGTTTAGTGGTCATAAGTCATCCTATTATTCCCTTTCCATGGATTTTTTGGGACCCCATTACTTTTGTACTTTATTCCGCAACTTTATCTTTCATTCTTTTTTTTTAATATATGGAGGGGTTCCATTTTTCTCAACACCATGTGTTAAATGAGACTTTCCTTGCACTTCTTGACTCTCCCTTTTCTTTTCACCACACCCCCCAACTTAGGCTTTTGGCCTAAGTTGGCTATTCAATCAACCACATATCAAGAGGCTTATAGGTAGTGGATTAAGAGAGGTCTAGCTTTCATCTAGTTTCTTCCAAAGAAATGTAACGCTCAAGGGGTGTTCAAAAGAGGTTCACACATTCCCAAGGTAGGTCACAACAGAGGTATATGTCAAATTTGTTTACACTCTTCGAAGTTGCCTAAGATCATATGAAGAGATATCCTTACTTAGTCAACCGAACAAACGGCGAAAATTCTACAATCCATCATGCATAGGTCACATGTAAGCTCATCGTAGTAGGCATCGACACTAAAGTCAAATAAGACTCCACACTTTTGCTAGTTGTGCAACGGTCATCACAAGAGAATCAATTTGATACATGGCTAATCACAACGAGATGCAAAAAGTTCACATATTGTCTATGCACCTTCATTTGACCTCATCGTAGCCGCACATTCATGTTCGTTCAATTATGAGCACTATTTGAGTTGTTGATACTGAACAAAACCAAGACTAAAATTTGCTAAGGAACAACCAGATTCAAGTGCACACAAGAGGTGGCCAATAATTTGGAAATTTTTTTCAAAAGGCTCAAAATCATTTTCAATTAAAACAAATGGAGCCACAAGCTCAATGCTTCCATAAAACAGTGTATAAAACATAATTTTAAAACAGAACAGCCCAAATATATACACAAAAACACGAGTCACAAATAGCACACAAAAGGTGAGCCTCACCTCACCATAATTAAAAAGTATTTGTCCTCAAATGTTGTTAACATATTACAAATGAGTACAATTTCGACAAAATGAATGCGGGGTTTGAAGTACCAACCATTTATGCCGATCAAATGGATGTTGAGATGCTAGGAAGCAATGTAATCCAACTCGTAGCACAATTAGATACTAAAAATACTCCAAAAATGCAAGAAATGTAGAACTAGAGCGCAAATGTGACTTTGAGAAGATGAAAAAGTGAGGGAAAAGGGGGAATGAGTTTGAAACTTTTAAACCTTTGACTTGAAAAATGGTCCAGTTTTTGCCCATTTGGCGACATTAGTCCCGATCGTCGAACTATTCAGCATAACGCCAAGTAGTCATTTGCCTCGCTAAATTTTACAGAACCTCCATGTATTGTGGGAGTCCAAACAGCAGTCTCCGTCGAGATCGCCGACATGATCGGTGATTCGCCAATAATTTCCTGAGGTCACCGAGTTTTATAGACTCCAATAAAAATTGATCTTGCGTGTAACAGTGCTCTAGTTCGGGGTCACCAAAACCTTCGACAATTCACTGACTGGACCTATAACTCGCCAATTTGCACTTTTCGTTCACCCTCCACACTTTCATCTGCATAATCAACACACCATTATTTTATCAAAGCAAAATAAAGCAATAAATGGTTTTGGGTTACCTCCCAAACAACACCTTAGTTAACATCGTGGCACGATGCAAGTCGACCTTTAAACCTCATTTTTGGGGTTGACCATAGTATCACTAGGAAAGTCCCCTTTCTGTCTCGAATTTAGGTGAGACAACATCTGACCCATTTGGGTCTCCAGTTGCTTAATTGATATTGAATGGGAGGTAACAATTTGGCTAAGGGTCGACACATCCTCTTTCATCACTTTCAAGATCTTCTCTGACCCTTTAACTTTATTGTAGATACGAGATAGCATATCCTCAAACCTACCACCCTTTGAATTCTTTGGCTTTTCCCGGTTGTGAAGAGGCACATACATGTCCTTTTCCCCATCCTTCAAATTAGGATTTTGGTCTCTCCATTCACGATCCTTCCATCCTTCATCTCTAACCCAACCTTGGTTACCACCCTGCCTTGGGTAGTTTGAACGACAACCATCGCTTTGGTTGGCTAGGAAGTTCACTTCCTTATTACACAAGGCTTCAAATTTAACCTCCTCAGGATTTGCACACCCGCCCCCCACATCGTTGACACTATGGGAACTATCTCCCATGACATTTTTAGATAAAATGTCAAGTTGTGTCATGATCTTGGCCATGTTTTGGTCGCTCTCATTATCTTTTTCCATCTGCTCCTTGGATAGCTTGATTCTGAGAGGTGAGACTTGGTCTTCACGAGTGTACCATGCCCTATTGATGGTAGTCATGCCATCTAAGAGTTGGGCTGCTACTGCATAAGATTGCTGCATTAGGCCTGTAGGTGAAAGTTGATCAGCGACACCTTTGTTTACCGAATCCTTGCTTCGGTAAAACTAATGTAGTAAGACATTGTCGGCTAGACCATGAGTCGGGCATTGTAGCACCAACTTTTTAAATCACAGCCAAGTCTCATAGATTGGCTGGCCCTCCAAATGCTTAAAGCTTTGGATACTATCCTGAAGATTCATCATCTTCGAATGAGGGAAAAATCGCACATTAAATGCGGTTACCAATTCCTCGCAATAAGTGATAGATTCGCAAGGCAACTCTGTCAGCCACTTGCACGCCTCTCCCATCAATGAGAAAGGGAATAGCCTAACCGAATTGACTCCTGAGAGATGTTTTTGAAAGAAAATGGTCCATACACATCTACGAAGATTCGAAGATGTTCGTGAGGATCCTCTTGAGCCAATCCACTGAAATGTTCATTTAGTTGCAAGTGTTGCAATATAGTGCTCGTTATGTGGAACATTGTATTTCCCTCTGCTTGAGGTAAACAGATTGCCCCAATACCTCCCATGAGATGGGGGTCATTCATGTTGGGCTCTTGGACATCGTTGAGATTTCCGATGTCGTCTTGGTGTCCCACCTGGCTTTCATCGTTGCCATTAACACTCATGTTTTCTGTTTTCAACACAAACAACAGAACAAAACTAAAAATTAAATAACTGAACTACAACTAAGAAGAACAAAAAATTTACTACACTAAGAATTCTCAAGTGACACCACTCTCGAGCAGCGGTGCCAATTTGATGTTTGCATAATCAAGACACAACTTCCAATGCAAGTGTCTATGATCGTACAATAGTATAGTAACCCAACCAAGGGTTGGGGTCGAGTCCCAAAGGAGTGGGCTTGAGAATTATTAGAAAAATAAAATTAAGTTCTAATTACTCATAGCTAAAAACATTATCGAATATAAACATGCTAAATTTAAGGGGTGACGCAAGCGTCAATTATCAATGGGGGTTTGTGAAAAGTAAGCAAAAACAACAAAAATGCAAAGAGTACTAATCAAGGAGAGAGGATTCTTGGGGTGTGATAGGAATACAGTCTAGGCTAGATCGTTGGGTACATGCTTTTGAAAGTAATTTCGTTGAATATTTGTGACTAGGCTAGACTGTAGTTGGGGTAAGCTTTTTCTCGAACAACTTACCCTGAATAAAATGAGTTCCTCTCAGACACCAATTTGTTGCATGAAGAACAGTCTCCGCGTTAGCC
Source organism: Solanum stenotomum (assembly GCF_019186545.1). Classification (NCBI taxonomy): domain Eukaryota; kingdom Viridiplantae; phylum Streptophyta; class Magnoliopsida; order Solanales; family Solanaceae; genus Solanum; species Solanum stenotomum. Next base: position 15,097,734 of record NC_064291.1, on the reverse strand, counting down.
CACTCACTCTCGATCTGAGTGTGTGGGAGAAGGACTAGGGTTCACTCTCTTGACCTGATCCTCATGTCGACCCCCTCACACCGACCATCAATTTAGTAGTCTTAGTTTCACGACCTCTCACTCGAGCAAGCCGAAAACACAAAGCTGAAACCGTATATGCAACTACAATTTCAATAAGTTCCAACACAACTACTAAACGAAATCACATCTAAACAACAAATAAACTATCAACAAGCAAGACCCAACAATTAATCTAACCCATATTCACAAAATCACACCGCAAGAATTGGGGTTTTAGCTAGACATGTAAAAGAGAGAGAAATTCATACCAAAATGAGGTTGCATTCAAATGGGTATGACGATTTTAGTCTCAAAGCAAGCCAAGACTGAGGAATCCAAAAGACCCAAACCCAAATTGTTGGAGTTGAAACCCTTTGAATCTTCAAGTTCTTCAAAACCCTCTCCAACTTAGAACTCAAAACTCTACGTTAAAAAGTATATATTAAAAATCTAATGTTAAGATTCAACTCTCAATGAGTATTTATAGTTTTCAAAAATTTGTTCTACAGCGGACTATTCGGCGTCGTTCGTCTAGATCGGCGATCAACTCGGCGATCCACCCTTTGGTAGGTTTTATCAGCGTTTTGCTCTATTCTTCAGCATCGTCGTGTTTTGGATCATTGGGCGACATAGTACTGCTTCGCAGAACTACTCGGTTATATGCCGACCGTTCCTTTTCACCGCCGATTTGATCCTTTCCTTCAAGGATCAACACACTAGAACAAAAGGCAAGGATAAGAACTTTTGGCAACTCGCCGAATGGGTTAGGTGATTCTCAGATCTTTATTTCTTCGTTCTTTCAGCTGCCTTTATTCCGTTTTATCTAAGTAGTGTCCATGCATTCCCTCAAACTACAAATACCTAAAACTTAAGGGTTTTCAACATATATTGGGATAAAATATGCATTTAAGGACACGAATTCTATCAAAATATAGCCCTAACTGAGTCCAATTTGAGGACTCATCAATTACAAGCCTTTCCCTCAAGATGTATTTCTTAATCTCATCATTATACAAAGATTTCAAGGTATTTCAATCACATCTTTCATTACTAGGTGATTTTATTCACAATTGGTCATAAATGTTCAAATTCAACTTTACAATTAAGATCATTCATATTCAATAAAGCCTAGTTCAATTCATGATTATATGATCCTAAATTTGATCAATTACTACACATGACATTGATTTAAGAGGATCACTTATGAACCTTCAATTTCACCTCTAATGGCATAAACCCACAATATATGAAAATCATCAAGTAAACTAGGGTTAACCATAGAAATAAGATAAATTCATCATAATATCATAATTCAATGTCAATACATTCATAATTAGGCATTATCAACTAGATTGGAATCATACTCGAGCCCTACCCACAATGTAAGAAGAACCCTAGCTAAAATTGGGTTTTTTGATTTCACAATTGGGGGGTTTCTAAGGGGGATATACGGGTGGAAGAACCCATAGATGAATAAGCTAAACATACCTTTTTCAAAGCCCTAGCACAAGCCTTCAACAATGGAGCCTTGGATCTTGACCTTAGCTTCAAGCCCTAGCTTCTTCTGCAATAGAGGTATTTCTAAAGAGAAAAATATTTAAGAGAGGAGTGATTTGGGGTTTTGTGAGAACTGACTTAAATATTGGGGGTAATGACTTAAAATACCTTAAATAGGTGAATAAAACTCATATAAAATGGCCCCCACTTAATACTAACTTAAAATGAATTCACTAATTAAACCCTCACTAGGCAGCCCATTGCCAGGGGCCATGCCCATGATCACGTGCCGTCAAGGGCACCATTGCCCGTGGTCCCTTGACAAGTGGCTCCCCTCAACTTGCCAAACTCCCTCAAAACTAAGGCATGACCACGAGCCGTGGTCATGACCACTGGCCGTGAAGTGGCTCGTGGTCCCTTGGACAGTAGCTAAGTCTCAAGGCTTCATCTCCCACAAGCCTAAGGGGTCTTCACAGACCCCTTCATGGACCGTGGTCAATACCACTGGTCGTGAAGGTGGTCGTTAACCCTAGGGCAGTACTTGTCCAAGTTTAGGCAGCCTTGGCCAAGTATAGGCATCCTTGGCCTAGGTTAGGCATCCTTGGCCTTTGGCTTAGGCTTTGCCTCTTGGCCTTGGACTTTGCCCTTGCAACCCTATACCAAACCTTGGGTGGTCTTCTAAATTACGGGGTCTAACACGTACCTTGACTTTCAACCACTAAACCTCTCATTCTAAGTACGGGAAGTCTCATCTACGACTCTATTCCACATATTTCAAACTCTAAACCCTAGCTTAAGGCCCTAGTTTAGTCTACTAGTTTCCGGGGTGTTACATTAGGGTTATTAACAGAGATTTCATTGATACCACTTGCAGTTCAAGAGTTGTTTGGTGAGCCTTCTTACTTCCAAAGGATCCTTTATTGATTATTTTAGTTTTGTTAGGATGAGCAGGGGTCTTTTCCCAATATCCCTCATAGTATTAGAGGCTTCATAAACAATAGCAATTGAGGAGTCTTTTCATTTCTTTCTTAAATGTTGTAAAGACTTGAGTTTCCTATTTCTGCCTAGTTGAATATTGTTATATATTTAGAGTTATTCACTTGACACATATGAGTTAATGCTTGTATTTGAGTTCATTATTTGTGGAGTAAGTCTTCCGCTAAGTATTGAACCAGGTCAAGGTTTTGCTTGGGGCCAAGAATGGTTCTTGAGTGTTAGTCACGTCCAGGGTGTAGGATCGGGGTGTGACATAGGGTTTAGGACCTCATTACGGAGTCAATTCTTGAAATTTTGGAGTGGTTCCTACATTTTCTAAATTTAAATATGAAATTGGGTTGTCTCTGATTTTGATGATTTTAGTGTCTAAAGACCATGATGATGTTGTGATTGTATATTTGATAGCATGGAAGAAATATGAGGTTGTTTGAAAGGGAAAAGCTCCGACAGAGTGATTTGAGGCATGCACGGTCGGCCTTCAAGTAGGCTACGACTTCCATTCAATTAGATTGAGCCAGATTGTGTAAATGTATTCTGAATTCTGTGAATTTGGGGTGGCTGGTAGTATTTATTCTCTTCTTCTCAGAAACCATGTTGTAGGGTTAATTCTCCGATTGTTTCTGCAGGGATGATTTTCGGGTTGTTTCAGGGTTAGTGCCATGTTGTTGGAGGGGTTGTTTATCTGTGGATATTTTTGAATTTCCTGTTGGGCTTTTTTTTGTCGTTGCATGAGTATCTAATTGTCTATTTATTTATGCTGGAATTTATCTTTGGCCTTAATCTAGGATACACTAGTGTTGCCTAAGACTCATGCACCTGGTTTACTTTTATATGTATCCTATGTCAATTCGGATGGACTAGGTCCTTGTAGACCGGCATAGCATACTTGGGTCTAATAGTTCAACCTAGCTTTGGGCTTTTTTTTGTTGTGATCCTTCTGGCTTCTCTTCTCATTTTTATGATGCCGATGCATTATCCTAGTTTGGGTGTTGTTCGGTAGATTCTAGTTTAAGGTAGTTGGTGGTGGACATTGATCCACGATGGTTGGAGTTGATTTGCCCGTTTTGATGTGGTTGGAAGTGGACGTCGATCCACGATAGCTTGGAATTTGAAATCCTCTACGGAGTTGATTTTACCCGCACACTCTGGCTAGAGTTGGGCAGTGCCCCCGGGAGTGATTGCTAACTCACCACGCTGGAATTAGGCAGGGCCCCCGGGGTAAATAGCTAGCTGGGTAGTTTGATATAAGTTACTTGAGGTCCTCTTCAGAGTTGATAGGCCCGTGCACTTTGTGTTGCTATGGCAGGGCCATTGGGAGTGTTAGATGGCACACTTGGTTGACTTGGGCAAGGCCCCCGAAGTGATTATTAGGTAGTTAGATTAGGGATTTTTGAGGGGATCGATATACCCCCGCACAAAATTCACCTTGTAGGGTAATTCCCAGAGTTGTTGTCGGGCTGGTTGGCAACGAATGCGAAAGATATAGGTGGAAGTCAAACTTGTTGACTGGGTTCGAGTTGTTGGTTGTGCCGGTTTGGAGTTTGGTTTCCTTTGGATTCCATAGTTTTTGCTTCTTTGTGTACTTGTCAAGCTTATAGGAGTCTGTTTGGGTGTGCTTGAGTGTACCAAACGGGTCTTATGAGGCGCCTAATTGGGTTTAGTTAAATATCCTTAGACTTGCTTTCTGATTGTTCTGCTCTTATATTTGTTGACCTATGTTCACATTTTATTCTATTTTTTTCATCTATTTTTACCTTTCTTTCTCACTAAGCCTATGATGCCTACAGGGTACCTATAGCTTTGTAACTCATCCTACACTCTGCATATGTTTTCATGATGCTGGTTTGAGAACCATATCAGTGTTGAGGTCGAGCCTTCAACGGTCTGTTCTTGAGACAAGAGTGAGCACAAGACATTCTGGGATTTCCTATCTTTATTTCGTATTTACACTTTGGCTTGCCTATTTCTTTTTGAGGTAGTCTTGTTTTTGTGGTCCACTTTGGGACTTGTACTCTTTCAGTAATTTTGTACATGTGACTTCCAAGTTCTTAGAGATATCCTTTGTATATATATTTTTGGGTTCGCTTCCGCCTTCTTCTTATGTGTTTTTGTATTTATTCTTCGTTTAGTTGATGACATTTTCTGCTCAGTCCAATTACTCTCCAGTCCTGGGATAGGAATTGACTTCCCTACTGGCGGGTTGGTAGGCGCCATCATGGCTTTAGAAATTGGTTAGTGATAAAGTTGGTATCTGAGCCCCAGGTTCGTCGGTCTCACTTGTACAGAACAAACATATAGTAGTCTACTACGAATCGGTGCGGAGACAGTCGTGACATATCTTCAGCAGGCTACATGATGTCCTTAAAGAGTTTTTCTATTTGGTATCATTTTCACACGTTGTTGTCCGTGTGATTTCATGGTTACTTGTTTCACAGTATCATAAAATGGCTCAAACACACAATAGAGGTCGACCTCGAGGTCGAGGCCGGATAACAGCTCCAGTCCGAGAGAGAGAGGACTTCGAAGCTTGAGGTGAGACTCAGTTAGACTAGATTCCTCCCCAATCGGTAGGGCCGTGACCAGCCCAGCCACCACTTGCATTAGTTGTCATTGCTGAAATTTAAGCTATTCTTACATAGATCCTAGAGGCTATTGGGGGCATTCAATAGCAGCATGGCTCAAAACAAGTTTTATAGCTGGTTCCAGTACCGTAGGGTCAGCATGCAGAAATGGCCCCAAGGGTTAAGCAACCGCCCGCCATTCAGCTTGATATTTTAGACGAAGTTATGCCACTAAGGGACCAAAATATGGTTGGGGTATTTCTAAGACTGTGGCCGCCGAGGTTTTCTGGGGCAGTTTATTATGATGCCCCGAAGATCCTACTAGAGGTGGAGTTAGGTAGGGCATCATAGGTTCGGACGAACCCACTAAATTTTTAGTAGATCCTAATTTATTTTAGAAATTTAATATATATATATATATATATATATATATATATATATACTTGTGAACCCCTAACAAAATTGATTGACAACTCAGTGGTAAGAAATTACGGTGAAAATTATTTTCAAAGTGCTTTGCAATATTTTTCTATATTCCCCTAAGATTTAGAACCGCCAAATTTCTAATTCTGGCTTCGTCTCTGGTTCCTACTACTTGGCGTGAGCAACTGCAAACTTTGTGGTTGGTGGAGTCAAGGGGAGCCGACTTGACAGCTTATCAGTTAGATGGGTTAACCAGGTAGTGGTGGTGCTCTTTCATTAAATCAGAGCAGCTTGATCCCCGCCAGTGATGTGGACAGAGTTTTGTAAGACTTTTCTAGCTAGATTTATCCAATGAAGCGTAAGATATTGACTCCGTGATAGGTTGTCGAGGTTGGAGAAAGGCTCCATAGTGGTATCAGAGTATGAGGCTATATTTCATGAGTTATCCCGTGATGCCACCATGATCTTACCAACCAAGAAGGAGAGAGTTAGGTGTTTCATTAGAGGGTTAAGGTTGCAATTTCATCATGAGTCGTAGTGTATGGTTTCAGTGGGCCGCTATTTTATGGATATAGTGTACCATGCCCGCACGCTTGAGCAGCTCTATCACGAGGACCACGGGAGCAGCGGCAAGAGGGACGAACAAGATGACACCTTTAGTTGGGCCTGTCCTAGGCCTAGGGATACTCGGTCTGAGTCAAGGTCGAGTTGGGTTTCAGACAGGCTCGTCACGTCGGGGTGGCCAGCCTCTAGTAGTGGGAAGATCACTACAAGGTTGTTTCATGTTTGGGGAGGTTGAGTATTGGTGAAAAGAGTGCCCTAGCTCTAGATCACCCTTTCCAGCTGTGTATGCAGCAAGACCGGTAGCAGCAGTAGCCCATCCAGCTAGAAGATGAGGTCAGCATCAGGGTATTTCGGGAAGTCCTCCGAGAGGGAGGGCAGGTGGCAGAGTGGATGCGTGTGGTAGAGGCACCCAGGGCCATTTCTATGTAGCTCGAGCTTGAGGAGAGACCGATGAGTCAGATGATGTCATTATTAGTACAGTTTTCTTATAGGTAATCAGTGTGCTTCAGCCTTATTTGATCCTGGTTCTACTTATTTGTATGTGTCTACTTATTATGTTGCTCTGTTGGGGATGAGTTCTGAGCCCTTAGTGGTACCATTTCGTGTTTTAACCGTTGTAGGGGATTGTGTAGTAGTTGATCAAGATTGTATATCCTATATGTTGATTATTCAGGTACACGATACCCGGGTAGATATTATTGTGCATAGTATGGTCTTGGATTGCTATGTCAAAATTGTTATTCAAGCCATGCCCGTTATTTCACCGGTGGTGTGGTAGGGTTCTCATAGCCGCACGGTGGTTGGGGTGATTTCGTATGTACAAACTCGGAGGGTAGTGGCCTGCGGGTGTTTGGCATATATTTGTCTTATGTTAGACATGTAAGTAGGTAGGGCCCTAAAGTTGATTCAGTACCTATGGTATGAGAGTTTGCAGTTGTGTTTCCTGGCAACCTTCTTTGCTAACCCCTAGAGTGGGATATTGATTTTGCCATTTATTTGGAGTCGGGTAATCATTCTATTTCAATTCCACTGTACAGTATGGCCCTCGCAGTGCTCCATGAGCTCAGTGTTTAGCTTCAGGATCTCTTGGGTTAGGTATTCATTTGTCCTAGTGTATCACCTTAGGATGCCCCAGTCGAATTTATGAAGAAGAAGGATGGTACTCTGCGGATGTGTATTGATTACACGAAGTTAAATAAGTTGTCATTGAAGAACTGTTATTCTGTGCCTCATATTGATGATCTATTCGACCAGCAGCAAGGAGCCGCAATATTTCTAAGATTTACTTGAGATCCAACTACTATCAATTGAGGATTAGAGCAGTGGACATCCCTAAGACAACATTTAGGACTCGTTATAAACATTTTGAGTTCTTGGTGATGACTTTTGGGTTGATTAGTTCCCCTGCAGCCTTCATGGATTTGATGACTCATGTATTCATGCCATATTTGGACTGTTTCTTCATAGTCTTCATTGATGATATCTTGGTATACTTTCAAAGCCATAGTGAGCATGAGCAACATTTGAGGATAATGCTCCAGACTTTGATAGATTATCAGTTGTATTCCAGGTTCTCAATGTGCGCAGTTTGGCTTGAGTCTGTAGCATTCTTGGGGAACGTGATTTCCAAGGAGAACATAATGGAGGATCTAGTGAAGATTGAGGATATTCGTGGTTGGGCCAGGTCCACTATGTGATTGAGATTTGGAGCTTCGTTGAATTGGCAGGATATTATAGGTAATTTGTCGAGGGTTTCTCTATTATAGCAGATTCATTAACTGAGTTGACTCGCTAGGATATTCCCTTTGTGTGGTCAGAGAAATGCTAGAGGAGCTGTCTGATGCTTAAGGACTTGCTTACCACTGCTCCTATATTGACTCTTCCAATTGATGGCGAGGGCTTCACGGTATATTGTGACACATCTAGCGTTTGTTTGAGTTGTGTGTTGATGCAGCAGATCTGGATTATTGTTTATACATCATCACAACTGAAGTTGTCTGAGCGCAACTACCCTAATCATGACTTGGAGTTGGCAGCGATAGTTTCCGCACCTAAGATCTGGAGGCATTACCTATATGGCGTTCATTACGGAATATACATTTATCACAGGAGCCTTCAGTACATTAGTCAACAGTTGGAGAATGAGTCTCTGGTGGCACTTAGAGATGGAGTCTTGGGAGGCAAAACAGGGCAGGCAACTTTAGATTCAGATGGGGTTTTGAGGTTTGTCGACCGGTTGTGTGTTCGAGAGTTGGGGATTTAATTTAGCTGGTCTATAACGAGACCCATGATTCCAGATATTCTATCCATCCAGGCACCGCTGAGATGTATCGTAACATAACACAACATTACAGGTTGAGCGGTATGTAACACCCCAAAAATGCTAACAAGAGTCGCATGTCGATAAACCACTCCTTAATTATTACAATATGTTTAATTCTCATTTTGGGAACTTGAAATAATGTTATATTTGCAACCTTGCCTAAGATATTTGTCATCGTAATTTAATGGATTGTATGGGGATATTTGCGTAATATTTTAATTAGAAATATGTATAGCTTTAAAAGGAGGTGAAGGATATATATATATAGGTGTATATGTATGCATTTGGGCAGCACACAAGTATTTGGGCAGCCAACTTTTATGGACAGCTATGTATATGAGAAGCACCTCTTGTGTTACTATAGTTTAACACCTCCTCTTAGGAAATTCGTCTCACCTGAAGTATAAGTACCTTAGATCATTATTTAACCTGTTGTTCTTCAAGATCACAAGAGAAAATCTTCGTCCTTTTGGCGGGAAATCGAGTTACCCTCTTCACTTTGGTAAGTTGTAAAACCTGTTTTTGACCTAGGTAGAGTTTAGTAGATTAAGCATATCTCGTTCTATAGAACTTTGTTTACTGTAAATAAATATGATTTGGAAAGATAATTTGTATATGTACAACTCTTATGTTTATGTTAAACTCTAATGTAGTTGTTATGGATTCGAAATATGGGACGCATCATAGGACAAGTTCTGTCCAGATTCTGAAATTTGAAATCCTGTATGGACAACTGTTACTGTTTTGAATATATCTTTTTATCCAAAATACATTTTGTGGTGATTCTTGGTTGTTTGCAACCTTAAGAGAGGTACCTACACTACAAGAAAGTGGAGATACAACGACATTTAGAAAATGTCGTATTATGATGTTTAAATGTCACAAATTTGTTTAGTGACATTTATTTTACATTTGGACCAAATGTCGTAAATTTTAGTGTCGAGAATTTTTCCGACATTTAGGTAATTGTCGGGAATATTTTGTGACATTTATTTTGTGACATTTAGGTAAATGTTGAAAAGAATTTGCGTCATTTCCTTTGCAACATATATGTAAATGTTGGTAAGATTATTATGACATTTATTTTTTGACATTTATGTGAATGGCGATAAGAAATATATGACATTTATTTTTGACATTTAGGTGAATGTCAGTATGAGATATATGACATTTATTTTAGACATTTAGGTAAATGTCAGTATGAGATATATGACATTTATTTTTTGACATTTATGTGAATGTCGATAAGAAATATATGACATTTATTTTTGACATTTAGGTAAATGTCAGTATGATATATATGACATTTATTTTTGACATTTAGTTAAATGTCAGTATGAGATATATGACATTTATTTTCGACATTTAGGTAAATATCGGTACGAGATATATATTACATTTATTTTTGATATTTTGCAGTAAATGTCATAATATATTCGACATTTATATTAAATGTTACTATTTAAGTGATGTTTTTTCTAAATGTCACTAAAACCAATGACATTTTGTAATAAATGTCATATTATATTCGACATTTGTAGCAAAATGTGATCATTTATATGACATTTTCGCTGAATGTCGCTAAAAACAACGACATTTTGCAATAAATGTCAATATCATAGTGACATTTTGGACCAAATGTCATTAAATTTACGATATTTGATACCAAATGTCATTAAATTTACGATATTTGATACCAAATGTCATCATTTTTATGACATTTGACATCAAATGTCATTGTTTTATGACATTTTGTTCTTAAATGTCGTGAAATTCTATATTTTCCAACATTCGTTTCAAATGTCACCAAATTAATGTCGTCNTAAAAACAACGACATTTTGCAATAAATGTCAATATCATAGTGACATTTTGGACCAAATGTCATTATATTTACGATATTTGATACCAAATGTCATCATTTTTATGACATTTGACATCAAATGTTATTGTTTTATGACATTTTGTTCTTAAATGTCGTGAAATTCTATATTTTCCAACATTCGTTTCAAATGTCACCAAATTAATGTCGTCGTATGTACATTTTCTTGTAGTGCTACATCTTTCATGAAGAGTATACAGTCCAATTTTGCCGTTTGCCATTTCAAATCTTAGTTGCAACATGATACACTAGGATGGCCAGAATTTACTATTTGGGAGCATAGTCGTATTTGTACAGGCTAGGCTTACTTGTGATGATAACCCTATTTTACGTCATCATTATTGAGCTTCTAGAAATTAAATAAGTTATTGAATTCATTTTTTAAGGTTGTATATCCTCGTGTACAAGTTGAAGACTTTGATACGCTGCTAGGTCTACGGTTTGACTCGTGGAGTTTTGTTGGACTGTTTTTGTGCTAAAGAACTGAGGTTTGTGTATAAACTTATACTTGTACTCTTTTTACCTGCTGGTATATCTGAAAGTTATCTTGGTACCTTTGTTACCTCTTGTCACTTTGCATTGTCGTATACATTAAAGACTCTTATATAACTCGCCCACTTGTACAGATTGTTTGATCACTTAGCACTCTTGTTGGGACCTTGTCCTTCTTGTGGTTGTGACTGTCACTCTTGGCATGCCTCTTGGTTCAGATCATTTGCCATCTTGACTCTAGATTTTTAGTTCCTCTTAAGAATGGAAGTTGTCCATTTTAAGTACGAACTAGGAAGCCATTTTTTTAATATGGTTCTTGGTTCTCTTGATAATTGGGTTTTGGCCCTTCTTGATACCTGCTCGTGCTTGGGGTAACGACATGATGTATTTATTGGGTGATCCTTGTTTTTGAATCTCTTGAAATGTTGTGCTATGAGCATTCTTGACAATTAGACCTTTATATATTGAACTTGATACTCCTTTTATATTGTTTACTTGATTTACTGATTTTGCTTAGATCGTGTCGCCCTTGACTTGAGAATGATAACTTGGTGAATTTAAGGGCTCCAAACCTATAGTTTGTACACCACTAAGCTATATGCTTAGCGATAGTTGTTTCTATCGTAGGGGCTATTCGCGATGATGCTTGAAGCTGGCCATTGATGATTGAAATTTTGAAAGCCTTAAGGAAGATCACATTTGCATATAGGGATATATATTTTGTATATAGGAGATTTTGAAGGCTGATTTGGTGAAGTCACCATGGGTTGTAATATAAGTATGGTTATATGTTTTTATCTTTTTGGTGTGTGTAAACCCAAGTCTTGTAATATACTAATATGCTATATGTCTTGAAAGTTGTGTGAAGCATGAGCCAGCTGATTTCGATATTCGAAAGCTTGTAATATTCTTGTTATTTCACCCTCGAGTGTGAGGTTAACATATGCATGAAGATCTGGTCGGTTAATTGCTTAAATGTTATATATTTTTTTGGAATTCGTTATGAATCTAATCCCCCTACTAAATTAATATCAGTATGCCCTCATTAATTGGTTTAAAATGTTGCAAGTATTTAATTAAATTTCTTGTTTAAGTAGTGGTATCTTTTTGAAAGGATTGCTACAAGTGTTGGTATCAGTGCCTACGTTTGTGGTTCTAGGACTTTTGTTCTGAATTACTAATATAGTTGTTTACTTTCAAAAAGGGTTCTATTTAGATTATTTGTTCGCTTATATGGTTTATGATAATTGCATCGCATGTACAATGCATATGCATCTAGTACATATCCCTAATGCAATGTGATTTTGAAGGAATTAATATTGGCCAATTCTTCTGACCGACCTATGGAAGCTGCTCATGAAGGTTTGGGTACCTCTATTTCCCAACCTCATGCACTGGAGGGGGTTGGAGAACATATCTCGAATCAGTATGTTCCCCACACTAATGGTTCTGAAGTGGGAAACCATCAGGGTGTAAGAGCTTGTCCACATCCTCACATGAGTCATGGTACTCAAACCATGAATCCTCATTTTCAACAAATGGCTGAATTCTTCCACTATATGGCTAAATCGATGCATTATCCCCACAGGATTAACTTTGAGAAAATGAGAAAAATGGGTGGAGCGGAGTTTGAAGGCACTGTTAATCCCACAGATCCTGAACAATGGCATGATCGCATGGAGAGGGTATTTGAGCAGTTGGAGTGTTCAGATGTTTCCAAATTTAAGTATGCTATTTCACTATTACAAAAGGATGCTTATGATTGGTGGGTAAGTGTTCCGAATGCCAAGGTAAAACCATCTATTCTTGCATCAGATGATTTTCTTAAGGAATTTCATATGAAGTATGTCACACCTGCTTATTGTGATGCAAACAAAAAAGAGTTTTTGAATCTAAGGCAACGAGGCATGTCTATTGTTGAATACGAATAGAAGTTTCTAAGGCTCACTCGCTATGTTTGTGGTGTTATTAAAGAGGAAAAAGACAAGTGCAGGAAATTTGAAGACGGTTTAAATGATTCCATTAGGAAGAATGTGGCGATCCTGCAACATGATAAATTTTGTAAGTTAATGCTGCTGGTTTTACTTGGGAACGACTTGATAAAGAAGAAACTAGTAGAAATGAAAACAAATTCCTAAGCCCTAGACTAGATTATGGGGGTCCATCCAAAAGGGGAAGGTTTGATAATTCTAAGGTTGGTAGTGATAACAGGCCACCTCAACAAAGGCAAAACAAATCAGAAGTTTCTACAGCTAGCACTCCAAATTATGGCAAGGCAAGATTAGCGTTCCTACTTGTCCACAATGTGGAAAGAATCATTATGGCACTTGCAGGAGAGCTTCTGGTGCATGTTTCAATTGTGGGAGCTTGATCATAAAGTTAAACATTGTCCTAATCCTAGTAATGCTCCTTCCTTTAAAACTGAAGGCTCAGTTCATAAGCATTCTGTTAATCCTTCTCAAACTAATAGAGGTGCAAAACCTAAAAACACCGAAGCAACGGGTACAAGTGGAGTTAATCAAGCTAGTCGGCGAAAGGCTACTACACGCACTTATGCGATGAGGCAGAAGGATGATCAAGATGGCTAAAACGTGGTTGTCGGTAAATTTCACTTATTTGGCTTATGTGTTTTTACATTGTTTGATCCTGGTTCTAATTTGTTCATCACTTGTTCTTCCTGGAAATATGAAATCTCTGAGACTCGATTATAATATGCTTGTTGAAAGTCCTTTGGGTTATCAAGTTGTGTGTAATCGAGTTTACCAAGATTGTTCCTTTGTGATTCAAAACCTAGTCTTTCCTGTTGATTTGATTGAAATGCCCTTCAAGGATTTTGATGTTATTATCGGGATGGAATGGCTTTATAAATTTCATGTGGTGGTATATTGTAGGTCGAAGCATGTGACTTTTAAAGATCCTATATTTTCACACATCATTGTACAAGGTGAAAGATTAGTGACATCTAGTATTATTTCTGCAGCCTTCGCAAGAAAGTTGATGCGTCAAGGTTGTGGGGCATACCTTGCTCACATAGTTGATATACAATTGAAGGGTCCTTGTATCAAAGACGTACCTACTGTATGTGATTTTACAGAAGTATGTCCAGAAAACCTTCCGAGATTCCCCCCGAAAATAGAGGTTGAGTTTCCAATCGAGCTTATCCCTGGATCTACCCCTATTTCTATCACTCCTTATAGAATGGCTCCAGCAGAATTAAGAGAATTGAAATCTCAACTGCAAGAACTTCTTGAAAACGGTTTTATTCGACCTAGTGTTTCTTCTTGGGGAACCCTTGTTTTATTTGTAAAGAAGAAAGATGGAAATCTTAGGCTTTGTATTGACTATAAACAATTGAACATAATAACAATAAAGAATATATATCGGCTGCCAAGGATCGATGATTTGTTTGACCAACTTAAGGGTGCTAAAGTATTCTCAAAAAATGATTTAAGGTCTAGATATCACCAATTGCGGGTTAGAGAGAATGATATTCCTAAAATTGCTTTTAGAACTTGGTAAGGTCATTATGATTTTTTGGTGATGCCATTCGGATTGACAAATGCTCTTGCGGTATTTATGGATCTAATGAATCGAGTATTCAAACCTTATCTTGATCAGTTTGTGGTTGTTTTTATAGATGATAATTTAATATCTTTCCAGAAGTAATGAAGACCATAATAAATACCTCCAGATTATTTTGCAAATTTTGAGGGAACAAGAGCTTTATGCTAAACTTTCCAAGTGTGAATTTTGGCTTGATGAAGTAGCTTTTCTGGGACATGTTGTATCAACAGAAGATGTGAAGGTGGATCCTAGTAAGATACAAGCGGTTGTTGAATGGAGACCTCCTAAAAGTCCAACCAAGGTAAGAAGTTTCTTGGGCTTAGCCAGATACTATAGAAGATTTGTGAAAGGCTTCTCCATTATCGCCTCTCACTTGACTAAGCTCTTGCATAAGGAAGTAAAGTTTATTTGGGATGACAACTGTCAAGAGAGCTTTGAAACTCTCAAATCCTTGTTTACTCAAGCTCCTATACTTACTCTACTGATTGAAGGGAAAGAATATGTAGTTTACAGTGATGCTTCTCACAATGGTCTAGGATACGTTTTGATGCAACATGGGAAGGTTATTTCTTATGCCTCTTGAAAATTAAAACCGCATGAATTGAATTATCCTACTCATGATCTTGAACTTGTTGCTATAGTGTTTGTTTTAAAAATATGGCGGCATTATTTGTATGGAGAGAAATGTCATATATTTACTGATCACAAGATCTTAAAATACTTGGGTACTCAAAAGGAGCTAAACCTTCGACAATGTAGATGGCTTGACCTCATCCAAGCTTATGACTGCACAATTTATTATCATCCAGGTAAAGCCAATGTGATTGTAGATGCCTTAAGTCGGAATCCTTCGCAAGCATTTCTTTGAGTCCTTTACCCTTGCTCCTTGAGTTAAGAACCTTGAATGTTTGTTTTACACTTGATTCAAATGGTTCAGTTATTGCTAATTTGCAAGTAAAGCCTATTACTTGAACAAGTGAAAGAAGTACAAAAGTTAGATGAAAAACTTGTAAAATTGACCAGAGAAGTTCAAAGTGGAAAAAAACTTGATTTTACATTTACGGAGGATGGTGGCTTATTTTATCAAAACAGGTTATGCGTCCCTAATGATGACAAATTGAGTAGAGAAATATTGAATGAAGAACATACTGCATCATATGCAATGTATCCTGGAGGTACAAAGATGTACCAGACCAACAAAAAAACATTATTGGTGGAATGGTATGAAGAGAGACATTGCAGAGTTCATCTCTAAATGTTTGGTTTGTCAACAAGTAAAGGAAGAACATCAAGTCCCAGTTGGTTTACTACAGCCCTTGTCGATACCAGAATGGAAATGGTAGAGAATAACAATGGACTTTATTTCAGGACTTCCTCGCACTCAAAGGAACCATGATGCAATATGGGTGATTGTGAACAGGCTAACCAAGAGTGCTCACTTCTTAGCAATTAGGATGGATTACTCACTTGATTAGCCGAATTGTACATTAATGAGATTGTAAGACTACATGGGATACCTGTATCTACTGTATCTGATCGAGACCAGAGGTTTACATCTAGATTTTGGGGCAGCTTGCAGGATGTTTTGGGTACTAAATTGAAATTTAGCACTTTGTTCCATCCTCAAACAGACGGCCAGTCGGAAAGAGTGATACAAATTCTGGAGGATATGATTCGAGCTTGCATTATGGAGTTTGAGGGTAGTTGGGACAAAACACTTGGCTTTGATTGAATTTTCTTACAATAACAGTTACCAATCGAGTATTGGAATGCCTCCCTATGAAGCCTTATACGGAAGAAAATGCCGGACCCCTCTTTGTTGGAGTGAAGTTAGTAAAACAAAACTTGTCAGAAAGATTTCTTCGGATAGACTAAAGTCATACGCCGATCTTAAAAGGCGTGACATTGAATATCAAGTTGGAGATAAAGTATTCTTAAAAGTGTCTCCATGGAAAAAGATAATGAGATTTGGCCGGAAAGGAAATCTTAGTCCCCGATTTATTGGACCTTATGAGATACTTGAAAGGGTTGGACCAGTTGCATATAAATTGGCTTTGCCACCTGAGTTAGACAAGATCCACAATGTCTTCCATGTTTCTATGCTTAGAAGATATTGTTCTGATCCATCTCATGTCCTTCCAGTCGAATCTATTGAGGTTAATCCTGACTCGACGTTTAATGAAGAACCTATTCTAATTCAAGCTCGAGAAGTAAAGCAACTTAGAAACAAGATAATTCCCTTAGTAAAGGTACTTTGGAGGAACCATTCAGGAAAAGAAGCAATGTGGGAAAGAGAAGAGTCTCATGTTGATAAACCACTGCTTAATTATTACAATATGTTTAATTCTCATTTTGGGAACTTGAAATAATGTTATATTTGTAACCTTGCTTAGAATATTTGTCATCGTAATTTAATGTATTGTATGGGTGTATTTGCGTAATGTTTTAATTAGAAATATGTATATCTTTAAAAGGAGGTGAAGGATATATATATATATATATATATAGGTGTATATGTATGCATTTGGGCAGAACAAAAGTATTTTGGCAGCCAACTTTTATGGACAGCTGTGTATATGATAAGCACCTCTTGTGTTACTATATTTTGACACCTACTCTTAGGAAATTCGTATCACCTGAAGTATAAGTCCCTTAGAACATTATCTAACCTGTTGTTATTCAAGATCACAAGAGAAAATCTTCGTCCTTTTGGATGGAAATCGAGTTACACTCTTCTCTTTGGTAAATGGTAAAACCTGTTTTTGAGCTGGGTAGAGTTTAGTAGATTAAGCATATCTCGTTCTATAGAACTTTGTTTACTGTGAATAAATATGATTTGGAAATATAATTTGTATATGTACAACTCTTATGTTTTTGTTAAACTCTAATTTAGTTGTTATGGATTCGAAATATGGGACGCTTCATAGGACAAGTTCTATCCACATTCTGAAGTTTGAAATCCTCTATGGACAACTGTTAGTGTTTTGAATATATTTTTTTATCCAAAATACATTTTATGGTGATTTTTTGTTGTTTGCAACCTTAATAGAGGTACCTACATCTTTCATGAAGAGTATACAGTCCAGTTTTGCCGTTTGCCATTTCAAATCTTAGTTGCGACATGATGCACTAGGATGCCCTGAATTTACTGTTTGGGAGCATAGTCGTATTTGTACAAGCTAGGCTTACTTGTGATGATAGCCATATTTTACGTCATCATTATTGATCTGCTAGAAAGTAAATAAGTTATTGAATTCAATTTTTAAGGTTGTATATCCTCGTGTACAAGTTGAAGACTTTGATACGCTGCTAGGTGTACGGTTTGACTCGTGGAGTTTTGTTGGACTGTTTTTGTGCTAAAGAACTGAGGTTTGTGTATAAATTTATACTTGTACTCTTTTTACCTGCTGGTATATCTAAAATTTATCTTGGCACCTTGGTTACCTCTTGTCACTTTGCATTATTGTATTGGTATTCTTTAATACATTAAAGACGCTTATGTAACTCGCCCACTTGTACAGATTATTTGATCACTTAGCACTCTTGTTGGGACCTTGTCCTTCTTGTGGCTGTGACTTTGTCACTTTTAGCATGCCTCCTGGTTAGGATCATTTGCCATCTTGACTATGGATTTTTAGTTCGTGTTAAGCATGGAAGTTGTCCATTTTAAGTACGAACTAGGAAGCCATTTTTTAATATGCTTCTTGGTCCTCTTGATTATTGGGTTTTGACCCTTCTTGATACCTACTCGTTCTTGGTCTGACGACATGATGTATATATTGGATGATCCTTGTTTTCGAATCTCTTGAAAAGTTGTGCTATGAGCATTCTTGACATTTAGACCTTTATATATTGAACTTGATACTCCTTGTAAATTGTTTAGTTGATTTACTAATTTTGTTTAGATCGTGCTGCCCAAGCTTGACTTGAGAATGATAACTTGGTAAATTTAAGGGCTCCAACCCTATAGTTTGTACACCACTAAGCTATATGCTTAGCGATAGTTGTTTCTATCGTAGGGGCTGTTCGCGATGATGCTTGAAGCTAGCCATTGATAATAGAGATTTTGAAATCCTTAAGGAAGATTACATTTGCATATAGGGATATATATTTTGTATAACCTTGGGACTTGTACATGATCTTTGTGCTGTATATTTACACGAGATTTTGAGGGCTGATTTGGTGAAGTCACCATGGGTTGTAATATAAGTATGGTTATATGTTTTTATCTTTTTGGTGTGTGTAAACCCAAGTCTTGTAATATACTAATTTGCTATATGTCTTGAAAGTTTGTGTGAAGTATGAGCCGGCTGATTTCGGTACTCGAAAGCTTTTAATATTCTTGTTATTTCACCCTCGAGTGTGAGGTTAACATATTCATGAAGATCTGGTTAGTTAATTGCTTAAAATATATATTTTTTTTGGAGTTCGTTATGAATCTAATCCCTATACTAAATTAAAATCAGTATGCCCTCATTAATTGGTTTTAATGTCGCAAGTATTTAATTAAATTTCTTGTTTAAATAGTGGTATCGTTTTGAAAGGATCGCTACATGGTATAACAAGGGACATCTCAAACTATATATCCCGTTGGATGTGTTGCCAGCATGTAAAGGCCGAGCATTTGAGTCATGGTGGTGAGTTGTAGATATTACCCATTGCTGAGCAGAAATGGGAGCGCATCACCATGGATTTAAGGTGTGGGTTCACCTCGTACTTCTAGAGATGTTGACAACATTTGGGTCATTGTGGCTCAATTGACCAAGTGAGCACGCATCGTTCAAGTTCATACTCCCTTCAGTGTTGAGAGGTTAGCTTGTATCTACATTCGAGAGGTAGTTCGTCTTCATGGTGTGCCTGTTTCTATTATTTCAGACTGAGGTTCACAGTTTACCTCCAACTTTTGGAGGGTATTTCAGGAGAAGTTAGGAACCCATGTCGATCTTAGCACAACATTTCAACCGCAAGATGATGGCCATTGGGCTGTACTATTAAGGTTCTTGACAATATGATGCATGCCTATGTTATTGACTTTTGAGGCCTGTGTGACCAATTCTTGGCTTTGGTAGAGTTTGCGTACAAAACTAGTTACCATTCAAGTATTAAGGTGGTTGGTTTAAGTCTACAGAGCCTAGGCCGCATGGTTCAAACTTTTTTAAGGAGGCCTTAATTCATGTGAGGTTAATTCATGATAGGCTTGGGGGGAGGCTTAGAGTAGACATCAGAGTTTTGCGGATCATAGGCGTCGACTATTGATCTTTTTCATTGGTGATGGGGTATTCCTCCGAATATCTCCCATGAATGGGGTGATGAAATTCGGGAGGCGGTGCAAGTTTAACCCTAGGTACATTGGGCCTTATGTAATTTTGAGGATAGTTGGTGATGTGGGCTATAATTCAGCTTTACTCCCAGTATTCTCAATTATTCACCTAGTTTTCTATGTTTCGATGTTCTACATGTATGTTCCATATGAGTCTCATGTGCTCCAGTATGATGTTGTTGAGTTGGATGAACGCCTGACCTATATTAAGGAGTCAGTTGCATTTTTGGCTAGAGATGTGAGGCTTGTGAGGTCTAGAGCCATTCATGTGGTGAAGGTTTGTTGGAGGCATCGTCTTGTCAAGGAGGCTACCTGAGAGGCCGAGAGGGAGATGCAGAACGCAGTTTCCCAACTTATTTGAGCCCTTAGGTACTTCTTGGCTCTTACTTTTACGGACGAAAGTATTTTTAGTAGTGGATGTTCTAATCACTCTCTAAGTCATTTCTGTGTTTATGCCTTCTTTCCGTCATTTAAAGGGTTCCTGTAGCGACTAGAAGTCATTTATGACATGCCATCAATGACTGTTCAATCGCATGGTTGTTCGTTTGGGTTTATGACCATTTCCATGTTTTGGAGCTTTTGAAACTTAAAGAGTTTATTTCAACCATAACCTCAGGTAAATGACCTCAGATGAGAATTCGGACGGTTGCATCACCTCTGGACTGGCCAAATTAGGCTTGTATCATGGTTGACACGTGTCCCAAAGCTTTTAGTCTACTTTGGGGAATTTTGGCGCTTTAGCTTATGAATTTGGGCTTAAGTTTGACTTTGGTCAACATTCTTTGTAAATGCGCTCGGATAAGAATTCTGTCAGTGCGGTTAGTTCTGAAATGCCTTGTTTGCTCTAGAACGACCCTTTGTGTGCTTCTCGTGGCATTTCAGCTTATTCTGAGGCCCATTTTGTAAATAGGATAAGAATGGGATTTGGGTGTGGAGCCCACTTTTTGTCGAAACTACCTCGTATAGAAATTACGATTGCATCATTGAGTCTAGAATGCCAAATTTAGTGGTGTAGCATATTTGGTTCATTTTCATCGGGTCTCGAACGAATTCAAAGTGTTTGTTTAGAGACTTCTTAAAAAATATATAGCTAAATTTGGTGTTGCTGGTGCAGACCTTTAGAGACTAGAATTTAGTCTTTTTGCGATAAGATTTAGCTTTCAACGACCAAAATTGCTGCTATTTATATAGCAAAAAATCTGATTAAGCCTCTTTTTTGAAACTTTAATAGCTCGAGTTTTAGAGCTCCGTTATGGGTGTTTAGATGTCCGTTGTGTTCGGGTTTGCGTTGATTATGTTAGTGACTGTCCAGAGCGTGTGCAAAAGTCTCCAATTGTGGTGTATCTGCGTTGTAAGTGGTTGCCCTAAGTAGATTTTGTGTAAAGTTTGGCATTTTTTTTGTTGTTACATGTTATTTTTCTGAGCGTCGGAGGTGGTCCATTTTCGAAATCAATCTTGGGGAACGATTTAGGACCTCTTCAAGGAGTCAATTTCGGAGAAAGTCCCACATTTTCTAATTTTGACTATGAAATTGGTTTGTTTCCATTTTTTATGATCATAGTGTCTAAACAATCTTGTTGATGCTATGATTATATTTTTTTATAGAGTGGCAGCAATCTAAGGCCGTTTAGAAGGGAATAGCTCTGATAGAATGATTTAGAGCATGCGTGGTCATCCTACAAGTAGTCTATGCTTTCCTTTCATTTAGATTAAGCCTGATAGTGTAATTGCATGTTTAATTGTGTGAATCTGGGGTAGGCTGCTAGTGTTTCTTCTCTTTCTCTCAGAAACCATGTTGTAAGGTTTTTGGGTTGTTTCGAGGTTAGTACCATGCTGTTGGAGGGGATGTTTATCTGTGGGTATTTGTGAATTACCTGTTGGGTTGTTTATTTCTCATTGCATGTGTAGTATCTAGTTAGTCTAGGATACACTAGTGTTGCATTAGACCCATGCACCTAGTTTACTTTGGTATGTATCCGACGTGGATTCGAATAGACTAGGTCCTTGTAGACTGGTATAAAAGACATGGGTCTGATAATTGAGCCTTACTTCGGGCTTTAAATTGCATGTGATAATTTTGGCTTCTTTTCCAATTTATATGATGTTGATGCATTATTGGAGGCGTAGTATTTACCTGATTTGGGTGTTTTGCGGTCGATTTTGGTTTGAGGTAGTTGGTAGTGGACGTCGATTAATGATGGTTTGGAGTTGATTCTCCCATTTTGATGTGGTTGGTGGTGGACATCGATCCACAATCATTTCAAATTTGAGATTCTCTACGGAGTTGATTTTACGCACACACTCTGCCTTGCATTGGGCGGGACCCGGGGAATGATAACTGAATAACCTGTATGGCATTGGGTAGGGCCCCCGGAGCGATTAACTAGCTGGGTAGTTGGATATAACTTACTTTAGGTCCTCTTCGGAGTTGAGAGGCCCACACACTCTGTCTAGCTAGGGCAGGGATCCCAGGAGTGTTAGATGGCACACTTGCCTAGCTTGGGCAGGGCCCCCAGATTGTTAGCCTATTTAGCAGTTGGACTAAAGATTTGGGAGGGGATCGATATACTCACGTGCCACTCGCCTTGCTGGGAAATGCCCTGGAGTTGTTGGCGGGCTGGGTGGCCCGATGTGGAAATCAGACCTGTTGACTGGGTTGGAGTTGTTTATTATGTTGCTTCGGAGTTGGATTTCTTTTCTGTTCTGTAGTTTTGGCTTTTCTGTGTACCTGTCGGGCTTATGGAATTCCATTCGGGTTCTTGTTTGTTTGTGATTGAATGTACCTAGCGGGTCTTATGGGGGACCTAGCTGGGTTTAGGTTAAATATCCTTAGACTAGCTCTCTGATTGTTCTGCTCTTATTACTATTGACCTCTGTTCGTGTTTGATTCTATCTTTTCCGTCTATATTTATCTTTCTTGCTTAGTCAGCCTACGATGCCTGTAGGGTACCAATTGCTTTGGAACTCATGCTACAGTCTTCATGTGTTTCCGTGATTCATGTCCAAGCACCAACTACCAATATTGAGGTTGATCCTGCAGCAGTCTCATCTAGAGATGAGTGTGAGCACATGGCGTTCTGGGATTTCCTGTCTCCATTCCGTATTTACACTTTGACTTGCCTTTTTCGTTTTGTGGCAGTCTTGTTTCTGTGGTGCAGATTTGGGACTTGCACTCTTTCAGTAGTTCTGCATATGTGACATCCTGGTTCTGGGAGGTATGCTTTGTATATATAGTTTTGGGTTCACTTCCGCCTTCTTCTTATTTGTTTTGTTTATTTATGCTTTGCTTAGTTCAGGATAGTTCCTCCTCAGTCCCATTACTCTAAAGTTCTGGGACAGGGTTATCTTGCCTACTGGAGGGTTGGTAGGCGCCATCATGGCTAGAGAAATCGGGTCGTGAAAATTAACCCCTACAATCCTAAAATTTTATAATATCAAGACGCTTATTTTTATGTGCCTGCTAATTTTTTTCTCCAAGCAAAAAAAGGTCTGATTCAATTTTGTACCTTTAATAGGTTTGGAACTCTATTAGTTATCATCTTAAAATTAGGGCTTTTGGAGATAAATTGAGAAATGAGATTTGTAGAATTCATGGTTGTAGAGCTACCAGCGTCTTCTTCCACAATTGCAGTGGTTGGAGCAGGAAGAGATTGAGTAGACAATGGCGCTTGTTGGTTCATGGAGTGACATGGTTTATGGCATAGTGTGATGATAAAAGTACCTTCAATATTGTTTGTCTGTTTGTTCTATACTTGGCATCCAAAGATGTGCATTCATACTTCTCTTCCCTCTATCAGTTCTCTATTTTTCTCAATTTAACGATTGCACCATAATTTAAACACCGAAAGTTTTGAAGATAAGCCACGAGACTTGTGAGTTGTCTTTCGTCATTTTCATGTGATATTCACACGACTTAGAGTTTAGTTATTAACATTAACTTTCCACCTTAATCAGGAACAGGTTGTCTAACGTGTTCCAACAAAGCTTTAAGAATAATAAGTAAGAACAAAATATTTATTAAATTTTTCCTAACATGTTCCAACCATTAGTAAATTTTTACTAGTGTGGTGCCTGAGTCAACCATTAGTAAACTTGTACCGATGTGGTATACGAGGCAACCGGTAATTACAAACAAAATGCGCAATCACAATGAAGTGAGTATGTTCATTGCATGCGATTTATCAACATGATATCTTTTCACACTCATCCCTTATGTTTTTACCACATGCATTGCACAAAAAATATACAAAGTAGTTAACATGCATACATTACATAACATAAAAAATAAACAAGCACTACCTACCCCAAACAAGCTTGAATGCTCTAACGAACTTGAGCTTTCCCATTTTGTAATGTCTTGGCTTGTTCTTGGTCTAGACTATTACAAAGCACGACAATCAATGAACTATGCCCTAAAAATACTCAAATTTGTACTACAATTCTAACCCCCAGCCTATTCCCATGATAATTCTAGCCATCAAGGGCTTTTCTCACCATTAATTTTAATAAAAAAAAACCCTTCCCTAAGATTACCATTATAGATTCTAAGGCTTAACAATCAAATTCTGAGTTAGGGGGACTATTAAATTACCTTTACCAAAGAGAATGGTGGAAAATTGAGGAAAATATCTCATAATCACCCTTTTTCCCAATAATAAAGTTGTAGAATAATGAGCTTTTTTGGGACTTTTTTGCATGAGATAACAATAGAGTTGTTATAGCAGCCACTAGCCCACTATAGTGGCCCCACCATAAAAGGATTTCTCCCGCTATAGTAGCTTTCATGACGATAGAAGCTCAAAATTCTTCCCCAAATCCCCCATTTCACAACACACACTTAACCCTTGACTTTCTAAAATAACCTGTCCGTGTCATGTTCGATATCAGAACTTCTACTGACCAAAATTCATTGTTGAAAAGTAACATTGGATACTTCATGTCTTAGATAAAAGAATAACCAATCCACACTTAGACATTATCCTTAATCGTTTCTCTGAATTCCCTAGACCTTACCTTACTCAATGTTAATCTAAGACCGGCCCAATCTAAATTTTCAAGTCACCATCCAAAAAAATTTCATACCCAGTTCATTCACCATTGGTCTACTTATAACGAGTGACAAGGGTTTCTACATGAAAGGCGTGTTGAGATTTGGGAGGCGGGGAAAGCTTATCCCAGGTACATAGGGGGGCCATTTGAGATTCTCCAATTTATTTGTGATGTTTCTTATTTATTGCATGTACTTTCAGCTATTCATCCAATTTTTCATGCGTCTATTATTCAATTTTTATTTTCCTTACGAGCTTCATGTGCTCCGATATGACTCAGTTAGTTAGATAATCATTTGACCTTTGTGGAGGAGCCAATTGTTATTTTGGCTAGAAATGTGAGGCGATTGTGTTCGGGGGATATTCTTGTTGTTACGGTTCAGTGGAGACATCGTAAAGTTAAGGAATCTCTATGGGAGACCGAGCACGGGATGTAAGTTCAACATTCTTGCCAATTCAAACCTTCACCCTTTACTTTCAAGGAAAAAAAGGTTCTTTTAGTAGTGGATATTGTAATGACCCATTAGGTCATTTTCTCCATATATTGTATTTTTGGAATGTAGGGCTTCCTTATACGCCCAAGTAATTTATGACTTGTTGGAACTGATAGTTCGGGTCATTCATTTGGTTTTTATGCAAGTTTCTGCGTTCTGAAGTTTGATTGGTTGAATTTGGACAAAACATCATGTTAACGGCCTCAAAATATAATTTTGATTGTTCATTAGCTAGAAAACATCGAGTTTTGTGTAGAAGTACCTTTAGTCTGGTGTCAAGGTTTCTGAACTTCTTTCAAGCTACCTTATGGATTTTAACTAAAATGGAGCGTTGTTTGTGGGACTCACTTTTTTTGTGATGACCTCCATTGGAACTTTTGACATCTCCACTGAGTCCTGATTATTGAATTTGGTGGGTATAGCATAGTTCGTTGCATGTATGGTCTCCAAATGAATCTTGAGCAACTTGTTACAGAAGTGTTAAACTTTGTGACATATTTCACACAACAACATCTGGTGTAGGTTAAATCCTTCATCGAGGTCACGATGAAGACCTCGGTGACTATGAAGGACAATGTACCTACTCATCAGAGTCCTAAGGCCTTTTTCGCGGTCACGATATGCAAGCTGAGTGGATGAACTAGAATGATTGCAAGGTTTGACCTCAATGAACATGATGGTCTCACTTTTATAAGGTCATGTGTTCTACCCTAGGCGTCAGGATAGTGATGAAGAATTTCATCTCAAGAAAATGATATCAGCCCAATTTAGCTCATATGTTCACATTTCAAAAGGGGATTTCTTCATCAATTGAGTTGCGTTTGAGCTAAATTCTTGTGTGATTCGCTGGTAATTGCTGGCTCTTCAAGCTAGATCCATTGAGGGAGCATTGTGGACTTGTTATTACGTTACTTTCTTGTTCTGACCCCCGTTTCTATCATTTAAATAGTGGTTTTTACCCTCATGCTTGTGAAGGTAATTTTTGCATTATTTGGGCTCAGAATGTGCCCAATTTATCGGGAAAAGTTCCTTGAGCCTTTAAGGACCTATTGATGGTGTTTAATTTTTAATTCCCATGCGGGGAACATGGACCCATTTTTCACCCAATTTTGGGTGCGTGAATTTATTATGGAATTTGGGTATTTTTTCGACCTTATTAACATAATGATCATTAATTTGATATTATTGTAGTGATAGGAGGTGGTTTGGAAGGGTAAATCTTTGATTAAGTAAATTTTGGGGTTCACACAATTGACATCAAAGTAGGCTATTCCTTACCAATCTTATATTGTTCTTGTAATAGTATTAACATTGTTTTTAGCTGGTTTTGGGAGGGTTTGTAGTATGATTCATGTTTAGTTGATAGAATTATTGCCCTAGTTTTCATTCTCAGGTAGTTTAGGGGAATTAAGCATGTTTTACCATGCCTTTGATTTCTATCATGCCATGTTGATGATTTATGGCATAGTCTAGTGATTGCCATAAAACTTCTATTTGGTGGTCTTTGGCATATAAAATACTTTGGTATCGGCTCAAATGGTCCTAGCTCCTTTTAGACTTATGTAACAGACTTGGGTACAATAATGCAGATCCTATTTTGATTGCATTTCTTATATTAATAGACTAAATCCATAATCTCCTTACGTTATGGCCCCTGTGTGATCCGGTTGTGGCTTTTGGCCTTTGTAGATTCTTTTGAGTTGGACTCAAATTTCTAGCTAGATTTAGCCCTTTGTGACTCTAATGGTGGATTTCAATTCATGGTATATCTTTATGATGATGATATCTTTTGACTCCTAAATTCAGTACTTTCTAACTTCTGTAGTAGTGGTTTTGACCCTCATTCTTGTGACCAAATATTTAGCACTGGTTCCTTGAAATAATAAGTGGCAAATCCCGGGTCTACACCCTGGAGGTAGCCAGCGCTCGAGAACAATCACTGGTCCCAAGCGAACCATTTTCCTGGCTCACAACTCAGCAGTAGACTTAGGTAAAATTGGAGCTCAATTGCAAAGATTAACTCATATGCCTCAATAACTGATTAACTTAATAAATGCTTCAAAGTATCTCAACGAACAAAACAATTAACTCAAAGTCTTTAAAACATTAACAAGGGAAATGGGAAAAAGGACTCCTCATCTACTACTGTCAATGAGGCTTTTAATAATACAATGGATGACGGTACAATACCCTGACAACCTATAAACAACAAAACAATAATGTGAAATCCTCCGGAAAATAAGGGGCCACATGAAAGCTAGCTGCAATGCAATTGGATCAACGGAGCGCCGGTTGATGACCATGAACACCAGTATCTGCATCTTGATAATATGGAAGTCAAATGAATTAGTACATTGAATGTACGAGCATGTAAGGGGAAAACTAAAAGTAAAAGAGACATAAACTGATACTCTGGGAAGATATACTCACCTCATCTCAACTAAAAAGTGAAAGCAACAATAAATGATGCAATATATAAAGCTTTTAAAATAGTAAATATCAACTCAATATGTATAAAATACAATAAATAAGCACTTTACTCTTAATTGGGAGATTCTCTAACCGACAACCATCACTATAAGCTACTTGATGATACAACGCCTCGTGCACGCTGCCCGAACTATCCTATACCTTATCGGGGTGTAGAACACCTCAACTAAGTGGACCCACTATGATATGCTTAAAAATGATAAGGAATCATCTAAAAAGTATAACCCTTTACCATGTTGCCATACATGGTTTATGAGGATTTTGAGTTTTCTTAACTCATCCCGATATCGGATATCAATACTACTCCCATTAATATATATAACTCCAAATGTTTGAAAACATAACTCTTTATCAATTGAGGCAATTACTCAAAAGATCCTCTTAAAAGAGGTAATAATGTAAAACTTCTCAGAAAACTAAGTTCTTAGTAAAAATCCTCAAAACTCGAATGAACGCTTGAAACCTTCTTCTTATTCACCTCTTGAAACCCTTCTCTCAACCATAAGTGTTTAGGAATTAATGGAAACTAATCTCAATCAGTTTAGACCGCTATTTGGGTGATAAAAATGTCTCGGCCTAGTGGTGGTAAAAAAAGACAAAAATACCCTTCCTTAAAATGGTTGAAATGCTTTAACTAGTAGGTTGCACTCAAACTGGCATAACTACTTCACCCGAACTAGAAATTTAGTACACTTGGCGGAGTTGGAAAGAACACTCAAAGACCTTCGATTTCATACTCATGGGTCACC
This sequence comes from Solanum stenotomum, assembly GCF_019186545.1. NCBI lineage: Eukaryota > Viridiplantae > Streptophyta > Magnoliopsida > Solanales > Solanaceae > Solanum > Solanum stenotomum. Next base: position 15,069,273 of record NC_064291.1, on the reverse strand, counting down.
TAACTCATTTTGTGCTGAAAGTTATGGTTGTTTGAAGTTAACCTAAAACTCAAAATTAAATTTTTTTTCTTGTACGAATCTCTAGTTGACTTTTCGAAGTACAAGATGTTACAATATCTCCCTCTTGGGAACATTTGTCCTCGAATGATATCGCACTAATCCAACAGGGAAAGGGGAAAAATCTAACACCCAACTCAATTACACCACCTGCAATTTACATAACTCGGCATATTAACTTAAAGAGTACTTTAGAAATGATTAGTACCTTGATTTGGAATTTCTCCGGAAGGGAAGAGTTGTGGGTATATCTTATTCATATCCTCCTCAGCCTCTCAAGTCGCTTCCACTACAAATTGATTCCTTCATAAGACCTTTACCAATGCAACCTCCTTGGTCCTCCACTTCCAAAACTAACGATCAAGAATCTGAATAGGCACCTCATCATAAGGTAGGTTGTCCTTAATACCAATATTATTAGTAGGCATAATGACGGAAGGATTGCCCATACAGTTCATTAACATAGAAATGTGAAACACCGTCTGGACGGCAGCTAAGTCTGATAGTAGCTCCTATTCATAAACTACATTGCCAACTCTATTGGATAATCCGGTAAGGAACAATATACCGGGTACTGAGTTTTCCCTTCTTGTTGAATCTCATAACACCCTACATGGGTGAAACCTTCAAGTAAACCCAATTATCTACCTCAAACTCTAAGGACCCGTTTGGCCACAGATTTCTCAAGTAATATTTGGCAAATAGTGTTTGTTTATACAATTTGTTATTATTTGGCAAATATTTTTGGCAAATATCCCAAATTCCCAAATACTAGTTTTTCCCTGTATTTGGGCCAAATCTCATTATTTGGGATCTTTTAAAAATTGAAATTTTACACCAAACTTTTATCTTTTATAAAAGCACCCTCTATAGTAGTTATTTGCGTTGTATTACAAAATTTTTTACATGTACACCAAAGTAGTGATGAAATATTCAATGACTATATATGAAATTGTTTATATGGTTGTTGATGAAAAATGATGAACAATCGGCTCAAGGTAACAAAGTCATGTGTTTTTTCTACTTCACAATGTGTGGAATGATGCTAGTTGCACTCACTCCGAACTACCACATTGATCCAGTGTCACAGACACTACTTGTTATTTGTTGCAATGAAGTTCCAATTGACTTGTAATACAAACTTATGATTAGTTTTGATAGTTTTTAAAACTTATGGATATAAATCATATTTTTTTAAAAAGTGAAATATGTTTTCCAAACACTATGGCCAAACACATGGTGAAATTTCACCCAAATAATATTTGCCAAGAATATTTGGAAATTTATGGCCAAACGCTAGCTAAGTCTCTCATTCTAGCATTTTTATAGGAATTTTGATGACTTTGCGCTGTCTTTAACCTTCCCAAATAATCTTCACCTTCTCCATGGCTTGATGAACCAAATCTGCTCCTATCAACTCAACTCACCATCCATGAACCAACCAATAGGAGATCTACATCTTCTCCCATAAAGAGCCTCATAAGGAGCCATCTATATACTGGAGTGATAACTATTGTAGTAAGCAAACTCTATTAGAGGCAAGTGATCATCCCAATTACCATTAAAGTCTTACACACATTCCCTTAACAAAGCCTCTAACATCTGAATCATGCGCTCTTCTTGACCATCAGTCTGAGGATGAAAAGCAGTACTCAATTTTACCTTCGAACCCAAAACTTTCTGAAAAAACTTCCAAAACTGAGAGATGAATTGTGCACCTCTATCTAAAATGATAGACATAGGAACTCCATGCTGCTGGAATATCTCTTGGATGTATAATCAAGCATAATCTTCAACTAAATTGGTAGTTTTTACCGGCAAGAAATGGGCTGATTTAGTCATCTGATCCACAATCACCTAAATCAAGAATTGATAGTCTTTATGAGCAATAAATGGGCTGATTTAGTCATCTGATCTATAATCACCCAAATTAATTCATGCTGCATGCGAGATCACAAAAAGCCTGTAATGAAATCCATATTGATCATCTCTCACTTCCATTCCAAAATATCTATATTATGGGCCACACCACCTTGCTTTTGGTGCTCTACCTTGACTTGTTTTCAATTTGGGCACTTAGCTATGAAATCTGCAATATACCTCTAAATACTACTCCACCAATAGACTCATATCAAGTCACGATACATCTTTGTGGACCCGAGATGGATCAAATATCTGGATCTATGAGCTTTCTCTATGATTCTCTCTTGGAGCTTACCCACTTTTGGCACACACACTATACCTTGGTACCTCAACACACCATCTCCCCCTTGTTCAAAAGCCATCACCTTTTGCTTATGAACATTCACCTTTAATTCAAGTAGAACATGGTCTTTGTGTTATTTTTCCTTCACTTCACAAGCTAGTGATGATTTATCCCCATTAATCACCACCAGTCCACGTTCATTGGAATCTAACAACTGGACTCCTAATCGTGCAAGTCTGTGCACATATTTAGCCAATTCTTTGTTGCCTTCCTCAACATGGGGAGTACTTCTCATTGATAAATTCTCAAAGCATCAACAACAACATTATCCATATCTGGGTGATGGAGGATGCCCATATTGTAATCCTTTAGTAACTCTTAACACCTCATCTATCTGAGATTAAACTCTTTTTGACTAAAAACATATTGTAGGCCCTTGTGATTGGTGAACACATATACATAAACACCATAGAGATAATTCTTCTCATGAATCTTAAGTTGTCTGGAGGCATAGGCTATAACCTTACCATTCTTCATCAATACACAACTAAGTCCAACTCTAGACGCATAAGATGCAGACAATTGAAACTTTAATGTCTTCTTAGTGATGTTTTTCAATGGTGACGAAATAGAAGAAAACCCCTTGTCAAAACTTCTATAGTAACAAGTCAATCCCAAGAAACTATTTATAACAGTTGGAGATGTGGGTCCGGGCCAGTTCTTCACTACTTCAATCTTTTTATTGTGAACTCAAATTCCTTCCTCAGATACAATGTGGCCTAAGAATGCCACAGACTCAAGCCAAGACACAAACTTAGAAAATTTAGCATAAAACTCTATGTCCTTGAGAGTTTGGAGAAATATCCTGATATGACTAGCATGATTTTCCTCATCCCTCGAATAAATCAAAATGTCATCAATGAATACAATCACAAACATGTCGAGATATCGCTTAAATACCCTATTCATAAGATACATAAACATTACAGGAGCATTGGTCAAGCCAAAGAACATAACAAGAAACTCATAATGACCATAATGGATAATAAATGTTGTCTTTGGGATATCACTTTCTATAGTGACCTTATTCAAATGGCGGTTATTAGAGTTGATAAGAAAGATCATCAATTCTTAGAAAAAGGTACTTACTTTTTATAGTGACCTTATTCAAATGGCGGTTATTATTAAACATCCTAAGAGAACCATATTTGTTCCTCACAAATAAGACTAGAGCGCCCCAAGGGGAGACACTAGGTCAAATAAAAACCTTTATCAAGAAGATCTTTCAACTTCTCGTTTAACTCTTTTAACTCAGCTGAATCAATTCTATATTGAGGAATAGAGATAGCTCGAGTATTAGGAAGAATGTATATGCCAAAGTCTATTTCCCTTTTAGGAGGGACTTTGGGGAAATCATCTCGAAAGACCTCAAGAAACTCACTAACAATGATAAATGACTGAATAGGTGGTATCTCAACACTAGAGTCATTAACTCAGACTAAGTGATAGATGCAACCTTAATAGAATAGCTTTCTAGCCTTATGGGATGAAATGAAATGACCCTTAGGCAATGCTAAACTACTCCTCCACTTTATAACAGGCTCATTAGGAAACTGAAACATGACTGCTCGACTTCTACAATCAATTGAGGTATAACAACCATGAAGCCATTCCATACGTACAATAAAAATAAAGTCCACCATGTCTAACTCGACTAAGTCAGCCATGGTGTCCTTGTGATTGATAGAGATGACACAATCACGATAAACTTTCTCAACTACAATAGACTCACCAACAAGTGTGGAATCATTGAATGGCTAGAGAAGTTGTTCGGGGAGGATATCAAACCTCATAGATATATTCCAAGTCACAAAATATAGACTTGCTCCTGGATCAAGTAATGCATCCACATCAAAAGTAAAGACATTGATGATACCAGTGACTACATCTTGTTAATTCTCCTATTCTTGGCGACAGGTTATACCATACATACAGTTTGTTTCTCCGCCTATCCCTTATGTAGCTCCTCTTGGAGAAAGTCTATCTATGGGAGCCGTTGAAGAAAATTGGGTTGTATTGCCCCAATATACTACCTATTCTTAGGGAACTCTTTCATGAGGTGACCTATGTGGCAACACTTGAAACAACTCTTTCTTGACCAGCTTGATTGGAGAGAACTTGACTCAACATCCGTATAACATCTCGAAACTCAACATTGATGACCTCTCTTTGAAGTGGTTGCACTACTGGTACATTGGGTACCCCTTGATCTTGAGGCCCGAATTTGAAACCCTTAATTAATTAAAAGTGAATAGATCTTATCAATCTCACAATAACTCAAATTGATTAAGATTACATCTTCTTCATTAAAGCTATAACACGTTGGTACAATGGCATACCACAATAATAAGATACACAATGTGAGTTCTAAAAAGAGAACACATAAAGTTGAACATTATTAGTTACATACAATTTTTATCACAATATAAACCATAGAAAATTACTTACAGCTATTCTAGGGACAAGTGATAAGTGCCCCCTAAACTATGAGCGAAATTCTAGGGATACACTTAAACTTAACTAAGGTCCTATTATGTCATGACCCAAGCCTACACCCTTGACGTGGCCGACACTCCAAAACCATTGCTGGCCCTCAAGCGAACCCTCATCCTAGCTGACTACAAGTGGAAGAATAACTCTAACATACATAAGCATTAAATTGAAAGAAACACTTAAAAGCAGTTTACTGAATTTCAAAACATCACTGAATATACTCAATATGTAACATAAGTTTTAAATTAAATATCTAAAACTAAAAGACTCTCTTAAAATGTCTATCTGTGAAGCCTCTACTACACAAAGATGAGATTTTGGACAAGATCCACGACTCTTCAATAGAACAACTATTAACAACTCATAAAATTTGAGTCCTTCGGAAGCAAGGTTGTCTTACTCAAAAGGGGATGAAATGATCTCAACAGACTCTTGCTAAGGATCCTAAGAACATGTATATGCATCATTGAAAGATGCAGGTCGAATGACATCATTACATGGAATGTACTAGTATGTAATATAGTTGAATAACAAATAACTAATTGAAAGCACTGTAATAAATATAGATGTATATTCAACTGAATAAATACAAGAACATTAACGGAAAACCATTTAAGCTTAACAACAAAATATTCAATGAAAGCAACATCCAAATAATATACTTTAGTTGTGGGGAGTTTCTCTACCCGTAAACCATTACCATGAGTGTGGCAATGATACATCGTTTCTCCTCACGCTGCCATGTGATAAACGCTCAACTACAACCATTCAATACTAGGTGTAGGCGATCGTAGTCTAGTATAAAATCCAACGAAAAGCTAGGGTCGAACCCATATTGAGCAGTACAAGTTTGAATTTAGTTACGAAGCAATGAAAGTGATCTAATCGGTTGTAGGAATAGAATTTATCGAAAACATATAGATAAATCGAAGGGGTTGACAACAAATGTCAGATGGGCGATTGGTTTGTCAATTAGCTACTAGAACAAGAACTAAAACAGGGGAATCAACAAGTAGAGAGAAATTCTCAGGGACGTGATCAATTATATGCTGATTTACTTATATGGGTAATTGAAATTTACTAATAATAGCTAAATATCAGTAGGTAGGATAGACTATAGATGCAATAGCTTTCTCTCGAATTACTATTACGATTCAACTAAGTTCTCTCGAACTTCGACAAGCTTAACAATATGAATATCGCAAAACCTTTATTAATCTATACTCTCGAGTTAGATAGGTAGAATTAAGTTTAGGATTCACTCTCTCGACATGAACCCACATCAACTCAATAACTACAATCATTAATCGAAAACCTTGGCTCTAAAACATGTTTCTCAAGCAAGGCCATAACACTTAGTTAGAATTGCATTTGCAACTACAATTCATAGATTAATACACTGCTATCGATTAAACCCACTTCAATTAAGCATTTAAATTAGTAAACAACAATACCCATAAGCTAATTAAGCCAATAATCACATGATCACACCCAAAGAATTGGGTTATATATACATATCATAAAAAAGGAAGAAACAATTACCAATAATGTTATCCATGAGCTGGGTAATGCTCTTCAAGTCTCTACAATGCTTCAAATCGAATTAATTTGAAAACCTTATTCGAAATCTTTTTCAAACTCCTTCAACAAGGTTCTACAATGGAGAAAAATACTCACGTTAATACTGGAGATAAGAAGATTCTTTCCAAAAGGTGCATAACTCTTTACTTTCTTTTTGAAATTTAATTTATAATTTCCCATATTTAGGCATGCAGGGCTATTAGGCGAGGAAAGTCGAGGGTCGCCTACAAAGTCGGCAATGCGACAATTGATCTATTACATCACCAGTTTTCCTTGGCTCTTAATCCTCAGGGTTCTATGACTTTGGGCGATTGAGGTCAATGTTGCCGAGCCATTTGGCGGTTCGTGGATTGTCCATTTCCTTCGCCAAGTAGTTTCTTCACCAAGACTGGCATGCTGAAAAATTTGACGAGCTAAAGAGCTACTCCGCGGCTCGCCAAGTGGTTTTGGCGATCACCAGAATTTCCTTCCTTCAACTTCTTCAACTTTTTCACTCCTTTTGGCCTGGCACTATCCTTGACTTGCTTATTGTCATTCATTGCTACAAACCAACACTTCAACAATAGTTTAAAGCATAAATTACGCATTGGGGACACTTAAACTATGAAAATATATACATAAATGAGTCGAAATCTTAGACTCATCAACACCCCAAACTTAAAATATTGCTTGTCCTCAAGTAAAACTCAAGATCAATTAGTTCAACAAGAATGTTTGCAAATAGTACTACTCAAGACTCAACATAAATGCACACAAGATGTTCAAACTACACATAAAATGTTCCGTTCTGCACTCTAAGTTTCAAATTGTTACTCATCATTATCAAGTACACTAAAGCTCACAATGCTTGCTTCAAATGCAAGTTCAATCTCAACAAATGCATATAAATGCCCTCATAAGGATGATTCCATGCTCACACAAAATTCCCCCGCAATATAAGATAACAGAATCACATACAACTCTCACACTCACAAAAATGAACACATGCATAATTCCACCCATAGGTTTGCCTTATTTTCCATCAACATTCGTTTCAGCTCACTCAAGATCACAAATGTCTTTTCAGGGCTAGTAATGGGACTGAGCGTAAATGTATGGTAGTTTTGGCTTAGTGGCTTATGCCTCATGAAGTATGGCCTGAAAATCACATTTTTTCCCTCTCTTTCTCATTCAAACATGTTCACAATCCATCCTATTAGTCAAATAAATATGACTCATCAGATACACCATTTCTTTTGCTTCTTTCACACACTTTATTTCACAAGCTTGTCTTCTTTTCAGTTTTTTTCACCATTTCTATTGTTTCTTTTTTTTTAAATGAAAGGGTTCCATCTTTTTCGAACTATGCTTCAAAGGGGGCATTTTTCACAAGTCTTGATTTTCCTTCTTTTTCACCACAACCCCAACTTAGGCTTTTGGCCTAAGATGGTTATTCAACAAACCAATACTTCATGAACGTTATAGGTGATGGGACAAAGAGGTCAAAGTTTATCAATTTTCATCAATAGAAAATGATTGCCTCAAAAGGTGCCAAGCAAAGTTTACACTTCTCACAAGGTGGCCACAAGAGGTATGCTATCAATTTGGTTCACTCTTTAAAACTTTTGCCTAAGATCATTTCAATCGCTTGCATCAATCAGTCAATCGGACTAGCAAGGCAAATACTAGGCGTCATCAAGCACAATTTCAATACAACCTCACAACATTAACCAATATTCACAAAAAACAGCGCAATAGGGGTAGGTATGGAAATACCTCATCTCGCTAACAAATATAGCAGTTGTCCTAAAATGGAAAGAAATAATAGTAAAGTAAAAAAAAATAGAAAGGGAGACAAAAGAGTCATCCTGTCAGGCTAAGCCTGGAGTAAAGTCTGCATATCAACCACTTCTGTTGTCTGGGCATCAGTGTCCTGCTCAAAAGCATCCTTGGATCCCTAGAGCCCACTATAGATGTATCTCGGAGCGATGCCTACAAGGCTGTCTCTATGTTGGCCCCATCAAGGACCACCAAATCATCATATTTATCCTCATCTCTAACACCCAGGTGCTCCTCATATGTCTCTGCCTCGAACTCGACATCTGCATCTTCAGCCCTAATATCTTCTCTGAAAGTAGCTGGAGGAACATAAGAAATTGCCGGAACAGTAGTGCTTGCATTTCAAAAATCTCCATTATCCTTAACAACATCAACAAATTAGTGGACTTCAGCTCGTCCACATATCTCCTCAGCCTAGAAAAATCGGCCTTCAAGGTCGTCACAACAACAGTAACACCTTGGCTCTTCTCAAAATCATCAGCCCCTCACCGAAAGGGTATCCAATGACAACTTGTAGCCCTCAATCAATTATCTATACTCATTCAACTTAGCTGTAATAGGAGCTAGGGAGGAGGCGATCGTCCTCTCTATCAACCCTGGCACGACAGACTCTACTCAGGAGGCACACATATCACCGGATTGGGCCAGATAGCCCATCTTATAAAGCATGGCATGGGTGATAGGGGGTTGGGATGTAGTAGCAGCAACATCAGCAGAAGTAGAGCAAAGGGTGAAGCTAAAGAACTAGGCATATCATAAGCATAAGGGCCAAAGGTACTTGTAAGCTTAGTAGCATGATGAGGCATGATTTCCTCGGTCGGCAACATATCAATGTTAACTACCGGGGACGTAACCACTGGTGTAGCCCTCCTCCTATCGGCCTCATCTCTCAAGTACTCGACCTCAATGCGTCAGATGTCAGTAGAAGAGGTGGGTGTCACCTCCACATCCTTCATTTCATTACTCAGAACACGGGCCCACCTGCATAATGCAGTGATCAAAATAGGGAAAGGAAGTGAGGTCTGACTCTTCTTGGCCCTCATGGACATCTCTTGCTCGATGAGCAACCCCATGTTCAACCTCTGTCGAGCTATGATAGAACCAAGATATGAAGCCAAAGGATGTCAAAGGATCGACTCATTCTGGGAAGGCATGATAGTGCTGCTAATAAACCCGTATTAGTAGCAAGTAGCTACATTTAGGCCCTTTTTCTGGATATGTGCACCTACCTCAATCAACCTCGGAGTGACATTGGAGAGGAGGGGTGCCAACCAACCCTTAAGATCCTCAATGGTTTTCTTCTTGACCAAGTCAGTCTAGTCGTGCATGGTGTCCAATGAACACCCAAGTACCTCTTGTATATCTGCACATCTACATTTCACTTTCTACCGCCGCACAACCACGAAGTCAATCGGCTTAAATAGGGTTTATTTCTTTTTCCTATTTGGCACCAACTCCCTGTATGCCGAATAAAACTCTCGGACCCAAGTAGAAATGTAAGGGACCCTGGGGTTTAGTGAAAATCTCAAATTTGTGGAACTTCATGGTGTTCCAAACCTCAGGATACTTGTCCACCACACCATCTGTAGACAACTTCTTATCTTCCAAAATCGTCATTCAACCCTCGGCCTTAAGTCTTTTGAGTGATCAGGGAGGAGGAACCTGCACAGGTGGAGCCTGCACCACCGTCTGCTCTCGAGCTGGAGTTGGAGCTTGAGGAGGAGGAGTAGGCATCGGAGTCACCGAGATCCTAGAAAAATAATTTAGAGACTTGAAGTGTAGCTCTTCTCTCCTACCCTCTAATAACTAATCATCTTCTGTCTCAGAGTTTGGAGGACGAAGAACTATCTTAAGAACCACCCTCATTGTCAGAGGGAGTGATGTACATTGAATTATTTTCTCTCACTGTCGGAGCTCGCCTCTGTTGGCGTCAGCTTCACTGGGCACTTGCCTTTGCCATATCCCCATGTTGGAGGAAGTTTAGATGTCGGGGTCCGAGAGACAGCATCCTCCTCATTAATAAGAATTCCACGTGCCTGCTTTTAGGGCAGTTGATTTCTACCAGCAACATTGGGTCTAGCCATAACTGCAAAACAATGTTCAAAACGTTAGATGTTGTTGCAAAAATAAAAAAAATTATAGGATAGTAGTTACAGAAAGACTCGCCGAACACCTTTGGCGAGTCCAGATGGGCTCGCTGAAAGTTCTATAACAAAAATAATCTAAAATAAGCATAGGTCGGTGATGCCCTGGGTAATTCGGTGGATCGCCGAAACCATTCAGTGAACTAGAAGTAGCTCACCGAAAGTTACATAATAATTTCAAGGATTTGTGGGGCAGAAGGGCGATTAGAAGGGACATTCGGCAAGTCACCGAGTGTACTCGACGAGCACAGGCATATCACCAAAAGTTATAGAACTCCAACACATAATTTAGAGAAATAAAAGCCAATCTATGGGACGTTAGGCGAACCGCAAAACAACTCGGTGAGCTAGACCCAGCTAGTCTAATAACCCAACGTGCTAGATTTGTACTCCTTACTTCAAAATCAATCCCGCAACCCATGAAAAGAAAATAAAACACTCACAATAACCAATTAACTGAAGACCCATAAGATCCATGATCTTAGAAACTTCCCCCCATTTGGCCAAAATTTGCCAATTTATGTCTTTTGCCCTTAAGAATGACGACCACTCCATTATTGGGAAAAAATCGACAATTAGTATAAGTCAGGGTTACTCAGACTTCAACCCGTTATACCCACAACATTTTAAATGCAACCCAACAATTTTAACAATCAATTACACGGGAAACTACCATTTAAGGCCAAATAATTACGATTTCAATAAAAATACAGGCAACCAAACTAACACACGATAAACGCAACAACATTAAGCACAAATAAAAATCACAAAATGACAATTGCATTTGATTTCAACCAATTATAGAGTGGGATTCGGAAAACCAACCTTAGATTGCCAAAATTTTGAAAAGCTAGGTAGCAATGTAATCCTAAAGTCCACCCCGAGCAAAAGATCCCAAATAAAAGTAAAAATGATAGTACGAGAACAAAAATATGATCGGTTGTGGGAGTACGGAAGTAAAATATTATGAATGTGAAGGGATTTTTCAATTTATAATGGTTTGGCCTTTTAAAACTCTTAAGTTTGCGTGGCGAGCGACGACCATGACTTATGTCGCTGACCCACTCGGTGGTGCGCCGAGTCTCCCTTTAGCTCGTCGAGTATTATAGAATCCCCAGAAAACTGGGTGGTTCTAACGATCGAACTGGTTTGGCTCACCAACCTGTTAAGCCAGTCACCGAATGTTCTTTTGACAACCCTTATTGTCATTTTCTTAAAATTTAAACTTCTCAACCTCCACATTCAACACTCGTTATTCAAACAACAATAATAAAATCATTAAAACTTGGGTTGCCTTCAAAGCAGCACCTTATTTAACATTGTGGCACGACGTGGATACAGTTTCAAGGTTTGTTTTTTGGGTTAGCCAATGTATCACTTTGTAGACCACCTTTTGGCCTTGGGTTCAAATGTGATGAGATTTGACCCATTTGTGTTTCCAATTGTTCGATGGACATTGAGTGAGAGGTGACCATCTAATTGAGTGTGGAGACATTATCTTTCATTTCTTTTAAAACTTAGTCCGACCCTTCTACCTTATCGAAAATGTGTACAAGTATGTCTTCCGTGTAGAAGTTTTTCGGGTCAACTCTTTGCTCCTTAGGCTTCTGTAGTTCATGGGGTAGAATGAATCGTTCCTTGTCACCATCCCTTTCCTTCCAAGTCTCACCACGATCGCGCCATTCTCTATCATGGTCTATCTATCCATTATCCCTTTCTTTATTCCAACCTTGATTCCCACCCGACCTTGGATATCTAGGACGGAAACCTCCTTATTGATTTGCAAGAAAATTTACTTCCTCATTATATAGACCCTTAAAATGTGCCTCCTCAATGTTTTCTCCACCAACACCAACAACCTTTACACTTTTCAACCCACTACCTATCACATTTTTCGACAAAATATCCAGTTGGGTCATCATTTTGGCCATATTTTGGTCTCGCTCATTGTCCTTTTCGATTTGCTCCTTTGTCATCCTAAAGTTTAGAAGAGACACCTGGTCCTCTCGAGTGTACCATTCTTTGTTAATTTTGGTCATCCCATGAGGAGATTTGATGCAATTTCAAAAGGTTGTTGCATTGTACCGCCTAGAACAAGTTGATCAGTAACACCTTTCTTCTCCGAGTGAAGAGTCTTATAGCAGTGTTGTAACAACATCTTGTTTAGCAGCCCGTGAGTCAGACATTGAAGAAGCAGCTTCTGAAATCTCAGCCACGTCTCATGTATTGGTTCACCCTCCACACATTTGAAGCTCGGGATATTATCTCTTCACGTCATCATCCTTGAAAGAGGAAAGAACCATACAAACAATTCCTCGGTAGATCACCTAACCACTTGGTAGCTTCTCTCATTAAAGAAAAAGGGAACAATCGAAGACAAATTGATACTTGAGAGATGTTCTTGAATGAGAAGGGACCACAAACGTCTACAAAATTCTGAATATGCTCATAGGGATCCTCATAAGCTAATTCTCCATATAATCTTTTATTTGCGAGAGTTGCAACATCGTTCTAGTCACGTAGAAGACAACATTCCCCTCAACAGGTGGTACTCATAGAGCACCAACACCACCCAATTGAATCGGGTCATTAACATCATTCATATTTCCAATATCATCTTGGTGGCGCAGTTTGCTACCGTTACTTCCGTTCACACTTATCTCGTCCTCTGTTCCAACACAGTCAACACAAAACAAAGTAAGTCGGTTCAACTACATCACAAAAAGATCATAACTCAAACTTAATAAGAGAATTCTAAACACCACTCCCTGGCAGCGGCGCCAGTTTTGATAAATACTCAAATAAACCTCATCTAATACTAGGTGTAGGCAATAACAATCTAGTATAAAATCCAACGAAGAGTTGGGGTCGAACCCACATGGAGCGGTAAAAGTTCAAATTCATTAACTAAGTTACGAAAGTGATCTAATCGGTGTAGGAATAGAATTTATAAAAAACATTTACATAAATTGAAGGGGTTGACAACGAATGTCAGATGGGGGGATTGGTTTGTCAATTAGTTACTAGAACAATAACGAAAATAGGGGAATCAACAAGTAAAGAAGAATTATCAGGGATATGATCGATTATAGTCTAATTTTGCTATATGGGCAATTGAAATATACTTATCATAGCTAAATATCAGTAGGTAGGCTAGACTATAGATGGAATATCTTTCTCTGGAACAACAATTACGATTTAAGCAAGTTCTTTAGAACCTCGACAAGCTTAACAATATAAACAGCCCAAAACATTAATTTATCTACTCTCTCGAGCTAGATAGGTAAAATCTAGTTTAGGATTAACTCTCTAATTAACGTTTCATGTAACCTTATCTAATTCTAGGTGCAAACAATCGTTAAGCAGTATAAAACGAAACGATGAATTGGGGTCGAACACACAGGGAGCGGTACGTGTTCAAATCTAGATAGGAAGTACAAGTGTAGTCTAAATAGTTATAGGAATAGAAATTATAGAAAAATACATGTAAACAAGTCTAAAGGGGGTGACAAAAAAATGTCAGATGGGGGTTTTTGCTTTGCAATTATCAGCTACATATAATCAAATAACAATATAGAGAGTAATTCTTGGGATGTGATTGATTATAGGCCAATTTCTCTATATGTGTAATTGAAACAACTAATAAATAGCTAAATATCAGTGGCTAAGCTGGACTATGATTGAAATAGCTTTCTCTCAAACAAGCACTTCACTTCAAGTGATTTCTCTCGATCATCAACAAGCTTAACAAATAAGAATAGCCCACAACCTTAATACATCCTCTCTCTAGACCAAGATGGGTAGGATTTGGTTTAGGATTCACTCTTTTGAGCTGAACACACATCAAGGCAATAACTACAAATCAATAATCAAAAGCTTTGGTTCAAAAACAACTCTCTAAAGCAAGCTAAGAACTCAAAGTTAGAACTGCATTTGCAACTACATTTCACATATTAATACATAGCTAATTATTAAAATCACTTGAATATAGCATTTAAATTAGTGATAATCAATACTCATAAGTTAATTCAACCCATAAGAACATAAGCACACCCAGATAATCGGGGTTTTAACCACACATCATAAAAATAGAAAAATGGTTACCAAATGCATTAGCCATGATCTGGGTAAGAGTCTCCAAGCCTATACAATGATTTCCAAGAATGAAATTTAAAAACCGGCTTGCAAATCCTCCAAAATTGTACAATTCGAACTCAAAAATCTACGGAAAATTCTAAGTCTAGAATGGGAAATGTAATATATGGGAGATAACTCCTCAAAATTACATTCAAACTTGGTGGTTCCAAAGGTGGTCCAAATCGGGGCTCACCGACCTATTCGGTGTGTTGTCGACTGGACTTCGTCTCGCCAAACTATCCATTTTCCAACACTTATTACTTTTCAACCTGTACAATCAACACCGTTATTCAAAATCAAGAACGAAAGTATTAAAAGCATGGGTTGCCTCCTTATAAGTGATAACAGCAAGGTTAAGGGAGATCACAAATAGAGAATTGAATATTAGAATGCGGAAGCACAAAGAAAAGAAACAAAAAAACTAACTAAAGACATGGGAAATTCGAAGGAAAGATCCACGAATTTCCAAGGATTAGATGTTCTAAGGCCTTGAAAAGATCCAAGTAACAACGTATAGATTTATGGAAGAAATCTAACGCCTTTACTTGAGAAAACGAATCAAAACGATAGATTCGGATCTTGACCGCTTTATGAGTAACTAAAGACAATAATTAGTATGTAGAAACTAATCACCTTCTAAAGAATACCAAAAAGAAACCAAAGATATCACAAGAAGAAGTTACTTTATACCTTAAACTATGAAACTAGTAAAGGTTTAAAGATAAATTCTCAAAGAACAAGTCACAAAGGTTCAAAGAACTCTCTCAAATATTATTAATATCAATCTAAATTGTCTTTAATGAATGAAAAGGACTCCTATATATAGGAGAAGGGAAAAACGTCCAAGAAGCCAAACCCTAAAAAAACAATTACAAGGAATCCTACTCTAGAAAGGAAATAAAGTAATCTAACTAGGAACAAATTTAGTACTTCTAGGAAAGCATTAAATGGTACTTAGGAGACCATAAATAGACTAAGGAAAATATTAATAACCTATATATAAATAAATAAATAAGGTAAATCCCAACTAGGAAAAGAATCTTGACAATCTTGGAAAGTTTGACTAGTCTTCTCTCAAAACTTGGGCAGAAAGCAACTCTTGTTGTGGCTGATTCTTGGACTCTTCTTGACCTTTTTTGCACGAAATTGGACCTTAAAATTCCTCATCTTGGGCTTGAATTTGGGCCACCAAATAATTATAGCATTTGGAAAATTCCTCTCCCTTGAGCTTGAGCTCTTCTTCCCCAATAAGACACCTTTGGATCAGCGATTGAAGTCCATTGAGCTTATCATTGAACTCCTTGGTTTGATATCTTGTTATGGGCCTCCTTGGAGTTTCTAAAGCTTCATCCTTGTCCTTCAATGGAGTAGAGCTTCCTTGGATGTTATCAATAAGTGCCTTAATTAACGTCGTGGAACAACGAAAATACCCTTTCGGGGATCATTCTTCGAGTTCTCCAAGGTATCACTTGGCAAACCCCCTTTTGGCCTTCTGTTCAAATGAGAAGAAATTTGACCCATTTGGGTCTCTAACTGCTTGATGGAAATGGAATGGGAGGTGACCATCTGATTAAGTGCATCCTTCTTCATCTCTTATAATACTTTGTCCGACCCTTCAACTTTGTTGAGAATACGTTAGAGCATGTCTTTCGTAAGGACAATTTCAGACTTCTTGGGCTTTTGTCGCTCATGGGTGGGACACAGTTATCCTTGTCACCCTCTCTTTCCTTCCAAGTGGAGTTACAATCATGCCTATCCCTATCACGGTCTCTCCATCCCTCATCTCTATTATAACCTGGATTTCCACCCGGCGTTCGATAGTTTGCTTGATGACCTCCTCCTTGATTAGCTAGAAAGTTCACTTCCTCATTCTACAATGCTTCAAAGTGAGCTTCTTTGAGGTTTATTCCACCAACACCCACAACATTAACACCCTTCATACCACTACCCATAACATTTTTCGCCAATAGATCCAGCGGGGTAATCCTTTTTGCCATGTTTTGTTCTCTCTCTTCATCCTTTTCGATCTGCACTTTTGTGATTCTAAAAGTGAGAGGAGAGACTTGGTCTTCACGAGTGTACCATTCCCTATTGATCTTGGGCATACCATCAAGAAGCTGAGACACTACTTTATAGGGCTATTGCATTATACCACTGAGAACAAGTTGATAAACAACTCCTTTGTTCACCAAATGAAGGCTCCTATAGAAGTACTGCTGAAATATGATTTGGCTGCTCATGGGTTGGACATTGAAGTACCAACTTCTCAAACCTTAGCAACGTCTCATGGATAGGTTCACGTTCCAGGCATTTAAAACATTGGATACTATACCTAAGTGTCATCATCCTTGACGGGGGGAAGAATCTCACATGGAATGTTGTAGTAAGCTCATCCCAAAATGATAACGATCAAGGAAGGAAAGGAATGAAGAAAGAAAGGATATGTGGATTAATACTCAAGTTATTGAAATTATGGGCAACAAGGGACTAAAACCCTCACCTCCCAATTGACTTCAACAACCTAAATTCAACCCAAGGAAGAATAATCAAATGAAACCAAGAATCACAAAAGGGTAACACTTTGATTAATCAAACACAAGAAGTTAACAAGCAATCCCAAGAGTTCACCCTAATTACTCACTAATTACTCACTAAGAAGATACTATAATTTGAGAGTCAATATTCAATATAGTCTAAGTCTTCCCAAAACAAAAGAGACTACTATTTATACTAAAAAAATAAACAAGACACTTTTTGACAATTTTACCCTTAATGAGATAAGGGCCTTGTTTGGTTGTCTTCTTTTGTGAATTCTTGAATTCATGAAATGGTCATTTCCACACATGGCCTCTTTCCTTCTTCCTTCTCATTTTGGTGTACCTTACACACATTGTATGTTTTTCTTTGGTGACCTTCAAGCTCCTCTAATGCTTCCCTTTTCATGAACATTGCTTGTAGGCCTTAGAGATCCTTTGCTTGACTCCGTGTGAATGGTCTTGAGGGGTATATGTCACTCATGTTAGTGTCATCCATGCTGCCCATGTTATCACCAAAGGTGATGGAGTCCCTTGGCAACTCAGCCAACCATTTACTAGCCTCACCCATCAAAGAGAATGGGAATAACCTGAGACAAACTGATTCCTCTGATAAGTTCTTGAATGAGAACGGACCACAAATGTCCACGAAGTTTCCAATATTCTCATATGGGTCTTCATAAGCCAATCCTCCATATAATCCATTCATTTGGAGCACCTGTAGCATTGTGCTTGTAACATGGAAGACGACATCCCCTTCAATTGGAGGTAGATATATTGCACCCACACCTCCCAATAGAATTGGGTCATTGACATTTAGGTCATTTACATCATTGAGGTTCCCAATATCGTCTTGGCACTTGGCTACAATTACTCCCGTTTACGCTCATTTCTTCCTCTGTTCGAAACAAGCAACACAAAGAAAAAGCTAAAGTAAGTAGATTCAACTACAACCAAGAAGATCACAAATAAACTTCAATAATAGAAATTCAAACAATACCACTCCCCGGCAGCGGTGCCATTTTTATTAACATTTCAAGTACACCTCATCCAATTCTAGGTGCACACAATCGTTAAGAAGAATAAAACATAACAAGGTGTTGGGGTCAAACCCACAGGGAGCGGTACGTGTTTGAATTCAGTTATGAAGTACAAATGTGGTCTAAATAGTTTTATGAATAAAAATTATCAAAAAAGATATGAACACAAGTCTAAAGGGGGTGCCAACAAATGTCAGATGGGGATTTTTGGTTTGCAATTATCAGGTACAACACAATCAGACAACAATGAAATAACAATTTAGAGAGGAATTCTTGGGATGTGATTGATTATCAGCAAATTTGGCTATATGGGAAATTGAAACTACTAATAAATAGCTAAATATCTCTGGGTAAGCTGGACTATGATTAAAATAGCTTTCTCTCGAACAACTACTTCGCTTCATGTGATTTTTATTAAACAACAACAAGCTTAACAAATAAGAACTACCCAAAACCTTAATACATCATCTCTCTCGAGCAAGATAGGTGGGATTAGATTCAGGATTCACTCTTTCGAGCTGAACCCACATCAACCCAATACCTACAAATCATTAATCAAAAGATTTGGTTCAAAAACCTCTCTCTCAAGCAAGCTATGAACAAAAAGTTAGAACTGCATTTGAAACGACAAACTATGGATTAAATCATAGCTAATGATTACAATCACTTCAATATAGCATTTATGTTAGTAATAATCAATACCCATAAGTTAATTCAACCCATAATCACACCCCAAGAATTAGGGTTTTAACCATACATCATAAAGCAGAGAAATGGTTACCAAATGCATTAGCCATGATCTGGGTAAACGTCTCCAATCATTTACAATGATTTCTAAGAATTAAATTTAAAAACCTGCTCACAAATCCTCCAAAACTGTACAGTTCGAACTCAAAAATCTAGAGAAAACTCTAAGTCTAGAATGGGAAGTGTATATCTAAGAGAGAACTCCTGCAAATTAAATTTAAAATCCATTTTATAGTTTCACAAAATTTGGCATGAAAAGCCATTGGGCGAGGTAAGTTGGGATTGCCGAATGGTTCGGCGATCCGCCCTTTGCTCTCTTCAATCGCCTTTACGCATTGGTTCTCAGAATTCTCAAATCCTGTAAATTTGGGGGATCCATTTTGTCATGGAAGAACCGATCGATGATTCACCGACTGCCTATTTCTGTCGCCAACTTGGTTTCTTCCCTCAGGACTGGCACATTGGAACTTTAGACGGTCTGAAGAGTAACTCGGCGGTTCGCCGAGTGGTCTTTGCGATCACCAGGATTGCTTTTCTCCACTTCTTCAGCTTCCTTTGTCTCTTTTTGCCTGTTATTATCCTTGCTTTACTCTTTAGTCCAGATACCTTAAAATAAAGGCTTTATCATCAGTTTATAGCATGAATTTGGCATTTTAGGACACTTAAACTATCAAAACAAAGCACTAAATGAGTCCAAATCTCGGACTCATCACTCTGTTGAGCTGAACGCACATCCACTCAAAAACTACAATATTTAATTGAAAACCTAGACTCTAAAACAACTTTCTCAACTACAATTCATAGATTAATACACAACTTTCTATTAAACCCACTTCAATTAAGCATTTAAATAAGTAAACGACAATACCCATAAGCTAATTAATCCAATAATCACATGATCACACCCCAAGAATTGGGGTTTTAGCTACACATCATAAAAAGGAAGAAACAATTACCTACTATGTCAGCCATGAGCTGGGTAATGGTCTACAATGCTTCAAATCGAATTAATTTAAAAACCTAGTTCGAAATCTCTTTCAAACTCCTTCAACAAGGTTCTACAATAGAGAGAAATACTCAAGAGAATATGGGAGATAAAAAAATTATTTCCCAAAGGTGCAAACCTCTTTTCTTTATTTTTGACATTTAATTTATAGTTTCCCAAATTTTGGCATGCACGTACATTAGCAGAGGTCAGTCGAGGGTAACTGACTAAGTCGGCAATGCGCCAATTAATCTATTTCATCACTATTTTACCTTAGGTCTTAATCCTCAGGGTTCTGTGACTTTAGGAGATCGAGGTTGATGTCTCCGAGCTGTTCGGTGGTCCGCCGATTGTCCATTTACTTCATCAAGGAGGTTCTTTCCCATGGCTGGCATGCTGGAACTTTAGGTGAGCTAAAGAGCTACTCGACGACTCACCGAGTGGTCTAGGCGATCATCAGTATTGCCTTACTTCAACTTCTTCACCGTTTTCACTCCTTTGTTCATGGCAATGTCCTTGCCTTGCTCCTTAGCCTTCATTGCTGCAAATCAACACTTTAACACCAGTTTAGAGCATAAATTACGCATTGAGGACAATTAAACTATGAAAACAAAGTTCTAAATGAGTTGAAATATCAGACTCATCACTAAGGCCATCCTATAGTTTGTCGAGGTATAGGATGATATCATGACTGTGGATCCATCTTATTGGCCTTCTCAGAGGCTGTGAGGATTTGTATGAAGAGTTAATTCTATCTTATCCTATGATGGCTACATAGTTTTGTGGGACTCCCGAATGATAAAAGACTCTAACCCTATTCGATGCTCGATATTACTCCCAAAATAAGTGATATAACTTATGCTCAATGATTAAAAACAAAGACTTTCTCTGTTGTGAGATAATTGCTCAAACTATCCTCTTAAAAGAGGTAAATGCTCTTGAAGCATCTTTGAACTCATAACTCATTTAGAAATCAAATGTTCTCTTTTATCAATGTAAAAACTGATACCTTTGGAAATATTTAGTTCCCTTATACTCTTACTCAATTTATACGTGAAAACTCTTACCCAAAAATATATAAAAGTCATATTGTGATATGATCATTGATGACTCAGGAAGTCATAGTACATAATTATTGATGATATATCTGGATACCATACTACTTAAACATTGATGGCATACTCGACTGTCATACTAATCATATTTTAAAAACTTTTTCTCAAAACTCATTTATTAATTTCTCAAAAACTCAAATGTTGGCTTTAAAAAGCATCTCAAAATTGATAACTCAATTCATAGGGTTCATGCAGAATTGTGGACATCCACGACTCAACTCAGGGTTCTTAATAGAAATATAGAAACTCAGTACTTAGAATTCAAGAACTCAAGACTACTCATCTCAAGAATACTCAATTCATAGGGTTCATGTTGAAATATAGACGTGAATGAATCAACTAAATAATCTTAATGAATAACATATAACAATTCAAAAATTAGAAATAGAATTTCAACAAGAAGCAGGAACTCGAGAACACAAAATCAACTCATCTCAAGAATATTAAAATCTATGGTTAGAATCCTAGATTTCACTTTTTTTGATTTGAAAGTACATGTAGGGCGTGAGGACGAACTAGTCCAACTCTATGATAGCCTTACATACTTGAAAGAACAAAGTTCTTCAAGAATCTTGAAAAATAACTTGATTTGGAGCTTTGAAACCGTAGCTTGAAGGAGAAGAATTAGGAAAACCTTTCTTGAGATTCTTGAATTAGTTTCTTGAAATCTCTATGGCCAAGAGTTATGATTCTCATTAGTGATTCATAATTGTATGGAGGAATTTATGTTGGAAAGAATGGAATTCTTGGAGAAAGACATATTGTCACACCCCGAGCCTACACCCTGAATGTGGCCGACAATCGAGAATTATTGGTGGCCCTAAGCGAACCCTTGGCCTGATTCAACTCTCAGCAGAAGACTTACTCAACATTTGATGAATTCAGAAGGAAAGCTTTCTCAAAAGTCTAATAATAACTAACTCAAAATATTTTAAAGAAAACATTCAATTGGCAAAAGAGGCAACTCAAGTCTTAAAAATTTACCAATGGAAATGAAAAGATTTCAAAAAACACTACTGCATATCTATGAAGCCTCCAACAACTATGATGGAAGTCAAAACAAGACCCACGTCATCCTAATACGACTTAAAGTAAATGGGAAACACCTGAAAGCAAGGAGGCTCACCAAAGCAACTCCCAAACTGCAAGTGGTATCAATGGTGCACCGGTTGATGACCCTGAACTTATGTATCTGCATCATAAAAAGATGCAGGAAAAATAGCGTCAATACATTGAATGTATGAGCATGCAAGGGGAACTCTAAAGTAGAGATATATGATTCAAATGTTAAAAAGGAAGAACATATTCGCCTCATCTCAACTCAACTTAGAGCAAGGATACTCAAAGATACTCAAACTCAGAAATACTCAACTCAGTATAATATAAAAGCAACAATAAAGATGTATTATAAAGAAAACTTTTAAAACTGCAGGTAATAACTCAATGTATTCAAAAATACAATAATAACTCTTTTACTCTTATTCGGGAGATTCTCTAACCAACAACAATCTACTCTATGTGATGATACGACATCTCGCCCACGCTGTAAGACTTTTCATATACCATGCTGAGTATAAGACGTACTCAACTAAGTGGATGCTCTAAGCTATGCTTAACATCAATAAGGAATCATCTAAGAAGTGGGATCATTTACCCATGTTGGCATACATAGTTTATGAGAACTCAACTCGTTCCCATATCAGTGCTCAATAGTATTCGCAAGAGTATACTTCATGCTCATATGTTTAAAAACATTTCCTCATCTTCAAACTTTGAGATTATTACTCAAAAGATTCTCTTAAAAGAGACTATGCTCAAAAACTCCTCATGAACTCATTTTGAAATCAAAACTTCCTCTCATTTTAAATGTAAAACATTTACTCTTGGGAATACGTAGTTCCCATATATTTATTTTGAAAAATGAAACTCAACTCTCCTCATCCTCATACTCAAGTCCTCAAGTCTTAAAACAATTCTTAAAAGTTTGCTAAAGACTTACCAAAATGACTCAAAATATTCTCTCAAACTTGAATCTTAATTTTTTCTTGAATTTGAAATATGAATTCAAGAGTTATGGTTTATGATATATAAGATCTCTCGATTATTAATAAAGGTTTAAATAGTTAGGATTAAGAAAGGAAATAAAGCTCGACTCAAGGGAACAAGTGCAGAATGAAACCAAAGAAGAAAAGTGGCCTGACACTTCAGGCATTGGGGTGGTGCATCGTGCCAGGCCTCTATTTACTGAGGCTGGTTTCTGGAACACTACTAGGGCCCCACACCAGCCCTGCTGGCGCATTGGAGGTACGGCGCCCCAACCCTTTTCCAAAATAACCTGACAAATTTTTCTTCTCGATTTTTTACCTAATTCACATGGCGTATATAACCTTGAAGGACTCCATACTAGTCGCTTAGTCCTCATAACATAAAGTATTTGAATAATAAAGTGTAAAACAACATTTAAGTCCAAAATATCTTTATAGAAAAGCGGAAGTCTAGCTCATGTCTCAACATAGACATCTATTACAATCCAATGAATGTGGGACTAGCCCATACATCATGTTCAAAAAAGAAATACGAAAGTGAAACTACAATAACGAAAGTATGTCCTCACACCATGAGGACTCACCATGCTCGGAAAGAGATCAAAGTCCAAGCTCTAGCCACTAGAATGGAAACACTGTATGTCGAACCCCTACATTTGGGAGAATGTTGGAAAGAGTAAGCGTTAGTTTAAAAATGCATCAAGTATGATGAATATGCATAAAAATTTTAAAACATGCTAAAAAGGAAATTTCATTTGTAGATATGCAATTCAACAAGTGTAAACATCATAGCATAAATAGTTGGAAAACATAGGTCATAACATCATGGTCAAAGCAAACTCAATCATCTTTAAGTCTTTGAACACATATGAGATACTTCTTTAAGTAACCTTGGTTCATTAATCATCTTGATGTGGGAAAATTAGCCTTAATAGACATAGAGACCATATCAGCTAAAACATGATCACCGGTGTCTCCCACACCGAAAGGGGGTGTTCTACTTGCCTAAGGTAGAACCATGAACATCTAGCTTAAGTGGATCCACAAGATAATCAACCTATGGGGGCACATAGTTATGGGATAAGGAGATTGCTACTAGAAACCCGACCTCTACTCATAGGTCAGCTTCCATCTCATAAGACTTCTCTTAGAAACTCAGCCTCTACTCACGGGTGAGGTTCCATCTCAAGGTCAATATCCACTCGATGCTAAGCTTAATTCCCATGGAATAGTATTTTCTTATATATTCTCATTATCCATGGAAAGGCATGTCATTTTTCCAATCCTTTTAGTTCATTAGGATAGCTCTTATTCATTGATTCAATTAGGTGAGAATATCCTTTCAACCTAAGAATCATTTCTATGTGAGAAAACCTTTCACATCATGGTTTATGAGAATATCCTTTCAACAACACAACAACAATAACATTGGCACTTTACTTTCAAAGCACCCTCAAAGCATTTACATTGGTTTCATAAGATCATGCATAAACTCATACTTTACCCTTTCAAGGTTCAAAGCTACTTCCAATCACCAAATCTAGAATTCTAGCATTAGATAGGGATTTTATCATAAATTCAAGTAATTCTATTACTTCATGCTTTAGATCATAAAACTCATCTTTCACAATCAACAACCCACCTCAATGAGATCACAATTTGGAAAACATGGGGGTTTATATGGGTTCATAGGGGGAAATATCATAAAAGCATTGTAAATAATTAATTCATGCATATTTAAACATAATTCAATCATTAAGATCAATAATCAAAAGAACCCATGATGTTTGAGGAAAACCCTAGCTAATTGGGGAATCCTACCATTTGAAATAGAGGAATTTTGGAACTCCATGGGTGGAAGGAACCCACGGATGAAAGCTACCATACCTCAAGTCCAATTGCCTATCTTCAATGGAAAATTTGGATCCTTATCTTGAAACCCTATGTGAAATCTTCTTCATGTTTTAGAGAGAGGATATTTGAGAGGACTTGGTTTTCTTTTAGGATTTAGGAAGAATGAATTAAATGGGGTGAATTTGGCGGTAAAAGGCTTATATAGGAGTTCTAAATATTGGCAAAACGACTTAGTATAGAAACTAATTAATTAGGAAAAGACCCCACTGCCCCTGAAAATAACTGTCAACCACTAACCATAGAACCCCGACCAACGGACCATCGTCTGACCTACGGTTCATCCTAGTCAGTCGTGGTTCGCTATCAGAGACTTTTAGGTCAACAGTAGTTGCTGGAACCATAGACCTTCGATGGACCCACAGTACGTGGGTTTCGTCATCAGCCTGACCTAGGGGATTTCCTGAGGAGCCCAACCATGGACCCACCTACGGTCTGTGGTCCCAACCATAGTTCATGGTTGGCCACCGTTGGTCAGCACCTGCAGTTTTCCCAAAAGATGCTATTTTCCTCATTTTGAATTTGGGGTGTTACACAAACATAAGTAAATGAAAATCTACTCAATTACAACCCTGAAACTCATAACATTCACCTCAAGAACTCATTGAACCCCAATAATATATATTTAAGGATGAAACTTCAAGAAACTCAACACATCGATTTTTCAAGGACGAAATTTAATCAAGAAACTCATGATTGTCATAAGGGTGATCGAACCCATAACTATGAAATCTTACATAGCTCGTAAGGATCAAATCCTGGGCAAAAACTCCTCAACGATCGCAAGAGTCTTGGACGAACGCTTGGACTTCTTCTTTTACTCCTCTTGAACTTCTCTCTAGAATCCTAGGCGTGTTTAGGAATTTTGAAAACTATCTAAGTCAGTAGATCAGTTTAGACCCCTAAAATATTACTAAAAATGAGTTACCTTAGTGGGGTAAGGAAAAGACAAAAATACCCCTACTTAATTTAGATGGATTTCCTTAACTGGACAGGCTGTAGTCAAACATGAATATCTCCCTCATCCAAAATTGTAATTTATGAAAAAAACCAGTGGCGTTGGAAAGAGGACTCAAAGATCTTACATTTGACATCTCATAGGCCACCTAACTCATCGTGTGGTGAAAGTTATGGTCATTTGAAGTTGACCTCAAAACTTACCATTGAAGACTAATACACAGAAATCTCAAATTAGCTATATCTATTTTAGTTCTTTCTAAAATTAGGCCTTTCTAACACCTAGGTGTTACACTTACATTGGAGAAAAATCTTGAAAAAGATTTAAAGAATCTTCAATGGAGTCTTCTACTTTGATTTTTCCTTAGGGTTTTGCCTTAGGGTTTGAGAGAGAAGAGAATGATGGATTAAGAGATGAAAATCTGATGGTGTTGGGTCTTTAATTAGTGAAGAAATTCTTTTAGGGTTTTCTTAGAGGTAAATAGATAAAAACGACCATTTTTAATGTTTTCCCGTTGGCTAATTCGTCATTGCATTATATTAGGTTACGAAAATGTTCATAACTTTTTACTCAAAACTCAGATTAATGCAAAATTGGTGACATTGGAAAGATGATTCAAATACCTTTAATTTGATAGGTTATGAGTCACGTGACTTTTTATATTTTAAGAGATATAGTCGTTTGAAGCTCACCCATGTAGAATCTTACATCAAAACTTAATCGGTAAGGAAATTTTCAACTAAACTTTGTGGTAGGAGGTTCTAATGGTCATAATTGATATCCAAATGCATTCCCAAACTAAAGAATTTTCCTTTTTACATATATGGTCAATTTAAGAATCACCCAATACGACCTTACATGTAAATGAAGAATAGTTCGAGCCTTAACTCTAGAATTTTTTGTGTGTTGCAATATCCCCCCTTCGGATCATTCGTCCTCGGATGATGGTTAGAATGAGGATGGAAGGGAAAGGAGTTACCCTTACTATCTTTCTGACGTTTGAACTTTCCTACTAACATAGGCGGAACAAAATCATACAGTGAGCTCCCACAAAAGTATATGTCTATAGGACATAAATCAAGAACCATATGAGTTTGAGCAAGTTTACGCTCTATCTTAAGCTAGTTGATATAAGTCAAGGATATATGGGCACAAGGTAAGAATAGGAACACTATGCCTTAAGTGCTATGACTTGTAGCTTTGATGCTTAAAATATTTGTCAACTATGCTCTTCTTTCTTACTACCACACCTTATTGGTTGCACCTCATAGCTCCCACAAGGGTATATGAGTACTCTTACGAAGGTCTGAGTCTAACTATATGCTCTTACTATATTCAAGCTTAACTCGAAATCACGAAGTAATTAACATATGGTGATTATTCAAATCTAAATAACAAGATTCAGGTTATATACCTCTATAGAAAATCTCATCCCACAAATATTACTGCTTACCACAACATTCAACAAACCTCAAGTCTAAATCAAGAACCACCTAGTGCAACATGCATTCATCTACATGCTACCAACACCATATTCAAGTCTAGTACTGTAACCACTCCATGGACTCATACTAACCAATCCTTAAATGAATTCCTCATTCTCTCATCACTTATACCAACTGAAATTGCATGTATTACTACTAGGAAACTTACTTATTACTAATCGTAAAACTTATCTCCTTATTTATCTACATTTATAACCTTAGATGGAATAAACACACCATCATTATCACAATAAGAGAATAACAATCATCTTCTCTATCATCACAAAACTAATATCAACCACACCACTCTCAAAACTAAAAAGGATCATTGAAAGAAATTTAGGGAGAATAATCATAAGCACGATTCATTCGAGAATTCTGATATAAGAATATGCATTACATAACATTATCTTGCTAGCCATTGAGAGTAATTCATGGATTTGTGAGACTAAACATATTTGTGAGACATGATTGCATATATGAATAGGTTCATAGCATGATATTGATATCCATAGCTTTATGGAGTAAGATTGAGATCAATGAGCTAAAGTCTTTACCCCTCATTACGAAAATTAAGCATAGATGTAAATCTCTCTAAAGTGTATGAGCATAGGTCATGAACACAATTCTGATATAAGAAACATCATGATGATGTTAAAATGACTAAACTTTGAGGAATACGCTATAGTATGAATGGTGGGATGTACCTCTACAAATCTTCTTGAACCTCTTTCTAAGATGCTTCTATTAACCTCTTCTCATTGGCTTATAAGGTGGTTTCATTTAACTCTTAAGGATAAGAAAATAATGTTTACCTCAGCCTATTCCGCATTGACAGCTCAAATATACAATCTAGGAACAAATTGAAAATCATTAACTTAATTGGAACCTCGTCTTATTTACATACAATCTCGGTACAACTATGAATGCTATTGTTACCCTTATGACTTAGGCACACTTTACTGCCTTTATCTAAAAGTTAGGATCTCTCACTTGTACCACTTATCTTCATTGCAGCTAACATCTCAAATCCTCACCTACTTTATGTCAAGTCTACCACACTAGATCTCAAGACAAACATCAATACCCTCATGTTGAAATTCTTTTAATCACGACGGTCATCTAAAATTAAAGCTTAATGTTTCTTAATAAACTCGGATATTAATATGATTTCTAACTTACCATACAAACTTACAACTGCTAGATAAAATCTTAGAAACACTCGCCCACTAAAACCACATGACAAGTAGTCAATATTTATCTCCTTGCCTACATCCTTACATATTACTGCCATATTCCAATTCACAAATTAAGTATTATTTACTCATTAACTATACATCATTGCCTAATTAGTTGAATAACACTTTGAATATTATGGGCTCTCCCTCAAAAATCAAAAGACTACCTTAGATCTATCACCTCATGAATACTCCTTCTTTTCTATCCAACACCTTGATTAATGTTTCAAAGATACTTCATCCAATTCTAAGTGTCAACGATCGCTAGTCAGTATAATAACCCAACTAAATGAGTAGAGGTTGAATCCCACAGAGAGTAGCTTCCTTTGAATTCAAATACGAAAGTATGACAATGACCTTTGCAGCTGAGCAATACAACACTTAAGAGTTTCACAATCAAATTTCAAGATATTGTTACCAACCCACTTCAATTTAACAACAAGAAATAATCACATAACTAGAAAACACATGGGGGATTGACTAACCAACTATGGAATTCAACTGAATGGGTGTATATCATTACTGATAATGCTAATTTTTCTCGGGTAGAATGCACTATAAGTAAAGCAATTTTCTCTCGAACAATTACCTTATTTCCGTTGAGTTCTCTCAAACCTCAACACTATTCATATCCACTCTTGCGAGTAAGATACAAAGGATGGGTCTTGGGTTTCACTTTCTCAAGTTGAAATCGTCAAGACCCACTACTAAGGATGCCAAAATACTACGTTGGTTCTGTACTTCTCTCTCGAGCAAGCATAAAACTCTGAAATCTATCACACCAAAGATGCAATAATGAAGTTAAACCACCACAATCATTTAGACTCACTTTAGATTAACACCAACAATCACTAATCGATAACACCCATTTAGTAGAATGCAACAATTGGTCACATTGTCTAACCCCAAAGGTTAGGGTTTTAGCCAATCATGGTGAAAAAATGAAAATCAAACCCTGCCACGTTTTCCATAGCTGGTTAAATGAAATTTAAAAGTTAAAATTTACTAAAATCTTTGCTTTTACAAAATCTGCATGAAAAACCTTGCTAAAATCACTTGAAATCCCCAATGGTAGTGTTTTTGTTCTCAATCTTTTGTTCCTCGTGTTTCTAAATGTTTTTCTCTCTCTTGCAAAAATCAAATTATGAAAGTCTGATGTGTGGCTGTTTGGGATCAATCGATGAGGTAAGTTGGACTTCGCCGGCCGTTCGATGACTCGTCGACTTTCCTTCGTATCCCTTTCACTTTTTACCTTTTCTAAGTCCAACCACTGTAACTTTCGGTGAGCTAGATGGGGATCACCGAGTGGTTTCGCGATACGCCATTTTTCCTGTCATCTCGCCCATCAACATTTATCTGGATCTCTATCAGTATTTTTGGCAACCTGGTCATCAATCGGTGACGCGCCGAGTGGACTACTGCTCACTGAAGCTACCCCTCATCTAGCTTTAGCACTCTGTAACTTTAGGAGGTAGTGTGCCAACTTGGCGAATCGCCGAGTGACATCGGCGATCATCATGCTTGTTTTTCTCTTCTCCTTTTCGCTTGTGTTATCTCTATTGCCCATTTCTGTCGTAGCTTTGTTCTTCAATCCATATATCTGTAGATTGAGAGTTCTACATCGGTTGTTGGCATAAAATGAGCATTCAAGGACATTAAATCAGTATAAATAAAGCACTAAATGAGTCCAAATCTCAGACTCATCATGCCTACACTTAGTCGTTACCAACCCAATGACACATCATCATAACCTCATTTCTAGTTAAGGTATACTCTAACCCATCCTAACAAGTAACTCTTTCTCTACCTCCTATCATGCAATCTACAAAAACTCATCACTTCTTAGTCTACCAATAAGGGAAAACTTCTCATTAATAACCTATTGGGTCCATGACTATAATGACATAGCTTGCCTCATCGCTATCTCTTTTTCTTAGATTTCTGAACTTTGCATGCATTTTTCTAATTTAAGGGCACCTTCACTACTACTGCTCATAATCTTGTAACTCATACTACCTTTTAAGGTGAAAATACTACCCAAGCTCTAAAACACACTTCCTCATAAAGATCTTAACTAAAAACAAGGTTTACATAAGAGAATCTGAGAGTACATATAGTTTTTAGCTTGAACGGATGATTCATATGAATAAGATTGCATTATTTCGAAACTGTAACACCCCGTAATTTAGTGAGTTGGACTAGTGGGTTCTAGAGCCTTTGGTAAGAGTTTTGGAATGTCCTATGAGGGTTAAAACTTTTAAAAATGGTTTTCGTATTGAGAATAGGGGTTAAACATCCAGGTACAACTCTCCAAGGACCACCCAAGGGGTCTTTGAGGAGGACCCCAAACCAGTGCCAAAAATCTATCAAATTTGTGACCTACGGATGGCCACCTACGGCCAGGAGATCAAACCACGCCCCGTAGGTCGTGGGTGTGGGTCAAGGCCTGCACTGGCCTACAACTTCTAAGATTCAGACCCCAACCACTAGACTAAATGATGGACAGTAGACCCATCCACGGTCCGTGGATGGGTGATTTGTAGATGCTGCCAGTTTTGTGACTTTTAGTTTTAAGTTGGGGGTTTGGGATTTGATTAGTTAATTAATTAGGGGTTAAGGGAGGTCGGTTAGTCAGTTAATTAACCACCTATATAAGTATAATACACCCCTAAACTAATCATTTTAACTCATTCATCGAAATACCCGAAATAACTTCCCAAATATTCTCTCTCTAGAAGTGAAGGAGAAGAAGAAGAAGAAGACAGGAAGTTGGGGTAGCAACTTAGGGCGATTTTCACCATTGATTCAAGCTTTGTTTAGGGATTTGATTGAAGGTATGTGAAACTTAATCATCCATGGGTTCTTCCACCCATGGAGCCCCCATAGTTTCCCCACTTGTGAAATCAAAAACCCCATTCTAGCTAGGGTTGTGCTTGCATTGTGGGTAGGGTTTGGACGTGATTCCAATCTAGTGGCTAACATACAATTATGATTGAATTAGATTTGTTTAATGATATGATGATGATATAATGTGATTTCTAAGGTAAACCCAAATCTAAATTGATGAATGTGATAATTGTGGGTTGATGCCATTAGAGGTGAAATTGAAGGTTCATGAGTGATATTCCTAAATCAATGTTGTGTGTAGTAATTGGTCAATATTAGGAATACCTAGATATGAATTGAACTATACTCTATACTACATGATTGATCTTGACTTGTAAAGATGAAATTGAACCTTTAAGGTAAATTATGACTAGAATCACCTAGTATTAAAGAATGTGATTGAATGTCTTGTAATCTAGGTTCATAATACGCTTTCATGATGTAGAGTCATTGAGAATGAGGGGTCATAGTGATGAATGATGATCATTAGGCCTTAATCAAGAAGCTAATATGATTAATTTTAGATCCTAAGGCTTTGACAGAAAAACCTTCATATGAATCCAAGGCTAATAAATAAAATTGTGTTGAGAGACATTTACCTACCTAGATCACCTTATGAATCATATATGGTAGGAAGTGATAGAATCACTTAGGTCATGATGATATCCTTGTCAAATGAAGAATTCTAGACATGATGCTAAGAATGAATATTAACTTAACATGAAAGACGTCTCACATAGTAATGGTTCTAGGGTTGAAGGACTTCTCCTAACATATTGAACCAAAGGCTAGCAAGCTTTCATACCTAGGTAATGGAGGGTGATAGTTGCTCACAAATGGTCTAAAAGAGGTATTAGCATGGATTGGTTGTCAAAGACATCTTTCCATAAACTTGAGTCAAAGTAGAGATTTAATGATTATCTTGTGGGATTTATGCCTAGCACCGAGTATATTGAAATGAGATGGAGGTTCCCACCTAGTGGAGTTTGGGCTTTCAGGGAGGTTCCCACCTAGTTATGTTTGGGCTTCCCACATGGGATCTCTCACCTAGAAGAGTATTGGTTTCCCAAAGTGTCTCATGATATGGAAGTCTCACCTAGTTGAGTTTGGGTTTCTAGTGGCAATCTCCGTATCCCATAACTACATGCCCTGTAGGAAGTTAGCTAGTGGATCCGTCTAAGCTAACAAACCGATCCTACCTTGGCAAGTGGACCAACCCTTAATGGTGTGGTTCACACCATTGGAGATTATGTGATAACTCTTATGTTCTCATGTCAGTTAAGGTTATATACCAATTAAACAAGATTGGTAATGAACTAAGATTGTGCTCAATGTAGCATCTCCAAGAGTTCAAACCTCATGGGCTAAGATTATGCATAAAGTAGCATCTCCTAGAGTCCAATGTAAGTAATGGTCTAAGATTATGCTTCAAGTAGCATTTCCTAGAGACCAAACTAAATGAACTAAGAGTATGATTTAAGTAGTATCTCCTACAGTTCAAATATGATGAACTAAGATGTACTTAATATAGTATATCATAGGGTTCTAAGTAATGAGAGACTAAGACAACTTAGTGAAGGACCTCATAATGTTCAAGAATATAAATGGAGTTAGATATCCTTGAGTAGGGCCTCCTAGAGTCCATAATGATAATGAACCTAGAAATGCTAAAATAAGTATCTCACAGGGTCCAACTTTATAATGAACTAAGATTATGCTTTAAGTGGTATCTCCAACAGTTCAAGTCTAATGAACTTAGATTATGCTTTGAGTAGTATTTCCTAGAGTTCCAACATGTTGAACTAAGATGTACCTAGTATAGTATCTCTTAGGGTTCAAAACAAGAAGGAACTAAGATAGACTTAATAAAGTGTATCCTAGGGTTCCCATGCTTTAAAAGAGGGCTAGTCTCTAATTAAGGAACTTGAGTAGGATGACCTAAAGAAGTACTTAGTATGAGTAGTAGTATGGGGTGATACTCATGCCTTGCAGAAATATGACTAAAGGTTACCTTATGAGTGTTCTCTTACATGAGTGATGCTTGATGGATTGTTGCTATAGATGCCTTCCAAGATAGGACCGACTAGAAGCGATAATTCATTTGTCTACATGAAGTAAGACAATAGTGATACTAAAGGAGGGTGAATATGACTAGGATGTCTTCAAGGTAATGCTTCGTGTGAAGGGTAGTATGGGATGTCATTTATGCATTGCACAAATATGCCTTGAGGTTACTTAGTAGTATGGTACCCTTATGATAGAAAGGTTTAAGACTTAACTATGCCTATAGACCATGATTAGGATGACCAAAAAGAGATACTTGGCTTGGGTGGTATTATGAGATGTTATTCTTGCTTTGCACAAGTATGCTTTTGAGGTTACTTAAGAATGGTTCTATTATGGTATTTATGACCAATAGTCAATTGTGCTTATATTATTATGACTTATCTCCTATGCTCATTAAATATAGCCCTTTAGGCAGAATATAGCTCTCTTAGGCATCAACATAGCTTATAGACAACTCATAGCCCTCTTGGGCAACAACATGACCCTGTAGGAAGCACATAGCCTTCTTAGGCGTCAGTATAGCCCTATAGGCAACTCATAGCCCTTCTAAGCATCACTATAGCCCCGTAGGAAACTCATATCCCTTTTAGGCATCCATATAGCCCTGTAGGCAGAACATAGCCCTTCTAGGCATAGATCACATTCCTGCAGCTAACCACAATAGCCCCAAGGGCAACAATAGCAATCCAGTCACTAAAAGCAAGCAATTTAGTTATAAGTAACCTATACAAATATCCTCTAAGCCCTGTCCAACATAGGGACGCTACTAAATGAATAAGAATCCCGACAAGGGAGGATTATATCAACTCGAGCAACCAACAATCAACAATCACGGCTACAAGTATATCAAGGATAACAACCTAAATACATTGCTTCTAAGCCTTAAGGAACATGCCGTAAGTAGGGAATAGCCTTAACGTACCTTTTTTCGCTGAATTCACGTGTCCTAAAAACTTTAATCACAACCCCCTTGATACTACAACAAGGCAGGATCATAATCAACACAAAAGAATAGAAGATACAAAAAAAATCTGATAAAAGATATGTATTTCCGTCGCAATTTGTTATTTGCGACTTATCAAAGCTAGAGTCAATGAAAGAAGGGTCTTACCTTGATTATATGTTTGTAATACACCTCAAAACTTTAAAATATTCCCAAACCCCTATTGTCCAAACACCAAAGTACGCTATGCTAGGAAATTGATAAAACAAATTATACCATGTTGACGAGCTCAACGCGTAGAACAACTTTTATCGAGGACTTAAGTCACGAAAATCAGTAACTTGGCTTGTCCTAGAAGTGGGTTTTGTAGGTTTTGTGAGTTTTCTGGTTCTTCACTAAGGAAAATGAAGTAAAAATGAAGAAGAGTTGAAGAAGATGATATATATAAAGTTACACCGACCTAGGGGACCCACCTCACCTGCCTGTTTACGGAGTCTTGCAAAAACGTTAATATGTCTCCATTCAGAAGTAGTATGAACAAATGGGCTGATGCGTTTGAAACTAGACTTGTAGACCTTCGATTTCATAGGTCGCGAGGACCATAACTCTTAATAAATTTGAGAAAATGTTTGAGACATTTGACCCAAATTTCAGACAAATCTTTCAAATGGAATTTACGCTAACTTTCGCCAACTTTTATTTTGCCACTTAACTAATTTCAAAACCTGAGATACACACTTGAACCCTTAAAATATCACATAACACATCATTCTTAATTTATTACCCACTCTCCTGGTCTTACCACGAAGATATGAGTCAATTTATACATTTTGAAAAGTTGGGGTGTTACATCCATCCCCCCTTAGAAACATTCATCCTCGAATGAAAAATCTGAGTCATGCGGTTCAGTCCTTAGAATTTACCAAAATTTAGGCACTGTGTCCTTTGTAGATGTCACTATCCAAGAACCTGAAATGCAAAATTTCTAACCTAGGCGTCTCACATGATGACATAAATCGCTAAGCACTATAGCTCCACCATAACAGTGCGAGCAGATGTACAACGACAACCATAATAATAATAAGCAGTAGTGTATATATATATATTAAAAAAACAAATAGGTATCTTACCTTACTGCCCTAATATAAATTGATATGCCATCACCCTAGGGTATGAAACAAGTGAGGATATTTGGACCTTTTGTCATCCTCAGCTTCCCAGATTACCTCTTCCCTATTCATGTTTCTCCACAATACTTTAACCAAAGACACTTCTTTGGTCCTCAATCAATAGACCTGCTGATCTAAAATGCCTACTGGAGTTTCCTTGTAGGACAACTCCTCTATGATATGAACATCCTCAACTGGGACAATCCGAGAAGAGTCTCATATGCACTTCCGTAGCATCGATACATGGTAAACTGAATGAACAGATTTTAGCCCCGAAGGCAATTCTAACTCATAAGCCACTCGTCCTACCCTTCGAAGAATCCGGTATGGCCCAATGAATCTTTGACTAAGCTTTCCCTTATTGCCAAATCGCATAACACCCTTCATTGGTGACACTTTTAAGAATACCCAGTCATCGGCATAAAACTCTAAGTCCCTTCGTTGCACATCTGAGTATGACTTCTGTCGGCTTTGAGCTGTTAGAAACCTCTCCCGAATGACCTTAACTTGCTCCACTCTCTGTTGTACTAAGTCGAGTTCAATCAACCCTGACTCACCTACCTCAAACCATCCAATGGGAGATCTACATTTTTGCCCAAATAAAGGCTCATAAGGTGCCATCCCGATGTTGGAGTGATAACTATTATTGTATGCGAACTCTATAAGAGGCAACTGGTCATCCCAACTCTCTTTGAAGTCTAGCGCGCACGCCCGTAACATATCTTTGAATGTTAAAATTGTGCGCTCAGCCTGGCCATCTATCTGAGGGTGAAAGGATGTACTATGGTTAACCTATTTCCCAGTCCTTTCTTGAAGGACTTCCAGAAGTTGGCGGTTAATTGTGCTCCTCTATCAGAGATAATAGATATTGAGACACCGTGTAGCCTAAGAATCTCCCTAATATAGAGCCCTACATAGTCTTCAGCCGTAAAAGTAGCCCTGACTGGTAAAAAGTGGGCTGATTTTGTTAGTCTATCAACAATTACCCAAATAGAGTCAAACTTGCG
The DNA here is from genome assembly GCF_019186545.1 of Solanum stenotomum. Classification (NCBI taxonomy): domain Eukaryota; kingdom Viridiplantae; phylum Streptophyta; class Magnoliopsida; order Solanales; family Solanaceae; genus Solanum; species Solanum stenotomum. The sequence continues at coordinate 15,032,648 of NC_064291.1, read as the reverse complement.
ACGCGATCTAGGTAACCCTGTAATAAAATCCATATTAATTGCTTCCCACTTCCACAAGGTAATGGCTATCTCCTGAACTAGCCCAGTGAGCTATTGCTGCTCAACCTTCACCTGTTCGCAGTTAGGACACTGTGCCACAAACTCAGCAAGGTCTTTCTTCATCCCGTGCCACCAATAGAACTCCTTAATATCATTGTACATTTTCGTCGAACCAGGGTGAATAGAATAATGGGAATGATGTGCCTCTTACATAATCCGATGCGGNTGGCTATCTCCTGAACTAGCCCAGCGAGCTATTGCTGCTCAACCTTCACCTGTTCGCAGTTAGGACACTATGCCACAAACTCAGCAAGGTCTTTCTTCATCCCGTGCCACCAATAGAACTCCTTAATATCATTGTACATTTTCGTCGAACCAGGGTGAATAGAATAATGGGAATGATGTGCCTCTTACATAATCCGATGCGGAAGCCCTACAATAGTTGGAAAACACAATCGACCACTATATTTAAGGACTCCATCTTCTGCTATATCAAATCCTAAAGTTTGTTGATTCTGAGCCTTGGCTTTGAGTTGCTCTAAGATAGGATCCTCTTGTTGCCGTGATTTTACTTCTATAACTAGAGATGCTACGGTTGTGTCCTGAATTGTTACCCCGCTATCTTTTGCCTCTAACAATATGACTCCCAAGATAGCTAACTGATGAAGCTCTCGCGCTAGCTCACGCTTCTCAACATATAAATATGATAAACTACCCATAGATCTTCGACTGTGGGCATCAGCTACCACATTCTCCTTTCATGGATGATATAAAATGTCCACGTCGTAGTCTTTCAGTAACTCAAGCCATCGATTTTATCGCAGATTTAACTCTTTCTGTCTAAAGATATATTGAAGGCTTTTATGATCTGTGAAGATGTCAACATGAATGCCATACAAAAAATGTCTCTAGATCTTTAGCGCATTCACAATTGCAGCCAACTCTAAATCGTGGGTCGGATAGTTATTCTCATGCTTTCTCAACTGCCTTGAAGTATATGCGATAAACTTACCATGTTGCATTAGAACACATCCCAACCCAACACCAAAAGCATCACAATACACCGCATAGCCTTCTGAACCATCTATCACTGCAAGAACTGGTGCTGATGTCAACCTGTCCTTCAGCTCCCAGAAACTATGCTCGCAAGACTCAGTCCACTGGAACTTAGTTGTTTTTTGAGTCATCTTCGTTGATGGGGCTAAAATTGAAGAAAACCCCTCTACAAACCTTCTGTAGTACCGAGCTAACCCTAAGAAACTATGAACCTCAATCGGAGTCATGGGTCTGGGCCAAGTATTTACGGTCTCAATCTTTTATGTATCAACCGCAATGCCTGCATATGATACAATATGGCCTAAGAAAAATACAGAGTCCAACCAGAACTCGCACTTAGAAATCTTTGCATAAAGTTCTCAGTCTCAAAAAACCTGAAGGACTGCTCACATATGATTTGTATGCTTATCTTTTGAACATAAATACACCAAAATATCATCAATAAATACAATCACTAACAAGTCTAAATACGGGCTGAATATACTATTCATCAGGTCCTTGAACAATGTTGGGCATTAGTTAATCCAAAAGACATTACCAAGAACTCAAAGAGTCCATATTTAGTTCCAAAAGCTATCTTTGGAACGTCTTTCTCCCGAACTCGTATCTAGTGGTACCCTGATCTTAAATCAATCTTTGAGAAACACTTAGCACCTTGTAAGTGATCAAACAAGTCATATATCCTCGGAAGGGAATACTTATTCTTTATAGTTGCCTTATTCAGCTGTCGGTAATTGATACACATTTTTAGTGAGTCATATTTCTTCCTTACGAACAACACTGGTGCACCCAATGGTGAAGCACTAGGCCCAATAAAACCTTTATCCAGCAAGTCTTTCAGCTAATCCTTCAACTCCTTGAGCTCAACAAGAGCTATTCTATAAGGAGGGATAGATATGGGTTATGTACTTGGTAGCATATCGATAACAAAATCAATTTCCCGTTCTGGAGGGATACTAGTTAGTTCGTCTGGAAATACATCTAGACACTCATTAACTACCTGAATAGACTGAAGAGTCGGTGGTTCTGCATCTATATCATGAATGTGAACAAGATGATAAATACAACCCTTGGTAATCTTCCTCCTTAACTTAAGACAGGAAATAAACCTACCTTTCGGCGTTGCTGTATCACCTTTCCATTCTCGAACTGCCTCTCCTAGAAAGTGGAATATAACAATCTTTGTCCGACACTCAACATTAGCATAAGAAGACGCTAACCAGTCCATACCCATAACGATGTTGAAATCGACCATCTCTAATTCTACGAGATCTACAGAGGTCTGACGGTCGATAATGTCTACCGTGCAACCTCAATAGAGTCTCCTAGCAAGAATATACTCACAAAATGGTGTAGATACAATAAAGGATCGATCTAATGACTCTGCTACTATATATAACCTCCCGCAATAAATGGAGTAGTAACATAAGACAAGTAAATCCAGGATCTATCAAAGCATAAACACAATGGGAGCAAACAATCAATGTACCTATCACAACATCTAGTGATGACTCTTAGTCCTGTTGGTCGATTAATGAATATGTAGAGTTTTGTCCACTACTTGAACTAGATGTTTCCTCTCTGCCTCTGCCTCTACCTCTACGTGCTGAAGTTTTGGGTCCACGCCCTGTAGAATGTGCTGATGAGGAGGAACCTACTGTTGAACTGGTCGACTGACTTATACCACCCTCACCTATGGTAGGGCAGTTTCTCTACCCATGCCCCTCTGTCCACAAGAATAACAACTTGTGGAACCTTGTCTGCACCTCCCGAAATGCACCATACCGCAAGTAGCGCAATGCGGCGGGGATGTCCTAGCCTAGCCTGAACTCCTCTGCTGCTGCGAGCCTGATGCTCGTAAACCCTCATCTGGGTTTGACTGTTCCTGATGATCAAATCTACTACTTAGAACTATTGTGGTGGAGGTCTAGGTGGCTTAATAGAATATTGGGGTCTGGGACCACCCTGAAAAATCTCCCTGCGATCCAGCGGGCCTAGCCCTCTTCTGTCTCTCCCTCTCCTATCTCACTCGTATATTGTGTCGACGACCCCTATGCTCTGTGCAAAGGCCTGAATCCACGAGATATCGATATTATCATTTAGCTCGTTGGTAGAACTAGCCTCGATATAGTCTGAGTCAAGCCCTCCCACAAATCTATGCACCCTGTCATGCATCGTATCAACAAATGCTGGTGCATATCTAGCCAATCAATCAAATCTTAGCCCGTACTCTCGGACACTCATGCCACTCTGTCAAAGGTTCAGAAACGGGTCCACCCAGCCATCCCTAAACTCTCGAGGAAAATAGTGATCTATGAAAGCTTCTGTCAAACTATCCCAAGTGGGTAGAGATGTATCTTTTCCCCTAGATCTCTCCCAACTTTCATATCACAATACTGCATTATCACGTAATTGAAATGTTGCTAACTCAACTGACTCAGTCGTTGAGGCATGCGTGACTCTGAAGATCCTATGAAGCTGATCAACAAAGTGTTGAGGGTCTTCTCTGTGATCTGTCCCTGTAAATTGTGGAGGATTCAAGGCAAGAAATTCACGAACTCTTAAACATCCAGGCCCTTCAGAAGGTCCGACAACATCTGGCGCAACTGGTTGGCACTGTGCAACTACTAACTCTGCTAACATATATACTGCACTCTTGAAATCTTGATCAGATGGAATAGGAGGAACTAGAGGTGGTACTGCTGGTGGAGCTGGAAGTCTTGTAGCCCTCGGAGGCTCCTGAAGCTATGTAGAAGCTATAGGGGGCTGACAATATGTTTTCCCCTGAGTCTCACAATGGGCTACCTCCACCTGTGGTACCTTGTCGGTACCCTCGCTTGCAGTTGCATCTAGCCCTTGGCTAGTTGTGGTCTGTCTAGTTTCAGTCATCTCTATCTTCATACAAGTATCAATTATAAGCCAGAAACCTCAACCTTTAAGACATAGCTCTATAGCACGAGCTGAGCAAAAGAAGGATAGTCATTCTAACATGCCCGGTACCTTCTTGCTTATCGAATGTGGTGCACAACACATTTATAAATAAGACTCTACTAGACATGGCTTGCAAACTCCCTAGGATACGACGTTGCTCTGATACCAAGTTTGTCACGCTCCAAACTAAAGGGGCACAACTGGCTCCTAATGCAAAAACACAAGCACTAGCTGACCCTGCTCAACCATTTGCTACTAGCGCATGGAAGCCACACGCAATCAAGAAAACAAACAAGTATATCTTAGCTTAAAACTATTCCTTCGACCGGCAAGGCCCCTGTCAATTGATCTATAAAAGAAACAAATACTCCCAAGAGATGATATAATAAATAGCCAACTAGCACATAAGTGTTGATTGGGCCGTCAAGGCCACCATGATATCTATACCAAAACCAAAAGTAGGTATATATCAATACAATACAACAAACAACTCACAATCTTCAGCAAACCAACAACCTAGGCCAGTATGGCCATTACGTAGCTATACACCCCCCACACAAGTCTGCAAGCCTTTAAGAGTAGTAAAGATTAGCGGGACAGGGCCCCAGCCTACCCATAAAGATATATACAACAAAAGGTAACAAACCTCCCAACTCGGGCAGCTTCGAAGGAAAGGAGCTAGCCAACCGGATAAAAGCTAATCGTGTGGCTGAGGAGGTCTACTCGGTCGTCTATCAGGACCTACATGCATGAATGCCGCACCCCAAGGCAATGGGGCGTCAGTACAAAATAATGTACAGAGTATGAAAGGCAATAGACTATGATAAGATATCCTGATATGCTGGAATAATCTAATAAATAAATCAAGGATAAGATAGGTGTACTAACCTGCTCCTAAATCTAAACTTATTAAAAATAATAAAATAACGACCTAACCAAGCCCCATAAGCTCGGCAGGTACGAACATCACACAAAACCACCTACTCAGGTCCCCATAAGCCCCAAAGGTGCCACTCAGCCTATATACCCCTATCGGTAGTCCCCTAGCCCCGTAGGCAGTCACATAGCCCTGTTAGGCATTCATAGAGCCCCGTAGGAAGAATATAGGTCTCTTTGGCATCAACATAGCTTATAGATAACTCATAGCCCTTTTAGGCAACAACATGACCCTATATGAAGCACATAGCCTTCTTAGGCGTCAATATAGCCCTGTAGGCAACTCATAGCCCTTCTAGGCATCAATATAGCCTCGTAGGCAACTCATAGCCCTTTTAGGCATCCATATAGCCCTTTAGGCAGAACATAGCTCTTCTAGTATGGATCACATTCCTGCAGCTAACCACAATAGTCCCATGGGCAACAATAACAATCCAATCGCTAAAAGCGAGCAATTTAGTTATAAGCAACCTATACAAATAGTCTTTAAGTCGTGTCCAACATAGGGACGCTACTAACTGAATAAGAATCCCGACAAGGGAGGATTATATCAACTCGAGCAGCCAACAATCAACAATCACGGCCACAAGTATATAAAGAATACAAACACAAATACATTTCTTGTAAGCTTTAAGGAACATGCCGTAAGTAGGCAATAGCCTTAACATACCTTTTTTGCTGAATTCACGTGTCCTAATAGCTTTAATCACAACCCCCTTGATACTACAACAAGGCAGGATCATAATCAACACAAAAGAATAGAAGATACAACAAAAATCCGATGAAAGATATGTATTTCTGTCGCAAATTGTTATTTGCGACTTATCAAAGATAGAGTAGATGAAAGAAGGGTCTTACCTTGATTATAAGTTTGTAATACACCTCAAAACTTTAAAATATGCCCAAACCTCTGTTGTCCACACACCAAAGTACGGTATACTATGAAATTGATAAAACACATTATACCATGTTGATGAGCTCAACACATAGAACAATTTTTGTCAAGGACTTAAGTCACGAAAATCAGTAACTTGGCTTGTCCTAGTGGGTTTTGTAGGTTTTGTGAGTTTTCTGGTTCTTCACTAAGGAAAATGAATGAAAAATGAAGAAAATTCGAAGAAGGTGATATATATAAAGATTCACCGATCTAGGGGACCCACCTCACCTGCCTTCTTGCGTAGTCTTGCAAAAATGCGAATATCTCTCCAATCTAAAGTCGTATGAACAAACAGGTTGATGCGTTGAAAACTAGACTCGTAGACCTTCGATTTTATAGGTCGCGGGGACCATAACTTTTAATATATTGGGTGAAAACGTATGAGACATTTGACCCAAATTTCAGACAAATCTTTCAAAAGGAATTTACGGTAACTTTCGCCAGCTTTTTTTTTTCCACTTACCTAACTTCAAAACTTGAGATACAACATTTGAACACTTAAAATATCACTTAATACATCATTCTTAATTTATTACCCACCCTCCTGGTCTTTCCACAAAGATACGAGTCAATTTATACGTTTTGAAAAGTCGGGGTGTAACACCTTGAGTATAAAGAGTCGAATGGATATGAGAAATGCACGAATTAGAATAAATTCCTTATGAAAATTCTACTGCATGATTTAAAGTATGAAAGAAGGTAAACTTTTCCTAAATGTCTGTAGTCCTTCATTTATAGTAGTGGGGCCCTCCCAATTATAATTAAGATCCTACTTGGCACGGCTTCATACAGACCCTAGGATAATTGAACTATGTTCTATGATACCAAGTTTGTCATTACCTAAGCCTACACCCTGGACGTTGATGGCAGTCCAGAACCATTGCTGGACCTCAAGAGAACCCTCATCTTGGCTGACTACAAGTGGAAGACTAAGTCTAGCATACATATGCATCAAATTGAAAGAAACGTGTAAAACAGTTTACTGAATCTCAAAACATCGTTGAATATATTGTGTATAAAACATAAGTTTTAAATGAAATATCTGAAACTTAAAGACTATCTTAAACTATCAATCTATGAAGTCTCTACTGTATAAATATGAGAGTTGGGACAAGACACGTGATTCTTCAAAAGAACTACTATTGACAACTCATAAAATTGGAGTCCTCTAGAAGCAATGAGGTCTTACTCAAAAGCGGATGAAGTGATCTTAACAGACTCTTGTTGAGGATTCTAAAATCTAGTTTCTTCATCATTAAAAGATGCAGGTCGAATGAAATTACTATATTTAATGTACGAGTATATAATATAGTTGAATAACAAATAAATGAATAAAAGGACTACAATAGATATAGATAAATACTGAACTAATTCAATGCATGAACATGAGGAGAAAACCATTTAAGCTTTACAATAAAATATATAATGGAAGAAACATGAAAATAATATACTTTACTTGTGGAGTGTTTCTCTAACCGAAAATTATTACCATGAGCGTGACAATGATACAACGTTTCACATCATGTTGCTAGGGACATCCTATACTTTGCCAAGATATAGCATGATATCGTGACTATGGATTCATCTAATTGGCCTTCTCAGAGGTTGTGAGGAGTCGCATGAAGAATCAATGCTATCCTATCCTACGTTGGCTACGTAGTTCTGTGGGACTTCCAAATCATAAAAGACTAATAACCCAATTCGGTGCTCGATACTACTCCAAAAATATGTGTTATAACTTTATGCTCAATGTTAGAAAAAATAGACTTCCTCTGGTTTAAGATAATTGCTCAAACTATCCTCTTAAAAGAGGTAACTACTCTTGAAATATCTTTGAACTCATAACTCATTTAGAAATCAAAGTTTCTCTTTTATCAATGTAAAATATGATATCTTTGGGAATACTTAGTTCGCTTATACTATTACTCAATTCATACTTAAAAACTCTTTCTCAAAAATATATCGAAACCATATTGTGATATGATTATTGATGACTCGGGAAGTCATACTGCACAGGTATTGATGCTTTATTTAGATACCATACTGCTTAAACAGTGATGACATACTCTATTGTCATACTAATCATGTTATAAAAAATCTTTCTCATAACTCATTTTACTTTCACAAAAAATCAGTTTTAAAACTCAAATGTAGGCTTTAAAAACCATCTAAAAAATTATAACTCAATTCATAAGGTTCATGCGGAATTAGAGACATGAACGACTCTACTTGAGGGTCTTAATAGCAATATGGAAACTCAGTACTCAAAACTCAAGAACGCAAGAACTCAAGGACACTACTCATCTCAAGAATATTCAATTCATAGGGCTCATGTTGAAATATAGACATGAACGAATCAAATCAAGAAACTTAATGCATAACATATAGAAATTAAAAATAAAGAATAGAATTTCAATAAGAAACAGGAACTCGAGAACTCAAAATCAACTCATCTCAAGAATACTTAAATCTAGGGGTAGAATCCTAGATTTCTCTTTTACAGATTTGAAAGTTAATGTAGGGTGTGAGGACGAACTAGTCAAATACTATGATAGCCTTGCATAACTGGAAGAACAAGGTTCTTGAAGAATCTCGAAAAAGAACTTGATTACGATCCTTGAAACCCTATCTTGAAGAAGAACAATCAAAAAAACATTTCTTGAGATTCTTGAATTAGTTTCTTGAAATCTCTATGGCGAAGAATTATGATTCTCATTAGTGATTCATAATTGTATGGAGGAATATAAGTTGGAAAGAATATAATTATTGGAGAAAGACTTACTTTGGACAAGAATCTTGAAAAAGATTTAAAGAATCTTGAATTTTTTTTCCTTATGGTTTGAAAGAGAAGAAATAATGGATTAAGATATGAAAATCTGATTGTTTTGATTTTTTAATTATCAAGAAATTCGTTTACTTAGAGGTAAAAAGACAAAAACGACTATTTTAATGTTTTCCCGTCGGCTAATTCGTCACTGCACTGTATCAGGTTACTAAAATGGTCATAACTTTTTACTCAAAACTCAAACTGACGCAAAATTGATGATATGGGAAAGAAGATTCAAATGCCTTTTAATTTGATATGTTATGGGCCACGTAACTCTTTATATTCTACGAGATATGGTTGTTTGAAGTTGACTCAAGTAGAATCTTACATCAGAACTTAATTGGTAAGGAAACTTTCAACTCAATTTTGTGCTAGAAGTTTCTAGTGGCCATAACTGATATCCAAATTCATTTTCATACTAAAGAATTTACCTTTCCACATATGGTCAATTTAAGAATCAGTTGATATGGCCTTATATGTCAATGAAGAATAGTTTGGGTCTTAAGTTAAAATTTTTTGGAGTGTTACATATTACCCCCTGAACTCATTTTTTTTGTATTTTGTGCACCTTTTATGTTGACGTGGCACCTTCAACCACACAAGTTGGTTGTGTTTGAACACACTCTCCCGTCATGTGTACAAATATTTTTTCTACTTTTTGATTAAAAATTATTTTTAAAAATAAATAAATATTTATAGAATTATTATCTTAATTTATAAAAAAAAATTGAATTTATAAAATTTTTAAAAAACATATTCTTATTTTATTTATCTTTTATTTAAATTAATTTCATACAAAAAAATTTTACCTTGTATGAAAACTTTTTTTTAACCTAAATTCATTGTTTTTTCTCTTTTATTTTTCTATTGGTTTTATTTTCTTTGTCTTTCGTTTTAATTTGATTTCAAATATAATTCTAAATGTCTTGTATATATAATAAGTTAATTTTGAACGTATTCCAAAATAAGTGAAGAAAATCAAATGAAACATAAAAAATTAAAGGACAAATTTGAATTTCGTTTTTAAAAAAATACACATAATTTTTAAAAATTAAATAAAAGTGAAAATACAATAAATTAATTTAAAAAATTAAAGTGAAAAGAAATTAAAATAAATATTTTACAAAGAAAGAAATAAAGATAATTAAATATATATAAGTTTTAATAACAATAAATATGTGTACTAATTAATTATAAATTTACCAATAAAAAAATAACATGTGTCTAATTTGTGCACTCATCATTTCCCTTCAAAAGAGTGAGCACACTCTTTATGACATGTCAGCGTTTGTGATGAATTTATTTCATTTTAAATTAGTTTATGGGTTAATTGGTCTGTAGTTAAGTTTAGGTGTGTGTCTAAGATTTCGGTCATAGTCTAAGAGATATTTGTGTCTTATCCCATTATCCTAGATTAACTTAATTCTATCATATTCTATGGCAATTATACATAAAATTTAAACTCATTTACTTATAGGTAACCTAATTGTATAACAATTCTAGCAAATCTGTTTAATTAGTAAAATATGTTCAGTATCTCCTCTCCATCTACCCAATGCCTCCAACCCCTACCCCTTGACCATCCCACCTATGCCATCCCTGAACCTCAACTACTTACCCACATAATATTTTGGTAGATTAGATACATATATACACATTCTTGACATAATTTATTTTAATATACTTACCAAACACTAGAAAACAAATAAGAAACCAGTTTGTTTTTGTCAAGAAAATATTTTTTTAAAAAGATTTTCCTTCATACCAAACACACCCTTAGAAATAAATCATGTTGTCACGACCTGAGTCTACACCCTACACGTGGCCAACAATCGAGAACCATTTCTGGTCCTCAAGCAAACCCTCATCCTGACTAACTACAAGTTGAAGACTAACTCAAACATACAAAAGCTTAAAACTAAAATAAATTCAAAAACTCAAATACTCAACTTTATAATCTGAACATTACTCAATAGATAAGCTCAGAGATTGTACAAACAACTCAAGGAAGATACATACTAAAAACTACTTAACTTTGTCTATCTATTAAGCCTCTACTATTACAGAAAGATATCAGGACAAGACCCACGACATCTCAAAACTACAAACTATAAGGTAAAGGTGAAATTCTCTAGAATATAAGAAGGCTAACCAAAGCTAACTGGAATATCACATTACCTCCACGAAACTCCTGTTGATGATCCTGAATACATTTATCTGCATCTTGAAACTATGCAGGCCAAATGGCTCAGTACATGGAATGTACGAGCATGTAAGGGGAATTCTAAAGCATAAACACAAGCTTGAACTTGATAAAAAGGAAACATACTTACCTCTTCTCAACTCACTCAACTAAACTCAACTCAAAGATATGATACTCAACTAAAAGGTACTCAACTCAAGATGATAAAGCAACAATACAAGATGCAATATATGGAAAACTTTTAAAACAATAGATAATTACTCAATTGTATTGAAGAATACAATAATAAATCAATTTGTATAAGAAAATGCAATATAACTATGTGGGAGATTCTCTAACTGAAAACCATCACTATGAGCTATGTGATGATACAACGTCTAGCCCACACTGCCAAAACTGTCATATACTTTGTTGGGGTGTAGAACCTACTACTAAGTGGATCCCCTAAGCTATGCTTAAAATGCAATAAGGAGTCATCTAAAATGTATGACCCTTTACCCATGTTGACATACATGGTTTATGGGGGCAGTAAGTTGTATGAACTCTTCCCCATATCGGTGCTCAATACTACACAATAAATACTCATGCTCATATGTTTAAAAACATACTCTTCCTATGGTTTGAGATAATAGCTCAAACTATCCTCTTAAAAGTGGTAACTGCTCTTGAAATATCTTTTGAACTCATAACTTATTTAGAAATCTCAATGTAAAAATTGATACCACTAGGAATATATAGTCCCCTTATACTCTTACTCAATTTATACTTGAAAACTTTCTCAAAAATATATCAAAATCATATTTTAGTGTGATCATTGATAACTTGGGAAGTCATACTGCATAAACATTGATGGAATATCCAGATACCATATTTCTTAAACATTGATGGCATAACTAGATACTATACTGCTTAAACATTGATGACATAGCTAGATACCATATTGCTTAAACATTGATGATATACTCAATTGTCATACTAATCATCTTTTGAAAACTCTTTTGGAAATTAGTGTCTCCTCCCTGCTTAAATATAAAAACATTTACTCTTGGGAATACTTAGTTCCCATATATTCATTTGGAAAAAATGAACTCAACTCTACTCTTTTTTTAAACTCAAGTGCTCAAGTCTTAAAACAAGTTTAAAGTGATTGTAAAAGACTTCTAAAATTTGAGTTCATGCTGGATTATGGACGTGAACGACTCAATTCGCGATTTCCAATAACCATATATATAGAACTCAATACTCAAAACTCAACAACTCTTGCACTCAAGGACTCAATAATACTACTCATCTCGAGACTACTATACTCATATGTTCATGCAAAATTATGGGCATGAGCTAATCAACTCAGTGACCTTCATGGGTAGCAGGTAGTAGCCCCATGATTAGGAATATAATCCCAAAATGATTAGGAACACAATAATGAAGACATAGAACTTGAAGATACTACTCCTCTCAAAGATACTCAATTGATGGAGTTCATGCATAATTTATGGGCATGAACGACTCGACTCTAGGGTCTAAATAACAATATGGAACTTATGTATATGACTCTTCTCATTCTCATACTTACTTCCTCAAAACTCAATTTAAAACTCAAGAGTTGGTTTCGATAAACTTCTCAAGATTTATAACTCAAATTAGGGTTCATTCTGAAATATAAACATGAACAAATCAACTGTAGGATCTCAATGACAATATATGAACTTAATATTAGGAATAGAATATTTAAAAGAAACATGAACTTAAGAACTCAAAGCAACTTATTTCAAGAATACTCAAATCTAGGGAAATAATCCTATATTACTCTTTTACTAATCTGAAATTAGATGTTGTGTGTGAGGACTAACTAGTTCAATATTATGATAGCCTTACATACCTGGAAGAACAAGGTTCTTGAAGATTCTTGAATAATTCTAAAGAATCATGAAGAAGAACTTCAATAAAACACTTGAAAATCTAGTTTGAAGGTAAACGATCAAGAAAAACTTTTTTGAGATTCTTGAATTAGTTTCTTGAAATCTCTATGGCCAAGAGTTATTATTTCATTAGTGATTCATAATTGTATGGAGGAATTTGAGTTGTAAAGAATGGAATTCGTGGAGAAAGACTTACCTTGGAAAAGAATCTTGAAAACGATTGAAAGAATCTTGAATGGATCTTCTTCTTTGATTTTTCCTTATGGTTTTTCCCTAGGGTTTGAGAGAGAAGAGAATGATGGATTAAAAGATGAAAATATGATTTTTTTTGATCATTTTATTAGTCAAGAAATTCGTTTAGAGTTTTCTTGAAGGTAAAAAGACAAAAAAGACTCTTTTTAATGTTTTCCCGTTGGCTAATTCGTGATAGAACTATATCAGGTTACTAAAATGGTCATAACATTTATACTCAGAAATTGGATTGATACGAAATTGGTGGCGTTGGAAAGTAGATTCAAAGACCTTTAATTTGATAGGTTATGGTCCACGTAAGACTTTATATTCTACGAAATATATGGTCATTTGATGTTGACCCAAGTAGAATCTTACATCAAAACTTAATCGATAGGGAAACTTCAAGAACACTTATCAAGAACTCATCAACAAATTAAATTGCTCAATATTTATGGATAGATTCGCAGAAGCAACTCATGATTTGCGTGTGGGCGAACAAACTCAACAGTATGGAAGATTACATACCTCAAAGAACTAGGTTCTTGGCAAAATCTTGAATTTCTTGAACGAACGCTTCAAATTTTGAACTTTTTCTCCTCTTAAATCTTCTCTAAAAACCCTAAAAGGTTTTGGGGATTAATGAAACTGATTCTAATCAGTTTAGACACTTAATTGGGTGTAATTCACATTTAGAATAAGTGGGGGTAAGGAAAACACTAAAATACTCCTCCTAATTTTGGGTAACTTTCCTTAAATGGACAACCTGACTTCAAAAGGGCATATCTCCCTCATACGAGCTTGAAAATTAGCAAACTTGGTGGCGTTGGAAAGAGGACTTAGAGAGATATCATTTGATATATTGTGGGTCTCCTGACTCATCCTATACTGAAAGTTATGGTCGTTCGAAGTTGACTGAAGACTTAAAAGAACTGAGGAATGAATTTTCTTTAATTCTTTTTGGAACTAGTGGTGTCATATCTAGTGACCTGACCTTAATACTTAAGAAATTTTAAATTCCTTGGTAAAATTCTACCACAACGAAAAAGGGCTCGAGTCGTAGTTCAAAAATTTTCCGGGTTGTTACTGTATATCCCCTTTGGGATCATTCGTCCTCGAATGACGGGTTGAATGGTTATGGAATGGGGTTACTCTCACTATCTCTTCTGACTCATTAACTTTCTTAATAGCACAGGCTGGACTGATTCGTACCAAAAGTTGGGACCTTTCTATAGCACCTAAATCAAGAACAATGTTAGTGTGAACATAGTCACACTCTCTCTGAAGTAACCTTATCGGAGACAATGGAAATCTGGGAAAGAAGTAAGAAGTAAGAATAGGAATACCATACCTGGGGTAATATGACTGCTAAATATTAAGCTTAGCAACACTCCTCAAATACGCTCTTCTTTCCTTATACCATACCTCATTGGTTGTAGTTCATATTTCCCTCAAGGGTACATGACTTCTCTTACCAAATCCTGAGTCTAACAACACGCTTTTACTATATTCAAGCTTAACCCAAATCCTAAGGTTCGGTTTTTATACCTCTCTCTAGGGAGTCTCATCCCAAGAACATTACTCTTTACCGCCTTATTTAATCAACATTGGGCTCATATTAAGAACTACCTCATGTTTAACAACACCATGTTCAAGCTTAGTATTCTAACAACTCAATGGACTCTTACTAACCAACTCCTGAAGAAGTTCTCATTCTCTCAACATCCCTGCCATACCATCCAAAAATTCCCCCTTTACTGTTCGGGACCAACTAAGGGCTCTCATTTAACTATTTTTCATAGTAAAGCGTCATCCTCATCTTCCTCCTCATTTATAAACTTAGATGGAATAATCACACAATCATTATCACGATGAGAACATTAACATTCTTCTTCTAACATCACTCCACTACTAAAAGATCTCTGAAAAGATATTTCCCATACTTTTTTGAGCTCATTACTATCTTATTCTCAATACTTGACATGATTTCTCATCTTATCATCTCCCCCTTAGGTCTAAAGCTGACACTTGGAAGCTATGGACATATTCACAACTTAAGTACTATTTGCTCACTTATTATACCTCATTATTTATTCGGTTCTATAACCTTTGGAACATCATGAACCTCTCAAACAAATCATAAGCCTTGCTTAGGTCTATCACTATATGAATATTTGTTCTCTTATTCAAAACATATAGTTAGTCTCCTCTAACACGATGGCACATCGACATCAACTCTATTTTGGTTAAAATATATTCTATCTAATCATGACTAGCAACTATTCCTATTCCTTCTATCACGAACTCTCTTCAATATTATTATTCCTTATTCCACTCATAAAGGAACACATCACGTATAACTAACTGGGTGCATGATTGTATTAACATAATTTGCCCCATCACTATCTCATTTCCTTTGATTAATGAGCCTCTGCATACTTTCCTCTAACTCTGGGCACTATCACAGCTACTGCTCATAATTTTGTAACTCATGCTACCTTTTTGGATGAGAATACTACCCAAGCTCTAAACATACTTCCTCATAAGGATCTCAGTTGAAATGGGGCTTAGAGAAGAGAGTACAACTCGTTTTTAGCTCAAATTCATGATTCACATAAATATGAGTGCATTTTCTCAAACTCAACAGTTAACTCACTCCCACTCTTCTCTCAAGCCCCTCTAGAGTCTCATGACTTCCTCAACACTTTGCTAAGAGCAACTCATCGATAAAAAAACTGATTTTGCTTTTGAGCCACCTCTAGTATGAGGGGTAGTCGATGGATATGCTAACACATGAGTTAGAATAAGTCTCTATGACATTGCATGCTTTAGAGTATGACAGAAGGGAAACTTTTCCTAAATGTTTGTAGTCACTTATTTATAGAAGTGGGGCCCTCACAACCATAAATAAGATCCTACTGACACAACTTCATAGACACCCTAGGACAGTTGAAATTTGTGCACTGATACCAAGTTTGTCACAATCCGAGTCAATACCCTGGATGTCGCCAACAGTCGATAACCATTTCTGGTCCCCGAGCAAACCCTCATCCTTGCTGACTACAAGCGGAAGACTAATTCAAGCATATAAAAGCTTAAAACTAAAATAATTCAATAACTCAAATACTAAACTTTAATATATTCTGAACATTATTTAATAGATGAGCTCAGAGTTTGTACAAAAAGCTCAAGGAAGATATATATTGAAACTACTCAACTTTGTATATCTATTAAGCCTCTACTATTACAGAAAAACATTAGGACAAGTGTAACACCCCAAAAATTAGTAGCTAAACTAGAGCTTAATGTGAGGGTTAGAGTCATGGATGTAATTCCAGTACTTAAAATAGAGGATTTAATGTTATAACGTCTAGGTACTACACCTCAAGGACCAACCATGGGCGCTTGAGGAGGACCACTGGAAACTGCCTAAAAATAGTGAACCATGGTAGGACCCATGCCCCGTGGACAGGTCCACATCTCATTGGTGGAGTCGTAGGTCCAACCCTAAAATTTAGACGCCCAAAACCCAAACCATGGTTCACCAGCACACATCGTGGTTCCAACCACATCCCGTCAGTGTGGTCTCATGGATGGTGACCTCAGAGTAGTTTTAGAGGTTAAGCTTAGGGGTATTTTGGGTCTTTCCTGTTTTAATTAATATTAGGTGGTGTTGTTTTAGCCTAATTTAGACCACCTATATAAGGATTTTAGACCCCTAAATCAAGTAATTCAACTCGTTATTCTTGAAATCCAAATCAATTCCAAAAACTTCAACCTCACCAAATATTCTCTCTCTAGAACAAGAAGAAGAAGGAAGTTAGAGATAGGGTTCAAGGAGAAGGGTTCTTCACATCAAATTCATTGTGATTCATTGATAAGGTATGGTAATCCTTCATCCATGGATATCTTTCATCCATGGAGTCCCTTAAAAAGTCCAATTTCAAATATAGAGATCCCCAAAAACTAGGGTTTGAATGATTCTAATGCTTGAATTAAGTTATATTATGTATGAATTGATGATTCCTTATGGTTTTTAGGTTGTAATCCCCAAGAACCCATGAAATCCACATATTTCCCAATTATGATCTTGTGATGTGGGTTTGTTGATGAAAGAAGAATGTTATGAGATTGTGAATGTAGTGATTGGGTGACTTTAATTATGTTGATATCCAAGTCTATTGTAGTGAATTCTAGATTTTCTGATTTGATACGAGCTTTGACCCTTGAAAGGGTAAAATATGATAATATGCATGATTTATGATGTTTTTGTTTATGCTTTAAGAACACTTTGAGAGTGAAGTGTCTATGATTATGATCTAGTTGTTGTGTGATTGAAAGGCTATTCTCATGACTCATAACTAACATGATGTGAATGATTTTCTCACGTAATGATGATTCTATGGTTTAAAGTCTTTCTCACCTAATTAAATCTTAGATATACATGTAGACATGGACAGTCAAAGGTTTCCTCACACATGATCTAATGAGCAATCCTAATGAACTATCTCATATTAGTTGTCAAGGACATCCTTCCATGAGATATGAATTAAGTTAGACTTAATAAGTATTTCGTGGGAATCATGCTTAGCACCTAGTCGATATTGACAATGAGATAAAAGCTCTCCCATTAGTAGATGTTGGGTTTCTTGAAGAGGTCGCATGAGATGGAAGCTCTCCCGTTAGTTGAGGCCGGGTTTCTAGTAATAATCTACTTATTCCGTAAACTACGTGCTCCCGTAGGTCATTTAGCTAGTGGATCCACCTATGCTAACAAACCATGGTTCTACCTTAGGCTAGTAGGACACCCTTTTTCGGAGTGTGTAAAACTGGGGGATCATGTATAGCTCACATGGTCTCATGTCGGTTAAGGCTTATTCCCACAACAACAAGAACAAAAATATGAATTATGAACTATGGTTACTCAAGAATATTTTATATTAGCTTTCATGGTTTTAAAGGTTATGAATATGAATCTTGTCCTAACGAGGTTTACTTTATATGGGTGAGATTTATAGGGTCTTATTCATGCATTGCACAAATATGCTTTGAGGGTGTTTATGAAGTGTTTCTCTTATGTTATGATGATCTATGTATTGACTATGTTTATGACTTATGCTTTTCCACTATCTCTATGATGATGTTTAAACTTGGTAAATTGCATGCTTTCAAATAAAATGTCCCTTTTAGCATGTCTTCAATGTTTTTATGCATGGCTATCATACTTGGTGCATTTTTGTACTAACGCCTACTTTGCCTACATTTTTCCCAAGTGTAGGTCCAGTTTTCGACATGATCATTCTAGTGGCTAGAACTTGGAATTGAGTATCATCCGAGCTTGTTAGGGAGTCCTAATTGTTTGAGGACAATTTTTTCCTATGTTGTAGTTCTTTTTATGTACTTTTCCTTTTTGGACATGTTGTATTGGCTAGGGCCAATTTCATTGAAAGATTGTAATAGATGGCAATATTAACACTTAGTGTCTAGATTTCTTCTTTCATTTATTAAAAATTTAGACTTGAATTGTGTTTTAACTCTAATTGTTCTATTGTTTATGTTATGAGGACTAAGTGGCTTGTATGGATTCCTTCGGGGTTCTATATGCCATGTTACATCTACGGGGTACCCCTGGGTCATGACAAATTTAGTAATTATAGAACAAGATTTAGAGTGATTCTAGGATGATGTCTCATAAGCCACGTCTAGTAGAGTCTTGTTCATGAGTGTGAAGCGCGGAACATTTATGAATGAGAGACTACAAGATGATTAGGAAACTTCACTTTTTCAGTACTCTAAGTCATGACATAGAGTTTAACTCTATAAGATCTCTCTCCTAATCTTTGCCCTATGTTATTCAGGATATGAATACTAGAAGGAATACTAGAAGGATGGAGGGTGACAATGTGGAACAAGGAGCTCCTCATCAAACTCATCAAGCTTTGGTTGATCCTTTGGGTGAGAAAATGACAAATACGAAGGTTAGGTTGGCTTTTCAAATATGGGCTCAAGCTTTGGTGACTCAAGCCAATAGAGAAGTTGTAGCTCCGGTGCTTCAAGAGTGAGGGATTTTATGAGAATGAACCCTCCTAAATTTTCGTCTCCAAAGTTGAGGAGGACCCTCAAGAGTCTGTCGATGAGGTCTACAAGGTACTATCTATTATGGCAGTGTCTCCACAAGAGAAGGCGAAATTGACTGCTTACCAACTAAAAAGAGTTCCTCAAGTATGGTATGATCAGAGGAAGAAGGCAAGGCCGGTGGGAGCGGGTCTTGTAGATTGGGAAATATTTAAATCAACATTTTTGGATAGGTTCTTTCCCTTAGAGATGAGGGAAGCAAAGTCCCAAGAGTTCATTAACCTACATAAAGGAAGTGTTAGTGTGAAGGAGTATGCCCTAAAGTTCAATCAATTGTCTAAGTATGCTCCATCTATGGTTCTGGATGCAAGGGCTAGGATGAATAAGCTTGTGACGGGTATATCCGATATGGTGGTGAAAGATTGTCGTACCGCCATGGTGGTGAAAGATTGTCTAAGTATGCTCCATCTATGGTTTCGGATGCTTGGGCTAGGATGAATAAGTTTGTGACAGGTATATCCAATACGGTGGTGAAAGATTGTCGCACCGCCATGCTCATTGGTGACATGGACTTCTCTTATCTCATGGTCTATGCACAACAAATTGAGGATGAGAAACTAAAGGAGAAGTCTAGGGAGGTAAAAAAGGCTAAGACCGGTGATGGGAATTTCTCTAATGCCAAATTTAATGGACATGGTCGTCCCAAATTTTGACAAAGGTTTTCTCGTCAAGGTTTCTCAAATACTCCTCCTAGGTTCAATAAGGATAGGGTGTCTAACCCAAAATCTCAACGAGGAAATGGAGGTTGTTCTTCTTTTGCTAGATCTACATGTGCCAAATGTGGAAAGAAATATGATGGTAAATGCCTAGCCGGCACCGATGGATGCTTCAGTTATGGGAAGAGTGGACACAAAATGAGAGATTGTCCAACAATTTCGGTTAAAGAAAGAGAAGGCAAGCAAGCTCCTCTTAGCGGTTCAAACTCCAATGCTCCAAAGAAAAACCGCTTCTATGTTCTTCAAACCCGAGGTGTCCAAGAGAGTTCCCTGGATGTAGTGACCGGTATGTTAGAAGTCTTTCTTCTTGATGTGTATGCCTTGTTAGATCCCGGTGCTACTTTATCTTTTGTGTCGCCCTATGTGTCAAAGAGGTTTGATGTTCCTCTGGAAGTGTTATTATAACCTTTTTTTGTCTCTACTCTTGTTGATGATTCTATGGTGGCTAATAGGGTTTATAGAAGATGTCTCATTTCCTTATCCCATAGAGTTACTCTTGTTGACTTGGTAGAGCTTGACATGTTTGACTTTTATGTGATTCTTGGTATGGATTGGTTACATGCATGTTCCACCTCTATTGATTGTAGAACTAGGGTAATTAGGTTCCAATTTCCGAATTAGCCTATCTTAGAGTTGAAAGGGGAAAATTCTATGCCTAGAGGTCAATTTGTGTCCTACCTTAAAGCTAGAAAGATGATCTCGAAAGGTTGCTTTTACCATGTTGTTAAGGTGGGGGATGTAGATTATAAAACCCCTTCTCTTGAGTCGGTTCTCGAAAGTTTTCCCCGATTATTTGCTCGATGTTCCTTCCGAGCAGGAAATAGATTTTGGTATTGACCTTCTTCCGGATACGCAACCTATCTTTATTTCTCCTCATAGGATGGCTCTGGCCGAGTTAAATGAGTTGAAGGAACAATTAAAGGATTTTTTGGATAAGGGTTTCATTCGACCGAGTATCTCTCCGTGGGGTGCTCCCGTGTTGTTTGTTATAAAGAAAGATGGGTCTCCCTGAATGTGCATTTCTCCAAGAATTGATCATTTATTTAACAAACTTCAAGGGGCTAGTTATTTCTCCAAGATTGATCTTCGTTCGGGTTATCACGAATTGAGGATGAGGGGTTAATATCCCTAAGATGGCTTTTCGAACTCGATATGGTCATTATGAGTTTCTAGTGATGTCGTTTGGTCTAACCAATGCTCCGGCGGCGTTTATGGATTTGTTGAATAAGGTGTTTAGACAATACCTTGATATGTTCCTAATTGTGTTTATTGATGATATTTTGATCTATTCAGAGTGATAATGAACATGTGGACCATTTGAGAATTGTGTTGCACGTTCTTAAGGACCAACAACTTTTTGCAAAGTTTAGCAAGTGTGAATTTTTGTTATGGTCCGTAGGTTTTCTTGGTCATATTGTGTCAAGTGAGGGTATTTACGTAGATCCAGAGACGATGGACGCGGTCAAGAGTTGGCCTAG
Source organism: Solanum stenotomum (assembly GCF_019186545.1). Classification (NCBI taxonomy): domain Eukaryota; kingdom Viridiplantae; phylum Streptophyta; class Magnoliopsida; order Solanales; family Solanaceae; genus Solanum; species Solanum stenotomum. Next base: position 15,011,240 of record NC_064291.1, on the reverse strand, counting down.
ACCTCTAAATCCTTCCGACATTAGAAGCTTTTTTGGTTTATACAGCTAGTATAGAAGGTTTGTTGAGGGATTTTTTTCCACTACTTCTCGTTTGATGGATTTTACTCAAAAGAAGGCTAAGTTTGTGTTGTCGGAAGCTTGTGAGAAAAGTTTCCAAGAGTTAAAGATAAACTTAATTCCATTGTAGTGTTAACCTTACCGGAATGCACGGATGGTTTCGTGGAGTATTGTGATGCCTCTAGAGTTGGGTTGGGATGTGTGCTCATGTAAAGTGGTAAGGTGATTGCCTATGCTTCAAGGCAACTTAAAATCCATGAGAATAATTATCCTACCCATGACCTTGAGTTGGTAGCGGTTATGTTTGCCTTAAAAATTTGGAGGAATTATTTGTATGGGGTCCATCTGGATATTTTCACCGTTCATAAAAGTGTACAATATGTGTTTAGTCAAAAGGACTTGAATCTTCGTCAAAGAAGGTGGTTAGAATTATTGAAAGATTATTACATGAGTGTCCTTTATCACCCCGGTAAAGCAAATGTGGTAGCGGATGCTCTTAGCCGATTTTTGATGCGTAGTGTGGCTCATGTTGATGATGAAAAGAAAGAGTTGGTTTGCAATGTGCATAGGTTGGCCCGACTAGGTGTTCAACTAGTGGATTCCACCAAGGGTGTTGCCATGGTCCATAATGGTTCCGAATCATTCTTTGTGAAGGATGAGAAGTCTACAAAAGGTCTTGATCCTATATTATTTTAATTGAAAGAGGCAGTACCTAAGAAGTCCGTAGTGGCTTTCTCCCAAAGGGGAGATAGGGTCCTTAGGTATTAAGGTCAGTTATGTGTTCTGAATGTTGATAACTTGAGGGAACAAATTTTAGAGGAAGCCAATAGTTCTCGGTATTCTATTCAGCTGGGAGCCACCATGATGTACTGTGATCTACGAGAACTCTATTAGTGGAATGGGATGAAGAAAGATATTGCGGGATTTGTGGCCAAGTGTCCTAATTGTCAACATGTTAAGGTCGAGCATCAAAGGCCGGGAGGCTTATCCCAAGATATAGGTATTCCTTCTTGGAAGTGGGAAGATATAAACATGGGCTTTATTGTCGGTTTCCCTCACACCCGAAGACAACGTGATTCTATTTGGGTCATTATAGATTGGATGACAAAATCCGCTCACTTTATTCCCATCAAGATTTATTTTTTTGCGGAAGACTGCTTAGTTGTATATAAGTGAAATGGTGAAATTGCATGGAGTTCCTCTATCTATTATTTCCGATTGGGGCAGTCAATTTACCTCTCTCTTTTGGAAGTCATTACAAAAAGGTCTTAATACTAAGGTTAAGCTTAGCACGACTTTCATCCCCAAACCGATGGGCAAGCGGAGTGTACCATCCAAACATTAGAAGATATGTTAAGGGGATGTGTAATAGACTTCAAGGGTAATTGGGATGACCACTTGCCCTTAATAGAGTTTTCCTACAATAATAGCTATCACTCAAGTATCGGTATGGCTCTCTTTGAAGCCTTGCATGGAAGGAGATGTAGGTCTCCCGTTGGTTGGTTTGAGGTGGGTGAAGTTGCCCTATTGGGTCCCGAATTGATTTATGAGGCCATTGAGAAGGTATAATTCGTTAGAGAGAGGTTCAGGACGACTCAAAGTTGGCAAAAGTCTTATACCGATGTGAGGAGAAAGAATCTAGAATTTGATGTTAATGATTGGGTCGATCAAAAAATCTTACCCATGAAGGGTGTCATGAGGTTTGGAAACAAGGGGAAACTTAGTCCCAGTATGTTGGCCCATACCAAATTTTGAGGCGTGTTGGTAAAGTCGCCTATGAGTTAGATTTGCCAAATGAGTTGGTTCGGGTTCATTTGGTATTTCATGTTTCTATGCTCAAGAAGTGTATTGGAGATCCGGCATCCATTATTCCTCTAGAAGGGTTGTGAGTTGACGAAAGTCTTTCATATGAAGAGGTTCCGGTAGAGATCCTAGACCAGCAAATCAAGAGATTGAGAAACAAAGAAATAGATTCTATAAAGGTTTTATGGAGGAATCATTTAGTTGAGGGTGCTACTTGGAAGGGAAAGGTCAATATGAAATCTCGATATCCTCATTTTTTTCCTTCTACTCCTATTCAAGGTTGAGGTCAGTCATTCCTCTTCAGTTTTCCTTGTTTTGGAAGTCATGTGTGTTGTATGTGTTTTCCATGATTTCCTATGTAATGCATGTTCTTGAGAAATTTATGTTTAGTAAGAAAATTAGTTTTATATGATTGATGTTCCTCATGATGTTGTGCATTAACTACGGATTGCCTCTATGCTTCATGAGATGAATTGATAAACATGTTTTATATGTATATGCTTTTCTTGAATAAATAGCATAAATATGGTCCCATGAGATTGTGTTGATCATGTTTTTAGCTTGGAGAAGTTAGTTCCTCCTAGGAACATGAGAAAAGTTGTAATTTCATGTATAATGGATTGCTAGATGTAGTTCCTACTTCCTTGTGATGCGTTGATTATGTTTAAGTTGGAGTTGATGTTTTTCCTCCTTTGAATTGTGCATTATTTTGATGTTGCATACATGATGGGCTGCTAGTCTTGAGTCTTTACTTCTGTAAGGTGTCTAGATCATCATTCGAGGATGAATGATCCCAAGGGGGAGATATTGTAACAACCCGGAAATTAGTAGGCTAAACTATAGCTAAACGTGAGGGTTAGAGTCATGATTGTAACTCCCCGTACTTAAAATAGAGGATTTCGTATTAGAACGTCAAGGTACTACACCTCACAGACTAACCATGAGCCCTTGAGGAGGACCCCTGAAACTGCCCAAAAAATAGTGAACCGCAGTAGGACCCATGCCCCGTGGGTGGGTCCACACCTCGTGGTTGGAGCTATAGGTCAAACCCTAAAATTTAGACTCCATGTCTAATGTAGTGAAGTCTAGATGTGTTGATTTTATATGAGCTTTGACCCTTGAAAGAGCAAAATATGATATTATGCATGATTTATGAAGTTTTTGTATATGCTTTAAGAACATCTTGAGAGTGAAGTGTCTATCATTATGATCTATTTGTTGTGTGATTGAAATGCTATTTTCATGAACTCATAACGAACTTGATGTGAAAGTTTTTCTCATCGAATGATGATTCTAAGGTTGAAAAGGTTTCTCACCTAATTGAATCTAAGATATACATGTAGACATAGACGGTGAAAGGTTTCCTCACGCATGATTTAATGAGCTATCCTAATGAACTAACTCGTATTGGTTGTCAAGGATATCCTTCCATGAGACATAAATTAGGTAAGGATTAATAAGTATTCCGTGGGAATAATGCTTAGCACCAAGTGGATATTGACATTGTTATGGAAGCTCTACTATTAGTAGAGGCCGAGTTTCTTAAAGAGGTCTAATGAGATGAAGCTCTCAAGTTAGTTGAGGTCGAGTTTCTAGTAACAATCTCCTTATCCCATAAACTACGTACCCCTGTAGATCATTTAGCTAGTGGATATGCCTAAGCTAACAAACCATGGTTATACCTTAGGCAAGTAGGACACCATTTTTCGATGTGGGTTAGATTGGGGAATCATCTATAGCTCACATGGTCTCATGTCGGTTAAGGCTTATTCCCACAACAACTAGAACAAGAATATGAATTATGAACTATGGTTACTCAAGAATCTTTTATATGAGTTTTGAAGGTCTTATTGGTGATGAATATGAATGTTGGCCTAATGAGGTTTACTTAGCATGAGTGAGATTTATGGGGTCTTATCCATGCATGTCACAGGTATGCTTTGAGGATATGTATGAAATTTTTCTCTTATGTTATGATCATCTATGTATTGACTATGTTTATGACTTATGCTTTTCCACTATCTCTATGATGATGCTTAAACTTGGTAATTTGCATGCTTTCAACTAAAATGTCCCTTTTAGGATGTCTTCAATGTTTTTACGCATGGCTATCATACTTGGCACATTTTTGTACTAATGCCTACTTTGCCTACATTTTTCCCAACTGTAGGGTATGGTTCTCGAGGTGATCATTCTAGTGGCTAGAGCTTGGACTTGAGTATATTCCGAGCTTGTTGGTGAGTCCTCATGGTTCGAGGATAACTTTTTCCTATGTTGTAGTTCCTTTTATGTACTTTCCTTTTTTGGACACGTTGTATGGGCTAGGCCCTATTTCATTCAAAGATTGTAATAGATGGCTATATGGAGACTTAGTGTCTAGATTTCCATTTTCGTTTATGAAAATTTTAGACTTGAATTGTGTTTTACTCTTATTGCTCTATTGCTTATGTTATCAGGACTAAGTTTCTTGTATGGGCTAGGCCCTATTTCAATACATGGAACTCAACAACTCCTGCACTCAAGGACTCAATGAAACTACTCATCTCGAGATTGCTCGACTCATAGGGTTCATACGAAATTATGGGCATGAACTACTAATTTCACATATCAGCACATTTCATCCAATACTAAGTACCAACGATGGTTAGTCAGTAATATAACCCAACTAAGTGAGTTGGGGTCGAATCCCACAAGGAGTAGTTTTTCCTTCAAATTCAATTATGAAAGTATGACAACAATGTCTTCAATTGATCAAGTATTTCACCTTTTTGGTTTTAGTTTCAAATATCTAATTTCTATTATCCCTTCACTTTCACACTTCAACACGAAACGATCAAATAGTAAGGTAAAACTTGGGGTAATAACCAACCAATTGCGGAATTCTAACTTAGTGGGTGAATATTGATGCTCACAATAAGATATTTTGTCATGGGTAGGTTGGACCATACGTAAAGTAACTTTCTCTCGAATAATTACTTTATCTATGTCGAATTCTCTCGAACTTCAACACTAACCGAAAGATGCCCAACCCTTGGTCCTCATCAAATCCACTCTCTCGAGCTGTATACAGAGCATAGATCCCATGTTTAACTCTCTCAAGCTAAAATCATGGTAACCCACTACTAAGGATGCTAAGATTGCTAGTTTGACTTTGTACCTACCTCTTTCTCGTGCAACCGCACAACACTGAACTTGCTACACTAAACATGCAACACGACATTAAAACACAGCAGCAACTCAAACCCACTTGAAATTAACACCATTATTTGCAATTCAACGATACCTACTTAGTAAAACTCAAAAATTGGCTTCATAGTCAAAACCCCAAGAAAAGGGTTTTAGCCACTCATAGAGAAAATAAGAAAATCAACATCTGCCATGTTTTCTACAGCTGGGAAATTGAAATTCAAAGTTAGGAATTACTAAAATCTTCTCTATTACAAAATCTCAACCAAGAATCTTGCTAAAATCCCTTCAAAACCACAATGGTAATGCTTTTGCTCTCAATTTTCTATTTCTCACGTTTCTGAATGAATTTCTCTCTCTCCCAAAATTAATTTAAATAAGTCTGATGTGTAACTGTTTAAGATCACTAGATGAGGTAAGTCGGGCTTCGCCGATTGATCTTCATCTCGCCTTCATTTTCCACTTCTTCTTAGTCTGGCTACTGTAACTTTAGGAGATCCAAATCGGGATCGCCGAATAATTCCACAAGTCTCCCATTTGCCTTCTTTCTCATCCATCAGCACTTGTTTGAATTTTCTTCAGCACTTTTGGTGACCTGGTCGTCCTTCACCGAATGGATCGGCGACAGACCGAATGGAATCACTGCTCGCCGAAGTTACCCCTAGTTTAGCTCCAGTATTCTATTACTTTAGGTGGTATCATGGATATTTGGTAATTCACCGAGTGACTTCAGCGATCACCAGGTTTTCATTTCTTCATTCCTTAGCTTGCTTTGTTCCTTTCTGCACAAAAGTGTCCATGCCTCGTTCATAAATCCAAATACCTGAAAATCAAGGATTTTACATCAGTTATTGGTATAAAACGTGCATTTGAGGACACTAAATCTATTAAAATATAGCCCTAAATGAGTCTAAATCGTGGACTAATCAACACCCCCAACATACACTTTTGCTTTTCCTCAAGTAAAACTCAAGTTCAACAGTTCAAAAAGGATGTCTCAAACAGTGCTACACAAGACTCAATCATGAATGCACACAAAAAGACTCAACTTACTCATGCAAGGATCAATTGTGCACTCAAAGATTCAATTTGTAACTCACCACTATCAAAGATTCTCAAGTTCACAATATTTGCCTTCAAATGCAAGTTCAAGCTCAACAAAGGCACTCAAATGCCCTCACACAAAGAATTTTATATTCACACACAATGGTTCACAATTTAAAGCTCCGGAATCAAATGCAAGGCTCACATTCACAAAGATGAACACAATACATGATTTAACCTATAGGTTTGCCCTTATTTTCCAATCAACAATTGTTTTCGCTCACTCAAGATCAAAAAGGTCTTTTCAAGGCTTGTAACGGGGTTGAGTGCAAATATATGGTCATTTAGCCTCAATGGCTGCAATCCTCATGAAATGTGGTGCGAACAACACTTTGTTTCCTTTTCTTCATCATTCTCATTCATGCTCACAAGTCACCCCAATATTCATCTTCCATGGACTGTCGGATATCCCATTTTCATTGCATTTTCACAACTTTATTCCACAACTTTTTCATTCTTTTCTTCTTTTTCTCTGTTTTTGTATATGGAGGGGTTCCATTTTTCTTAAACCATGGGTCAAAGGTGACTTTCTTGCACTTCTTGATTTACCTTCTCCTTTCACCATACCCCAAACTTAGGCTTTTGGTCTAAGTTGGCTATTCACCCAAACCACAAATCATGAGAATTATGGGTAATGGATCAAGACAGCTCACGATTTCATCAAGTCTCTTCCAAGAAAACGTTAAGGATCAAAGGGTGTTCAAACGGGGTTCACACACTCACAAGGTTGGCCACAAAAGAGGTGTAATGTCAAATTGTTTCACACTCTTCAAATTGTTTCACACTCTTCAAAATTGTTTCACATAGTCAACCGGACCAACGAGGCAAATTCTAGGTTTCATCACACCCGGTTCATGATAAGCTCATCACACACAAGGCATTGACACAAATGTCAAACAAGACTCCACACTTTCGCTAGTGTGCAATTTTCATCACAATAGACTCAATTTGATACTTGGCTAGTCACAACGAGATGCAAAAAGTTCACATATTGTCTATTCAAATTCATTTGGCCTCATTGGAGCAGCAAATTCATTTTTATTTGATTATGAGAACTAATCAAGTCATCGGTATTGATCACACATGATAATTAATTTTGCAAGAGAACAACCGCATTCAAACAGAAACAAGAGAGGTGGCACAAAGATGAGGGGGTTCACTGACCAATTGCCACCCCCACCAAAATCATTCAACATTATCCTCAATGTGGTTAGAAAATGGGCATCATCGTTAAAAAGACAAAATAAGAATAATAAAGAAAAATTAATAAGAAATGATAACATACTAGTGTGTAAACGAGTAGAACAAGGTAACGAGGGATCTTCACTAAGCGCCCAGTTGGCGAGAGAGTGAACTGATCACTGAATGCTTCTGGGATGCGCCCGATGATCCTCAGATCGCCCTTAGTTCTAGTGGGCTGCACTCTCAGAGAACAACATTCGGCAAAAATGTAGAAGGTCACCGAATAGATCGACGACTCACATAATGGATTCAGAACATCGCCGGATGATCTTTGAGGGACGTTGTCAGCATTGAAGTAAACAGAAGAGAAAATTCAGGTCACCTAAGCACATCGGCGACATGCCGAATGGTGAAGGTATCCCACTGAATATTCCAGTGTCTCAGCCCCATTTTTTACGTCCATAAGGCGGAACAAATCGTGGTTGCCGAACGGGTTTGGCAACCCACCAAAAGCACTTTTGTCTCGCTCATGATCCAGCTCCTGCAAAATAAACACACTTTATTTAAAACACTAACACTTGGGTTGCCTCCCAAGAAGTGCCTTATTTAATATAGTGGCACGATGTGGAAATGCTCTCAGGCATCTTCCAGGTACACCACCTCAATCAAAGAAATTTCTTGTCATTCTCCATAGTATAATTTCAAGTGTTGTCCATTCACCTTAAATACAGGTCCTTCTTGACACTCAACTTCTATGGAACCATTTGTGAATACTCATGCCAATCTCAATGGTCCTGACCATTTTTACTTGAGCTTTCTGGGAAAGAGTCTAAGTCGGGAGTTGTATAGTAACAGTCGTTCTCCCACCTTGAACTCTCTCTTAAGTATTTTAGAATCATGCCACTTCTTCATCTTTTCCTTGTAGAGATCTGAACTTTCGTAAGCTTTGAACCTGAATTCATCCAACTCGTTTAACTGCTCTACTCTCTCTTTTGAGGTTTTTGTCCAGTACAAATTTAGAGCTTTCAATGCCCACATCGCTTTGTGTTCCAATTCGACACGTAGATGACAAGACTTTCCAAAAACTAGCTGATATGGAGACATACCGATTGGGGTTTTATATGCGGTACGATACGCCCATAGTGTGTCATCAAGCATTCAAGACCAATAAGTTCTATTAGCATTCACTATCTTGGCCAAGATGCTCTTGATCTCTCGATTGGACACTTTAACTTGATCACTTGTTTGGGGATGATATGGAGTTGCTACCTTGTGTTTCACCCCATACTCACTCAATGCAGCTGAGAACCATTTATTGCAAAAGTGGGATCCATCATCACTGATGATAGCTTGAGGAGTACTGAATCTAGCAAAGATGTAGTGATTCAGAAATTGAACCGCACTTTTCCGTTCATTGTTTGGAAGTGCAACATCTTCCACCCATTTAGAAACATAATCTACGGCCACCAAGATATACTTATTACCAAACGAACTCACAAATGGGCCCATGAAATCTATTCCCCAAAAATCAAATAGTTCAACTTCTAGAATGGGAGTGAGGGGTAAATCGTGTCTTTTGGATACTCCACTTTGCTTTTGTCACTGAGCGCATTTCTTCACAAATTCGTACACATCCTTCTAGAGGGATGGACAGTAATAACCACTTTGGAGAAGTTTAGCGGCTGTACGCACACCGTTATGTTGACTCCCCACCGGTGAAGCATGACAAGAATCGAGAATTTCTAACACTTCTTCTTTCGGAACACGCCTTCTAATGATATGGTCTGCACACTCTCGAAACAAATATGGTTTATCCCAAAAGTAAATTTTAACGTCGAACATGAACCTCTTTTGTTGGTAGAAGTTCATTTCATCCGGCATTAACCCACATACTAAGTAATTGGCAAAATTGGCATGCCAAGAAAATTGGGTGGGAGTTACCGCAAACCCTTGTTAAACGGGAAAATAATTATTTATGCCAACTTTAGGTTCGTCATTCTCCTTACCCTCTAATATTGATAAGTGGTTGTTGATAAGTCCACAAATTGGACTAATTTAGTGCTATATTTTAATAGAAAATGTGTCTTCAAATGCTTATTTTATCTCAATATCTGATGAAAACCCTTAAGTTTCAGGTATGTGAAATTTTAAGGAAAGCATGGACACTACATCGCAAAAAGGAACGAAAACGTTGAAAAGAACGAAGAAATGAAGGCCTGAGGATCGCCTGTCCACTTAGTGAGTCGCTGAAGGGTCTCACTTCACCTTTTGTTCTAATGTGCTGAGCCTTGAAGGAAAGGAACAAGTCGGCGGAAAAAAAGAGTAGTCGAGCATCACCGAGAAGTTTTGCGAAGTAGTACTATGTCGCCCAATGACCCAGAGCACGACGATGTCGAAGGATAGTGCAAAACGGCGATGAACTACACCAAAGGGTGAATGACTGAGTTGATCGGCAATTTCGACTAATGTCGTCGAATGGTCCGTTGTAGCACAAATTTTTGAAAACTATAAATACTCGTTGAGAGTTATAGCTTAGTATCAGATTTTTAGTATGAAAAACAATTATTATAATTTTCACATAGAATAGTACTTTTTATTTTGCTCTGAGTTTAAGAGGATTTTGGAAACTTGAAGAAGAAGAGGGTTTTATCTCCAAGGATTTGGTCTTGGGTATCTTGATTTCTTCATTCTTGGCCTGTAACAAGACTTAAATCTTCATACCCATTTGAATGCAAGCTCATTTAAGTATAAATTTCTATCTCTTAATGTGTGGCTAAAAACCGCCATTCTTGAGGTGTGATTTAGCGAATATGGGTTAATATTGTTGTTGGGTCTTGTTTGTTGATAGATTAAATGTAGTTTAATGGTGATTTCATCTAGTAGTTGTGGTCGAATTTAATGGGTTTGTAGTTGAAAATACAAGTCCACCCATGTGTTTTTGGCTTGCTCGAGAGAGAGGTAGTGAAACCAAGACCGCTAGACTGATGGTGTAAGGAGTGGGTCGACATGAGGTTCAGCCCGGGAGGGTGAGCCCTAGTCATATATCCTAACACTCAGCTCGAGAGAGTGAGTGGGGTAAGGTGTAGGCTGGTCTTCATGCGACAAGTGGTTGCTCGAGAGAGAATTTATTCCCACATATAGCTTAGCCTAGTAACTAATACTCTATAAATTCTGTATTGAAAACATGTACCCAATAATTTAGATTTACTCGTAATTCGGTCACATTCCAAGAATCCCCCTCTTATTGTTATATTTTCTTGTTGATTTCGCTAATTTTAGCTTACTTGTGACAAAAACCCCAAATCAATATTTGACACTTTTGTGTCCCCCTTTAATTTACAACATTTTTAATCGTTAATATCTTTAGCTACGACTAGTTAGAACTAAATTTTATTTTTCTATAAATTCTCAAAACCACTCCCTTGGGACGATCCCAACCCTCGATTGGGTTACTATATTATCGACGAACGTTGACACTTGAATTGAAAGTAGTGTTGTTGGTCACTATAAGCATTAGTCAGCGACCTGATTTTCGTAACCTTTCCTATCATTGACCTCAAAGTCAAATTCTTGTAAAAGTAGTACCCACCTTATCAACCTTGGCTTGGCATCTTACTTTGCCATTAGGTAACGTAGCGCAACATGATCAGTGTGAACAATCACCTTAGTACATAGCAAGTATGCCCGAAATTTCTCAAATGCATAATCTACCGCAAGCAACTCTTGTTCAGTAATTGTATAGTTATGCTGAGCATTGTTTAGAGTCTTGCTCACGTAGTAAATTGGGTGAAATAGTTTGTTGCATTTTTTGCCCCAGCACAACACCCAATGTTGTTCCACTTGCATCACACAATACTTCGAAAGATTCTGACCAATCGGGGATAATGATAACCGGGGTGGATACCAATTTCTCCTTCAAGCACTTGAAAGCCACCATACAAGCATCATCAAAATGGAATTTCACCTCTGTCTCTAAGAGTTTGCATAGAGGATGTGCAATCTTTGAGAAGTCTTTGATGAACCTCTGGTAGAAACCTGCATGACCTAAGAAACTACAAATTCCCTTTACTGAAATTGGTGGCGATAATTTCTCAATCACTTCAATCTTTGCTTTATCAACCTCCAGATCCTTTTGCGACACTTTGTGACCAAGTACTATCCCTTATTTAACCATGAAGTGACATTTTTCCCAATTGGGGACCAGGTTTGTCTCCACACATTTTTGGAAAACTTGTCCTAAGTGTTCCAAAATCACCTCAAAAGTATCCCCCACAACCGAGAATTCATCCATAAATACCTCCATTGAATCTTTCACCATGTCAGCAAAAATAGATAGCATGCAACGTTGGAATGTTGCCGGAGCATTGCATAATCCGAATGGCATCCTTTTAAAGGCAAAAGTCCTATAGGGACATGCGAAAGTGGTTTTCTCTTGGTCTTGCGGGGCAATGGAGATTTGGTTGTAACAGGAATACCCATCCAAAAAGCAATACAAACCTCTTTCTGAGAGTCCATCGAGCATTTGATCCATGAAGGGCATGGGAAGGTGATCTTTTTCAGTCCACTAGTTTAACTTTCAGTAATCCATGCATACCCTCCATCCGGTCACCGGCCTCACAGATACAACTCCCCCTTTTCATTCGGGACCACTGTGATACCTCCGTTGTTTTGTACACATTGCACCGGACTTACCCATTTGCAATCCACAATAGGGTAGATCACACCTGTGTTTAACCACTTTATTATCTCCTTCTTCACTACTTCTTGCATTGGTGGGTTCAATCTCCGTTGATGTTCAACACTCAGTTTACACTCACTATCAAGCTGAATTTTGTGAGTACAAATACTGGGAGAAATGCCCACTATGTCAGCGATGGTCTAACCTATAACTTTGATATGCCTTCGTAATACCTCAAGGAATAATTTCACCTGCCATTCAAGAAAGTCAGCCGCAATGATCACCAGTAGAGTGTTATTTGCCCCCAAGAAAGCATATCGGAGATGGGGGGAAGTGCTTTTAATTCAGACTTGGTGGTTCTTCTGTTGGTGGCTTTGCGGGAGGACTCTCTCTGTTTTTCAAATCAATATCCAACTTCAATGGAGTCTTTGAATACCCTCCCAAACCTGAAAGAGCAACTAAGTCCTCTTCATAGCCTTGAATTTTGAATTAATCATAGTTAGCAAGCATGACTTTTAGAGGTTTGCTCCTGCACGTCAAATGGCTCACGCTAACCACCGTCTCATCAATAACATCAATGGTGGACACCACATGAATATATCTTGGGTGTTTCATTGATTTGCAAACATTGAAGGTTACTTCATCTTCGTTCACCCGAAACTTAAATTCTTCCCTTTTCAACATCCACCAATGCTCTTCCGGTTGCTAGGAATGGTCTTCCTAAAATAATGGGAATTTCAGCATCTATTTCACAATCAAAAATGACAAAATCAGCCGGTAAAATGAACCGATCAACCTTCACCAAGATGTGATAAAGTATATATCCCCATGGGATGTTTGATTGAACGTTCTGCCATTAATAATCTCATTGTGGTTGCTTTCGGTTCACCCAACCCAAGTTGTTTGTAGATCGCATAAAGCATTAAGTTAATGCTTGCTCCCAAATTGCATAACGCTTTAGCGAATTTGAGCATGCCAATGGTGCAATGAATGGTAAATGCCCCGGGATCTTCTCTCTTTTTTATCAGCGCCTTAGTCATAATTGCACTACAACTATGGGAAACTTCAGTTGTCTCAAAATCCAAGCTCCTTTTCTTTGTTGCTAACTCTTTCATGAACTTGGCATATCCCAACATTTCCAACAATCCTCCACAAGGAGGAGATTAATTGTTAATGTCTTAAACACCGATAAGAACTTCTCATCCTCATTCTTGTTTTTTAGGCATTGAGGAAATGGGGGAGGTATTTTAGGCAAAGGTTACATGACTTTTGGGATTGGAACACATTGTTCTGCTTCTTTTTGTGATTCTTTGGCAATGCTTTGATGGATAGATATCTCTTGTTCCTCCATGCCTTTATCATCTCCATGGTTTTGAGATTCTTCATTTCCCGTCACATCACCTATTGCTACTTTACTGCTACGAGTAACCACAACCAGCTCTTTATTATTATTTTCCATTGCGAACTTTGGTTCCAATTGTGCTGAAAGTAAACTCAACAAACTTTCAAGTATCTTGATGGCATCTGCATGAGAGTTCACTTTACTGTTTAATGATGAAAAGTCATCCTTCATCCCTTTCAACAAATCATCCGAATCGAACCTTCAACTTTATCAAGTATGCGTGACAACAAGTCATTCACCTAGGGACTACTTGCACTCCCTTTCGATTTTGGGCTCTCACTCGAGTGAGTATGGTTCTCATCTTGATCATCTTCCCTTCTCCAATGCGGGGGAACAATCCTCAACTAAGCGAAGAATAAATAATCATAACACAAAGAGGAAGGAGGAAGAGAACCAAAAACTATATATACAAACTATATCTCCCAGAACCTGGAAGTCACTTAAACAGAACTACTGAGAGAGTACAAGTCCCAAAAGTAGACCAAAGAAACAAGACTGTCTCAAAAAGCAAAAGGCAAGTCAAAATGTAAATACGCAGAAAAGAAATCCTAGAACGTCATGTGCTTACCCTCGTCTACACAACACACTGTTGTTCGCCCGACCTCAACGCTGATAGCTGGTTCTCGGACCTGCATCACAAAAATAGATGAAGAATGTAGCATGAGTACCAAAGCAACAAGTACCCAGCATGAATCATAGGTCGACTGAGCAAGAATGGTAAAAACAGACGGAAAAGATAGAATCAAACATGAATAGAGGTCAACAAAAACAAGAGAAGAACAAACAGAGAGTTAGTCTAAGGATATTTAACCATAACTCATCGAGGCACCGCAAAAGACCGCTAGGTACACTCAAGCACAAACAATCTAGAACCTGAACAGACTCCCATAAACCCGATAGGTACAGAGAGAAGCCACAAATATGGAACCCAAAGAAACCCCAACTCCGCACCGACAGAACCAACAACTCCAAGCGAGTCAACAAGTCTTACTTCCACATCGAGCCACTCAGCCCGCCAGGAACTCCAGGGAATTACATAGCAAGGCTACTGCCACACGGAGGTATATGAATCGCCTCAGAAATCCCTAATCCAACTGTCGAATAGGCTAACACTCTTGGGGACTGCCCAAGCAAGCAAATTATGTCATCTAACACTCCTAGGGGACCTGCCCTAGCCAGAAAGAGTGTGCGACTTAAAGTAGGTTATATCCAACTATCCAGCAAGAAAATAACCCTGGGGCCCTGCCCAAAGCCAGCCAGGTAAGTCAGCTATAACTCCCGGGGGTTCTGCCCAATGCAAGCCAGAGTGTGCGGGTAAAATCAACTACGTAAAGGATCTCAAATTCCAAACTATCCTAGAGCAACATCCACTACAAACACATCAAAATGGGCGCATCAACACCAAGCCATTGTGGATCGACATCCACTACCAACTACCTCACCCAGAATCGACCGCATCACACCCCAACTAGGAAAATACTATTCCTCCACTAATAGATAGGCATCACATAAATGGGGAGAAAAGCTAGAAGGATCACAAGCAATTAAAAGCCCAATGCTACCCAACTATCAGACCCAAGTCTGCCATGCCGGTCTACAAGGACCTACTCTATCTAAATCGATGTCGGATACATACAAAAGTCAACCAGGTGCATGGGTGTAAGGCAACACTAATCTATCTTAGACTAAGGCCAAAGATAAAATCTAACATAAATAAACATCCAACTAGATACTACGTATGCAACGACAACTAAACAGCCCAACATGTAATTCACAAATACCCACAGATAAACAATCCCTCTGACAGCATGGTACTAACCTCAAAATGACCCGAAAAATAAACCCTACAGCATTGTTTCTGAGAAGAAGAGAAATACTAGAAGCCCACCTCATATTCACACAATTCAGCATGCAATTACACAGTCAAGCTCAATCAAACGGAAAAGAAGTCGTAGCCTTCTTGAAGGTCGACCGGGCGCTCTCCAAATCACTTTAACAAAGCTTTTCCCTTCTGAACGGCCTTCGATTGTTGCCACGCTATCAAAAATAGAATCATAACATCAGGATGGTTGTTTAGACACTAAAATCATCAAAATCGAAGATAGACCAATTTCAAAGTCAAAATTGACTCCTTGAAAAGGTTATACACCCTCACCCGAGATTCTGTTCCAAAATGGGGCACCTCACGTGTCTGGGAGCAGCTCCATGCAACAACAAACAAAAGTGCAAAACTTTAAACAAAAAGAGACTTGGGGCAGTCACTTACAATACAGATACACCACAATAGAAGACTTTCGGACATGCTTCGGACACTCACCCACACATCCAATACAAACACGAACACACCGGACTTCGAATTACCAAAAACAGAGCTCTACAACTCGAGATATCAAAGTTTCAACATGAGGTTGAATCTGATTTTTTGCTATATCAATAGCAGTAGTTCTTGTCGCAAAAAGACTAAATCTAGTCGCCAAAAGACTAAATTCTAGTCGCTAAATATCTGCACCAGCCACACCATGTTTTGCTATATTTTATTTTAAAGTCTCAGAATGGACCCTCGAAATTCGTTTGGGACCCGATGAAAATAGACCAGATGTGCGACCCCACTAAATTCGACATTGCGGACTTAATGGCACATTTGGATTTTCCATACGAGGTTATTTTGATAAAAAGTGGGCCCTCACCCAAATGTCATTATAACCAATTTCCACAACGGGCCTCAGAAAAAGACCGGAAGCCCTTAAAAGCGCACAAAGGTTTGTTGTAGACCAAACTCGACATTCTAGAACTAACCGCGCTGAAGGAATTCTCAACCGAGCGCATTTACCAAGAATGTTGACCAAAGTCAAACTTAAGCAAAAATTCAAAGGCTAAGCGCCAAATGGCCCTAATGTAAGGAGGAAAGCCTCAGGGCTCTTGCCAACCATGCTACTAGCCTAAATTGGCCGCTCCGGAGCTGATGCAGCCGTTAGAATTCCCATCCGAGGTTGTTTACCTTAGGTTATGACTGAAATCAACTTTTCATATTATAAAAGCTCCAAAACAGGAAAAAGGGCATAAAACTCAAAGGAATGACCAGGCGACCGAACAGTTAGTGCCAGCAAGTCATAAATGACTTGTTGTCGCTAAGTAATGCTCTAAAAGACAAAAAGAAGGCATAAACATAGAAATGACCTAGAGGATCACTACAACATCCAATACTCAAAGGACTTTCGTTCGCGAAAGTAAAAGTCAAATAAACTGGGGAACTACTCCCATATCTCCCGCTCGGTCTCCCATGTAGCCTCCTCGATTGGCCTATACCAGCAACGGACCTTCACCAAAGGAATGGCTCTAGACCTCAGCTGCCTGATGAGTCTGAGATTTGGACTCATTTAAGGCTTTGTTTTTATAGAATTAGTGTCCTTAAATGCTTAATTTGTACCAATAACCATTGTAAAACCCTTGATTCTCAGATATATGGATTAGGGAACAAAGCTAGGACAGAAATGGGCTACAAGGACAACAAAAGTTGAAGAAGAGAAGAGGAAAAACAAGCCTGATGATAGCGGATATAACTCAGCAAATCGCCAAGCTGCTCCTTTACCGTCTAAAATTACAGAACTCTATGGCTGGACTACGAATAAATTCGGCGAGCAGTAATCTCAGTTGCGCAATGCTGATCTCATTGGTGAAGGACGACCATGTCGCCAAGGGTACTGATAAAGATCCAGAAAAACGCTGATGGTCAAGCCAAAAGACAAAAGGGCATATCAAGGAATGAAACGGTGATGCTGATCTGGCTCACCTAAAATTATAGTGAATGGATGAAGAAGAGGTAAAGAATGAAGGCGAGATGAAAGGACGATCGACATGTCGCTGAACGGTCGGCGATTCCCAACTTTTCTCACCAAATGCTCCCAAAAATTCACACACCAAACTTGTATAAATTGACTTTTGCAAAGGAGATAAAGCATGTAGAAACTGTGATGAACAAAAGATCTAGAGGAAAAACACTGCTATTATTGATTTCAAGTGATTTTAGCAAGGTTTTTCATTTTGGTTTTGTAATAGAGAAGATATTGTTAAATTTTGACTTTCAAATTTCATTTATCCAGCTATGGAAAACATGGCAGGTTTTGAATTCCATCTCTTTATTATGATTGGCTAAAACCCTAACCTTGGGGGTTTGACAATGTGCCCAATTATTCCCTTTAACTAAATGGGTGTTATTAATTACTGAATTTTGGTTCTAATTTGAAGTTGGTGTGAATTATTATTGTGGTTTAATATCACTATTGCATATTTAGTGTAATATAGTTCAGAGTTTTGTGCTTGCTCAAGAGAGAAGTATAAAACCAAATTAATATTTGGCATCCTTAGTAGTGGATCATGATGGTTTCAGCTTGAGGAAGTGAAACTTGAGATTCAACCTTTATATCTAGCTTGAAAGAGTCGATTTGATGAGGAAGTGGATTGGGCGTCTTATGGAGAGTGTTGAAGTTCGAGAGAATTCAACAGAAATAAAGTAATTGTTTGACAGAAAACTGCTTTACTTATTATAGTCCATTCTACCCATGACGAATTAACAATGTTGGTAATGATTTACACCCATTATGTTGAATTCGGCAGTTGGTTAGTCAAATCCCCTAAGCGTTATCTCGTTATTTGATTGATCCATGTTGATTGTTGAAGTGGGATGGTAACATCATTCAGGAAGTTTAACGTATAGACTCTTAAGTGTGGTGTTGGTTCAGCTGCAAAGGTCATTGTAGTATTCTCATATTCGAATTCAAAAGAAAGCTACTCTTTGTGAGATCGGCCCCACTCATTTAGTTGGGTTTATATTGACTAGAGATTGTTGACACTTAGAATTGGATTAAGTGTCCTTGAAACGTTAATCTAAATGACGCCTCTGCTGGGGATTAACATTGTTTAGAGTTCTTTTATCGAAGTTACGATTGTGAATTTGTTGTCTGTAGTTGAATCAAGTTACACTGCATTGCATTGGCGTTAATTGGGTTGAGTGGAAGTAAGAATGAGTGAGGAAGAGGTGAATGGTAGCATAGCAGGTCACCGAGACAGTATCGATGGTATTAATGGTGCGTATAACCCAACCCAAATCGGAGAAATGGGTGCAATTTGCTTATCAATAGCTGATGAGAATGTGATGTTTGAAGCACAAGCACAATCCTTCATCTCCTCCAAATGAAGGGACTTTATGGTGGGCTGGCTCACAAAGATCCACATGAGCATGTGAGGAATTTCGTAGATGTGTGCAGCTCGTTTTCATTCAAGAATGTGACACAAGAATCAATTTGACTCAAATTATTTCCACTATCTCTGACAGGAGAGGCTAGCATGTGGTTGGCTGAGCTACCAAAGAATTCCATCACATCATGGGATGAGCTTATCATGGAATTTAATACAAGATTTTTTCCTCCGTTGAGGATGATGAAACTCAGAGATAACATTCAATTTTTTAAGCGATTGGAAGATGAACCCATCCATGCAACGTAGTTGAGGTTCTAGAAACTCCTTCTTCAATGCCCAACTCATGGGATTGCTCGAGGGGGAATAATGTTGCACTCATTTGAGATGGCTTCATTTCTTCTTGATAATATGACTAAAATAAATCAACTGTGGTACACTACAGAAGATCAAGTTTCACCTTTTTGTTTTAGAATGACTCAAGAGCAACTTGATAATGAAAGAGAAAGGGATGAGAATATCAAGAAGATGTTGGCTCAAATGGAGTTACTACAAGAGCATGTGTTAGAGAATGTGAAGAAGCATAAGGGGGAAAATGGAGTGTTCGAGTTATTCAAAATCGGGGGAGAATCATGGTTGGAATTCAAAGAGATATGAGAAGGGTTTCCATCCACGGTATTTAGAGCGAGGTGGGAATCAAGGTTGGAACTTTCACAAAGAGGAAGAGCAAAGAAGATATCAGCAAGGATGAGCTGAGCAAAGTGACTATTGGAGGAGAGAGGAAGATCATAAAGAAGACCACACTCAATCGAGTGAGAGTCCAAAGTCGAAAGGGAGTGCAAGTAGTCCCCGGATGAATGACTTGTTATCTCGCATCCTTGACAAAGTTGAAGGTTCAGATGATTTTTTAAAAGGAATGAAGGCTCATTTTTCATCATTGAGTACCATAGTGAACTCTCATGCAGATGCAATTAAGCTGCTTGAAAGTCAGTTGAAGTTACTTTCCATGCAATTGGAGCCAAATATGATGAAAGAAAATGATGATAGAGGTCTGGTTGTGGTTACTCATAGTGGGAAGGTAGCGATAGGCGATATGACGGGCAACGATGAAGAAGACAAAGGTATGGAGGGGGAAGAATACCCATCCATCAAAGCATTGCCAAAGGGCCACAAAAAGATGTGGAGAAACACAATCCAATCCCAAAAATTGTGCAACCTTTACCCAAAATAACTTCTCCATTTCCCCAACGCCTCAAGAAGAAGAATGAGAATGAGAAGTTTAAGAATTGTTTATGAGTGTTCAAGACAGTATCGATTAATATCCCTCCAGTGGAGGCATTGTTGGAGATGCCGCGTTATGCCAAGTTCATGAAGAGTTAGTCACCAAGAAAAGAAGCTTGGACTTTGAAACAAATGAAGTCTCGCATAGTTGTAGTGCAATTATGACTAATGAGAAAATAAAAAAGAAGGAAGATCCCGGAGCCTTCACCATTCCTTGAACTATCGGTATGATCAAATTTGCCAAGGCTCTATGTGGTTTGGGAGGAAGTATAAACCTAATGCCATACGCAATCTATAAGCAACTTCGATTGGGTGAACTAAAGTCCACAACAATGAGGCTTTTGATGGCGGATCGATCTATCAAACACCCTGTGGGGATACTATATGACATATTGGTAAAGGTTGACCGATTCATTTTCCTGGCTGATTTTGTCATTCTCAATTGTGAAATAGATATTGAAAATCCCATCATATTGGGAAGACCATTCTTGGCAACCGGGAGAGCGTTGGTGGATGTTGAAAGCAGAGAACTCAAGTTTCGAGCGAACAAAGATGAAGTAACCTTTAATGTTTGTAAGTCAATGAGGCACCCAAGCGATATTAATGTGGTCTCTACTATTCATATTATTTATGAGGCGGTGGCTAGTGTGAGCCATTTGATGTGTACGAGTGAACCACTTGAAGTCGTGTTTGGTAACTATGATGAGTTCGAAGTTCAAGGCTACGAAGAAGTAGTAGCTGCATTCTTAGGCATGGGGAATTATTATAAGACACCACTAAAGCTGGACATTGATCTAAAAAATCGAGAAAGTCCTCCCGCAAAGCCATCAACAGAAGAACCACCAAATCTGGAGTTAAAAGTACTTCCCTCCCATCTCTGATATGCTTTCTTGGAGCCAAATAACACTTTACCCGTGATCATTGCAACTGATTTTCTTCAATGGCAAGTAAAATTGCTCCTCGAGGTGTTGAGAAAGCATATCAAAGCTATAGGTTGGACTATCGCTGACATAGTAGGCATCCCCCTTGGCATTTCCAGTCACAAAATGCAGCTTGATAGTGATTCTAAACCGAGTATCGAACATTAGTAAGATTGAACCCACCAATACAATAGGTATTAAAAAAGGAGATAATAAAGTGGTTGGATGCAGGTGTAATCTACCCTATTGCGGATAGCAAATGGGTAAGTCTGGTATAATCTCTACCGAAAAAAGGAGGCATCACAATAGTACCAAATGAAAAAGGACAGCTTGGGCCTATGAGACCGGTGACCGGATAGCGAGTATGCATGGATTACCAAAAGTTCAACTCCTGGACAGAAAAATATCACTTTCCCATGCCTTTCATGGATAAAATGCTTGATCGCCTTTCAGAAGATGGTATTGCCTTTTGGATGGATACTCTGGGTATAATCAAATCTCTATTGCTACGGAAGACCAAGAGAAAACTACCTTCCATTGTCCATATGGAACTTTTTCCTGGATGTCATTCGGGTTATGTAATGCTCCGACAACATTTCAACGTTGCATGCTATCAATTTTCTCTGATATGGTGGAGGATTCAATGGAATTCTTCATGGATGACTTTTTAGTTGTGGGTGACACTTTTGAAGCATGCTTAGCACACTTGGGACAAGTTCTACAAAGATGTGTGGAGACAAATTTGGTCCTAAATTGGGAAAAATGCCTCTTTATGGTTAGGGAAGGTATTGTTCTTGGTCAGAAAGTGTGGCAAAAAGTGATGGAGGTTGATAAAGCAAATATTGAAGTGATTGAGAAGTTACCACCACCAATTTCGGTGAAGGGTATTCATAGTTTCTTGGGGCACGCTGGATTTTACTGGAGGTTCATCAAAGACTTCTCAAAAATTTCACATTCTCTATGCAAACTCTTGGAGAAGGAGGTGAAATTCCACTTTGATGATGCATGCATGGTGGCCTTCAAGTACTTGAAAGAAAAATTGATCTCCACTCTGGTCATCATTAGTCCCGATTGGTCAGAACCCTTAGAAGTGATGTGTGATGCAAGCGGCACGGCATTAGGTGTTGTGTTGGGGCAAAAATGCAACAAACTATTTCACCCCATTTACTATGCAAGCAAAACTCTAAATAGTGTTCAGCGTAACTACACAGTTATAGAACAAGAATTACTTGCAGTAGTATATGCGTTTGAGAAATTTCAGGCATACTTGCTAGGCACTAAAGTGGTTGTTCACATTGAT